>NC_068332.1:10600000-10912500 GCF_000147395.1 Oryza glaberrima
TGATTAATATTGATTAATTATTACGACTGTTTACTTCTTTAAACTTCTGTTTATAAATGCCCGCTTTATGCAAATGAACCACTCTAGCTCTCCTTGATAATTCCCTGCATCATACCCCCATTCCGGTATGACTTGCTGAGTACAGCGGGTAGTACTCAGTCTTGCTCTATTTTCCCCAACCCCAGAGTTTGAGTATGAGTCCGATGGTGGTTTCTCCGAGGAGTAGGCTTCGTCCGTGCCGTCGAGGATGCCTGTGGAGTGGTGTTCCCGCTGCAGATCAAGTCAAGGCTTAGCTCTAGTTATTTTTTGTTTTCCGCTGCATTTTTGTAAGACTTTTATAATGTTTATAATACGTGGATCTATATGTCAACTTTGTCGTTTCCTGCATCTGCTCCTGCATCTGCTCTCTCCTTCGCGCCTGCATCAGTCGTCAGGGTCCCGGCCAGTGGCAATGGAGGTTGGTTGCCAGCTACTCCCAGTGGCAGTCGCGACCTCAACAGCAGCAGCTCTAGTGGCTCAGAGCCGGGCAGCGGCAAGACTTATCTGCCAGGCTCCAGGAGTCACTCAGAGGGACCTGGTGACGAGCAGGAGGACGCCTTCGACTCCACCGACAGCAGGAGCCGTTCCGAGCATTAGGCTCGCTTTCCATTAGTTTATTGACTGTCTAGCTTCTGCTTGTTAGTTTGTGTGTTTAGGTTGCTTGCTTGGGGTTAGTCGACGGTCGATATCATGTGCCTATGATATGGTTGTCTTAATAAGGATTTTGCTTGCGGTTTAAGTGTTTTAATTCAGATCGGAACAATTGCAGTTTAAATTCCTACATAATAAAGCTTAGTTCTTGAGCATATGTTTTTCTTCTTTTCCCCGTCTGCTCTTCCTCCAGATGGTCTACACCAGGAATGGTAGCCGCACAACCGGCGAGGGCAGCAACGGCGAAGAGCGCACTGATGGTGTGCATCCCAACAGCGATTCCAGCAATGGTCCGCCACCACTCCCCGAGAATCCGACCCTTGCCCAAGTAATGGCTCATCAGACGCAGATGATGACAGCTATGATGCCGCAGATGTAGCAGCAGCACCAGTAGATGTACTAGAGGATGCAGCAGCAAGCCGAGCAGCAGCAGCAGTAGTTTGGTCCCCCTCCCCCTCAGTCCAAACTGCCGGAGTTTCTACACGTTAGACCACCCACCTTCTCCAGCACCACCAACCCTATGGAGGCGAATGACTGGCTCCATGCCATAGAGAAGAAGCTGAATCTCCTGCAGTGCAACGATCAGGAGAAGGTCGCTTTCGCCACACACCAGCTTCAAGGTCCTGCGTCAGCTTGGTGGGACAATCACATGGACACCCGCCCACCAGGCACTGAAGTCACTTGGGCGGAGTTCTGTCGTAGCTTCAGGAAGGCGCAGGTGCCAGACGGGGTCGTGGCACAAAAGAAGAGGGAATTCCGGGCACTCCATCAGGGCAACAGGACTGTGACAGAGTATCTCCATGAGTTCAATCGCCTCGCGCGATATGCACCAGAGGATGTCCGCACCGACACCGAGAAGCAGGAAAAGTTCATGGCAGGTCTGGATGACGAGCTGACCAACCAACTGATATCTGGGGACTACGCTGATTTTGAAAGGCTGGTTGACAAGGCAATCCGTCAGGAGGATCGGCGCAACAAAATGGACAGGAAGAGAAAGGCGGCACAGTTCCGGTCCAACCAAGGTAACCAGCAGCGACCGCGTTTCATTCCCGGACAACAGGGTGGACCTACCACCCTGATCGTCCGCCAGCACCGCCCTTTCAATGCCAGCAACTTCCATCAGGGCGCCAGTGGCAGCCAGAACCACCATGGCGGTCAGCCCAACCGCAGTGCAGCTCCACTCCCACCAATGGCACTAGCACAGTCAGCCCCGTCCACGCAAGCTAAGAAGGAGACTAGGACAAAGCCAGGGTCCTGCTTCAACTATGGCGAGCTTGGCCACTTCACTGACAAATGCCCGAAGACAAGGCATGCCGGGCCAAGGTTTGTGTCACACCCTAAAAATCTCAAATATATAAATTGTTGTTTAATTGGAACTATTAGAATTGATTTTAAAAGCCTAGAAGAGAAGATCTTTTTTTTAAATAATAAATTCCAATATAAAATGGGGCTAGATAAAATTTTCTTAAATACTTTGCTTAATTCTATAATTCCTAGATTTTTCTGGGATTTATTTGAGCTAAGGAAGTATTTTTAATAAATGGAATTGCATTTCATGAATAATTTAAATGGAAAAAGGTTTTAAAAAGTCTCTTTTGGCTTTGGGCCGAAAGTCGGCCCAAAACCTTCTCTCTCTCTCCCCGGCCCAAGTCGGCCCAGTCCGCAGCCGCAGCCGTCGCTCGCGCGCGCGCGTCCACCCGCTGACAGGTGGGGCCCACCTGTCAGACTCGTCGTCTTCCTCGCGCCGCCGCCGCCCGAAACCCTAGCGCCGCGCCGCCGTCGTCTCCTTCCAAATCCAGCCGCCCCTTTCCGTTTCCGGTGAAATCAATAGAGGGGAAATGATCTTCTCGATCTCCTCTACCTTTTCCCTTTTGGAACTTCGGCTAAAATCGTTTGGAAAGCGGAGGATTCGATCTCGAATCGGATTCGTCTCTCTCTCCCGAACCCTAACCTTTCCTTCGCGTCGCCGGCCGCCGTGGGCCTTCGCCGCCGCCTCCTTGCCCCTTTAAAAGGATCCCCGGTGTCTCCGCTACCCGTCGCCACCCTCGCCTTCGCCTCTCGTCGTCCGTAGAGCCCTAGCGCCGTGAGTCCTCGCGCCGCCGTCGTCGCCGCCGCTCCAGCCGTGCGCCGCCGTCGCTCCAGTCGTCGCCGTCGCTCGGGAAGGCCGCCGTCGTGGTCGCCGTCGCGTCGCCGTCCTCGTCCGCCCCTTCGCCGTCGCTGTCGACCGCCGGAACATCGTCGCCGTCGTCAAGTCGGAGGTCGCCGCCGTTTCTTCCTCGTCGCCGACGTCGTCCGGTCATCGTCCGCCGTCGCTTTGGTCGTCGGTGAGTTCGCCGTGCCGTTCGCTACCCGTAGGTGCTCTCCGTTCGCGCCGCCGCGCCGTCGTTCGCCGGCGAGCTCGCACGGTTCGGTCGCCGCCGGAGATGACGTCATCGCCGACGTCATCGATGCCGTCCGCCGTGGTCCGGCCGTGGACCGGTCGATCTCGGCCGTTCGTTTTGGATGGATCGATCTCGGCCGTCCAATCTTGTGAACCGTCGCCGTGCACCCGGTCCACCGCTAACCCTAGCCGCTGACGCAATAAATCCTCTTTTCCTTTTCAAAAATAATTCATTATTGCGTCATAATTCAATTAAAATTCATATAAGTGTTTTAATCCGATTTAATCTTTAAAAATTCATAACTAATTCATCTTAGCTCGGATTTAGTTGGTTCAAGTCTCTAAATTTTTCTAAAATTGAGATCTACATGTTAAAAATATCCACATGTACTGTTCATGCTTGTTTATGTGCTGTTTTGGTGTTTTGCTCTTTTCTGTTTAGATTCCGACGTTTCCGGAGAGTCCGTTTTCGCAGGAGAAGAATTTGAAGAGTTCCAAGGCCAGCAAGGCAAGTCACACAGATCCCAAACAACCCCTTTGAGCATGTTGATCCCATTTAAAGCTATTGTTTCTATTCAACTATTGCATTTATTTTCGAATGTCATTGGGTGGAATTAACCTATTGTTTGTTATAGCCCTTTTGTTCTTGATTACTTTATTCCTTGATACCTTGGGTTCTTATAAATTGACTAGTTGAGCTTTATATATTGGTTCAGCTAGATATTAGATGTGATTGCTTAGCCATGCTTAGAAACATTAGCACACTATTGGGATAACTTATGACTCCCTATTATTTAATGATGGCTTAATGATGACTCATGATGGTTAATCATGATGGGTTAATTAATTAATTTGCCAACTAAAACCTGTTAATGGTGGGTTGTGAGCACATGGTTTTGATGGTCGTGCTCATGACAATTAAGGACCGGTTCACGAGTTTCGGTTGTGAAACATTAACCGTGCCAACCACAAGCCAGCGTGGGCAACGGCTTTACCTTTTGTATAGCATAGTTCATTGCGGGGCACCAGACTGAGAAGTGGCGGAGATAAGCCCACGGGGGTCGCTGGGGAGTCCATGCCTTGTTTATAAGGGGGTGATTATGATCCAGGAACGGTGCGCTGTGGTGGATTGTGTTGTGCGAGGGGTACTGTCACAGCTCCTTTCTGAGGTACCGTGGTGGTATCAAGGCGCATGGTGACATGTCGTGGGGCTGTGTCTTGTGGGTACAGTGGTACACCTCTGGTCAGAGTAAAACTATTCAAATAGCCGTGCCCGCGGTTATGGGCGGGTCTAACAATGTTTTTCGTGATTAGTTTCACACCTCTCATCATAATAAAAGATACTATGACTGGTAATAATTTGATTAGCTCCTGGTTTGGAATGGTATATTCCTGGTTTGGAGATAGAACTGTGCAGCCGGGATTGGTTGTTCAGAATGGTTGGGCCTATGCAACATGGTATGTTGTATAGCGTTGGATTAATATTGTTTAAATTATTACTCAACTGTTTTACTAAATTCTGAAATATTTATTAAATGCTGTTTATGCAAATGAAACCCTATTATGCCATCCTTTGTTATCCTGTGCACTTGCATATTTGCTGCGTGGCTTGCTGAGTATGTCATATACTCACCTTGCAATCATTCATCAGAGGAGGAGTTCTACAGTGATGCTGATGGTGTGGAGGATTAGGTGTAGCCCTGGTCAAGCTGCCTGTGGAGTGGAATCGTCTGCGCCGTTTATCTTATTTTCCGCTGCTTCGATCTTTATTGATTGAGAGGAACTATCTACCTCTGTAATGACATTTTATTCGCTTATTAATTAGAGTAATAATTGTACTCTATTATCAATTTGTTATTGTGTGCCTCGGCTGATTCCTGGACGAGGGTTCGCGCACATGTAAGCGTTTGGAATTTTGGATAGAAATTCCGGGCGTGACAGTTTGTCCAGGCTCGTGTCAACCACGCGTCCGCAGAGGAGGCACAAGCAGCACCAGAGGTCATACTGGGTACGTTTCCTGTTAACTCAATCCCTGCAACAGTACTTTTTGATTCTGGTGCAACGAATTCGTTCATTTCAAAGAAGTTTGTCGGGATGCATGGGTTAATAAGAGAGGAACTTAGCACACCAATGCAGGTTCATACCCCAGGGAATAGCTCCACTTCGGTACAATTCATCCCTTCTATAACAATAGAAATCCAAAGATCACCATTTCTAGCCAACCTCATTCTTCTGGAATCCAAAGACCTAGATGTCATTCTTGGGATGGATTGGCTGACCAAGTTCAAGGGAGTCATTGATTGTGCGAATCGCACAGTCACCATGACCAACGAGAAGGGAGAAACAGTAGTGTACAAATCACCAGACTCACCAAAGCAAGGGGTCTCTTTGAATCAGATTGAGGTGGAAATCTCAGTGGTCACCGAGGAGAAGAATTCGAGGAAATTGGAAGAGATTCCCATAGTCTGCGAGTACCCAGAAGTGTTTCCCGAAGACCTCACTACCATGCCACCCAAGAGAGAGATTGAATTCCGGATTGATTTGGCACTGGGAACCGCTCCAATTTACAAGAGACCGTACAGAATGGCAGCCAACGAGCTAGCAGAGGTCAAGAAGCAGGTTGATGAGCAGCTGCAGAAAGGGTACATTCGACCAAGTACTTCACCTTGGGGTGCACCGGTCATTTTTGTGGAGAAAAAGGATAAGACGAAAAGGATGTGCGTCAATTATCGCGCACTCAACGAGGTTACAATCAAGAATAAATATCCTTTGCCACGGATTGATGATTTGTTTGATCAGCTGAAAGGAGCTAAAGTGTTTTTAAGATAGACCTGCGATCAGGCTACCACCAGTTGAGAATTCGGGAAGAGGATATTCCAAAGACGGCCTTCACCACTCGGTATGGGCTGTATGAGTGCACGGTTATGTCTTTCGGACTTACCAACGCACCCGCATTCTTCATGAATCTGATGAACAAAGTGTTCATGGAATTTCTCGACAAGTTTGTTGTCGTTTTCATCGACGACATAGTTATCTATTCAAAGTCTGAAGAAGAACATGAGCAGCATCTCCGTCTGGTACTCGAGAAGTTGAAGGAGCACCAGCTATACGCCAAGTTCAGCAAGTGTGACTTCTGGTTGACGGAAATCAAATTTTTGGGCCATGTCATTACAGCTCAGGGTGTGGCAGTTGATCCATCGAACGTGGAGTCAGTTACCAAATGGACCCCACCGAAGACCGTGTCGCAGATTCGGAGTTTTCTTGGACTTGCAGGTTATTACCGCCGATTCATCGAAAACTTCTCCAGGATCGCCCGACCCATGACTCAGTTGCTTAAGAAAGATGAGAAGTTTAAATGGACAGCTGAGTGTGACAAGAGTTTTCAGGAGCTCAAAAAGAAGTTAGTATCCGCACCAGTTTTGATTCTGCCCGACCAGATGAAAGACTTCCAAGTCTATTGCGATGCATCCCGCCACGGACTTGGATGTGTCCTAATGCAAGAGGGCAGAGTGGTTGCGTATGCCTCGCAGCAGTTGCGTCCACACGAAGGGAATTATCCAACTCATGACCTGGAATTGGCAGCAGTGGTTCATGCTTTGAAGATCTGGAGGCACTATCTGATTGGCAACCGCTGTGAAGTATATACGGATCACAAGAGTCTGAAATACATCTTCACCCAACCGGACCTAAATCTCCGACAACGAAGATGGTTGGAATTAATCAAAGACTATGATATGAGCATTCACTACCACCCGGGGAAAGCCAATGTGGTGGCAGACGCATTAAGCAGGAAGAGTTACTGCACTGCCCTATGCATCGAGGGCATGTGTGAGGAATTGTGGCAGGAGTATGAGTATCTCAACGTGGGAATCGTTGAACACGGGTTCGTAGCCTCTCTGGAAGCACGGCCTACGCTCGTCGATCAAGTCAGAGCCGCTCAAGTAAATGATCCTGAAATAGCAGAGCTGAAAAAGAACATGAGAGTCGGAAAAGCCCGGGATTTCCACGAAGATGAACACGGCACAATCTGGTTGGGAGAAAGATTGTGTGTACCTGACGACAAGGAACTAAAGGATCTGATACTTACCGAGGCTCATCAGACCCAGTACTCCATTCATCCAGGCAGCACCAAAATGTATCAAGATCTAAAAGAAAAGTTTTGGTGGGTCAGCATGAGAAGGGAAATAGCTGAATTCGTCACACTCTACGACGTTTGCCAACGAGTGAAGGCAGAGCACCAAAGGCCAGCAGGTTTACTCCAACCTCTTCAAATCCCGGAATGGAAATGGGAGGAGATTGGAATGGACTTTATAGCAGGACTGCCCCAGACATCATGTCGCGTCCCAAATCGACCCTAAAATACATCCTCTAAATTATGCCTAGAATAATTAAAATGCTTGTGAAAGCCTTCAAAAATTAAAATGTGCAAAGTTAAAAGTCAAATAGGGCTTGGAGGATTTTTGTATATTTCCTAAAAGCCTAAAATGTGTAAATAAATTTTAGTGGAATTTTCAGAGCACAAATAATAATTATTAAGAAATAAACAAAGTTAAAATGATTTTATAAAAAGAAAAACCCTAAAATCCCTCCTTCTCTCTAATGGGCCGGATTCGGCCCATCTCCCTCCCCCTCTCTCCTCCTCCCTGCGGCCCACTCGCCGCCTCCCCGCGCGCGCGCCGCTGACGGGCGGGCCCGCCCGCCACCCTCGCTGACGGGTGGGGCCCACCCGTCATCCCCTTCCTCCCGCCGCTCCCGCCGCCTCCCCGCGCCCTAGCGCCGCCGCCGCCGCGAATCCCGCCGCCTCCCGCCGTCCCCGCAAGCAATAAAGTGGGGGGAATCACTCCCCGTGATCCCCTCTCCCTTTCCCCCCATTTTTCCCTCTCTCTCTCGCGTTCAAACGGGCGGATTTGCCCCCGCAAATCTCGCCGGCGCCGTTGATGGCGGCCGGACCTCCCGCGCCGGTTTCCTTCCCCTCCGGCCGCCCTCTCTCACTCCCAACCCTATATAAACCCTCCCCGAGCTCCCCACCACCGTTTCCGCCACTCACCGCCCTCTCTCCTCGCCGGAATCGAGCTCGCGCCGTCACTCTCTCTCTCCGCCGTCGCCGCCGAGCTCCGGTCCACCGCCGTCGTCGCCCTGGACCACCTCCCACCTCGGGGCCGCCTCCTTCGGCTTCGCCGCAACCTCGCCGACCTCGTCCACCTCTCCGTTTCGGTCGCCGACCGCCGGAGCGCCGCCGACCCCGTCGACCCGAGCCGCGCCGCCGCCTTCCTCCGCTCCGGTTGCCGTTTCCGTCGTCGCCGTCGACCCGGGGTGAGCCGTGGACCGCCGCCTCCTTTCCCCCTTCCCTCCCCTCTCTCGGCCGCTGCTCCGCCGTGCCGGTGGTCGCCGGCGGCGACCATCGGGGCGCGGGCGCTGCCTCCCGCCGGCCGCGCCGACGTGGCCGCCTCCGGGCGCGCCTAGCGGCTGCCGCGTGGGGCCCGGCCGTCAGCCGCCCGCGCCCTCGGGTGCGGCTGACGCGTGGGGCCCACGGCGCCGGCCGGTGTGAGCCGGGTGCACCCGGTCCACCGAGGACCGTGAGGCTGCCGCGTGGGTCCCACTCCCGTGGACCCGGTCCGCGCGCCCTCTCCCCCGGCTGACGCAATAAATATATTTTTTAAATTAAAATTTAAACGAAGAAATTCGTAAATATTCATTTAAAGAGCATATAAACTTCAAATGGCCATAACTTGGCCATTTGAACTCGGAATTGGACCGTTCAAGTCTCTAATTTTTCCTTAAGAAGTCAAGAACCCATTTTTGTGCTTTGTTCCTGCTTGTTATATGGAGTTTATTAGAGTAAAAGCCCTTTTATTTTCCGTTGGTCGTGTAGACGCTGCAGCTTCGGAAGATCCGCTCTTCGTGGAGGTTGAAGCCGACGTTTGGGAAAGCGAGCAAGGCAAGTCACATCATTCTTTGAACATATTGGATCCTAGTTTATAAAATTATTTTGATTTAAATTATTGCATTATCGCTTTATTTAAATTCCCGCGTTATCACTGTTTTATTTAGCCATGCCTATTTACCTTTGTTATGACCTTATTATTGTGGTTATTGTTATTATTACCTTGTTCACCCTAGAATAAACAAAACCCCAGCTAGTGGGCACTCTATTCATGGCTCCACTAGTATGAATTTAGGTAGATGCTTCGCTGATTAATTAGGCAACATTAGGTGGTTTTATAACTCTAGACTTTGGGAATATTCATATCACTTGGACACCATGGAATGGTTGGATTATTGTGGAATTGGATTCACACCTCTCCCTCTATTCAAAACCCTCAAAATGGTTTTAGGCTGGGCTCGGGGTGCATGGTTTTGATGGTAGCACCTCGGCCATACAAGGACCGGTCTTCGGGCCTCTGTTGCAAAGCACTACCGTACTTCCACATGTTTAATGGGTAAGGCTTAGTTTGTGGCTCAGTCTGGCTATAAACAAAAGTACACGGATGGAGATGGACGAAGTCGGGGGTCGATGGACATCTCTAGGGCAAATGAAGGCTACACGAGCTGCGGTCCGGTAGTCGAGATGTCATGGCGCAGGACCGGTGTCCTGCTGCTAGGGGCTCAGTCCTGCCTACCTGTCCCGGGGGTTCCGGCCGTAGGTGGGGTTGGGTCGGTACTCTTGTCTATGGCTAGGATGGGTTGGAAACTATGTCACGTCTTCCGTCCGTATACCGTGGTGGTATGTGGCACGTGGTTACGCGTGAGGAAGATGTGTCTTGTGGGTAAAGATGTACACCTCTGATCAGAGTATAATCTATTCGAATAGCCGCGCCCTCGGTTATGGGCAAGCCGAGCAATGTACCCAAGTTAGTGTTTTAATTCTTAAAACCTGCTTAACAACTAAAATGTGGAATGGTTGGCCTGGGTTGGCTTGGGACGAGCTGGGACCCAGGGTCGGGTTGCCAGTTCGGTCTGAATCATCGTAGGCCTTGGGTTAAGGCAGGTTCGTGTGGGTTCACGGCCTTGGTTAATAATATTGTACAGCTCTAGAATCGTGTTTACAAAATAGCTTTGAGCAACTAAGGGTCTTTTAAATGCTGTTTATTGCAAAACCTAACCCCTATATTATAACTCCATTGTACTCCTTTGCATTTATGCTGCACTTGTGGGTGTGTCTTGTTGAGTACGGTGGTTGTACTCAGTCTTGCTCAATTTTTCCCAAACCCAGAAGAGGAGCCCCTGGATGATGAAGGCTTTGGTGTCTAGCTCGTGCCTGCCGTCAAGCGCCTGTGGTCGTCGCCTTAGTCTTCCGCTGTTTTTCGTTGTCTTTGAGTGTGCTGGGCCGTCGCTGCCCATGTAACAATTAACTATTTACGCTTCCGCTTGTTAAACTCTGAATTGTATCAACTTTTGGTGTACCTTGCCTCCTGGGACAAGGAATAACACACGCACGTAAGGAACGCCCGTTGGGTTATTTCCGGTCGTGACAAGTTGGTATCAGAGCCCCCTTGACCCTAGGACGAGCCTTAGATCCCAAGCCTTAGCAATATTTTCGAAATAAAAATCCTCTCTTATTTGTGAAAATCCTTTAGTCTCTCTCTGTCTTGCTGCTTCATTTGTCATCAAAAGCTGATCTCTAAAATATTTTTATCTCTTTTGTCCTTGCTTGTAGATGGCCGGCAGCATCAACCGTCGTGGCCTGGACCTGACCGGCTTTGTTCTGGAGCTACGGGGCATGTGCGTTGTCCTGGGATATCCGCATGGAGTGGACTACCAGGGCAAGCAGCTCCCGGAGCAGGAGGGTGACGATGCAGAGCCCCACGCTGCTTGGGAGGTCACTGCAGTGATCCTCACTGGCTCTCCCGAGAGGACTTCGTTGGCAGTCACCGCGGGTGGAGATTCCTTCTCCGCCGCTTGCCAGAACGCCGCACTCCTCGCCATCGGCACTCTTCACCAGCGCTACCCGGACGAGTTGCAGCACTCGTCCTACCGCTACCACCCTCGTCGCGGAGGAGCCCGCGACTACGCCACCTTCCGGGATGCTAGCTCGGAGGATGACGCTACCATCATGCACCTGGCGCGCATGGTGGAGGCGTACGATGCGGCCCGTATCGACTTCCATCATATGGTGCGCCGTGGGATGGTTGAGAACAACATGAAGATCCTGGAGCTGCGTCAGGAGAATCTGCAGCTGAAGAAGGACCTAGACGCGCTGGAGGCGCAGCTGTGTCAGCTCAAGGTCGCCCAGGGAGAGGTCTGCCGTCCCAAGCGCCGCCGCGTCTGCCGCAGCCAGAAGATCACCGCCCGCAAGAGCACCTCCAGGCCTGAGCTGGTTCGTCAGTCCTTGGCGTGGACCTACTTCGTGGAGACCCCTCGTGCCGAGCCCGCGCCCGTGTTTCCTCAGGAGGGGGAAGCCTCCGGCGTTGGTAGCACGGAGGATGCGCTGCGGCTCACCTTCCGCCCTGGCCCGTCGCAGAAGTAGACGAGCAGTTAGTAGGCTTGCGCGTGTGTTCTTTCTCGTTTGTCTTCCTGTTGGAGTCGTGTGGGGCATGGTTGTACCGTTGTGTGGTATGACTGTGTCGGAGCCTGTCTTTATTTTATTGGCTTAAGCAACTTGAACCTTAATGAACCCACTTCAATAGCAGTAATAAATTCAAGAATTATGGTAGTCGTGGGTGATTAGTTTTAATAGTCTGTTCTCTCTCTTGGCTGGTTCTGTATGGGGTATTTCAGATGGTGACAACCAGGAGAAGTGCTGCTACCGGTGATGGCAACCAACCCGAAGGCAGCAACCACAACAACCATGGCAGCCCACCTCCCCCTCCTCCCCCGCCTCCACCGCCACCACCAGACACCAACACCCTCCTCACCCAAATCCTCGCCCAGCAGGCCAACATGATGGCTGCTTTCCTCCACCACATCCAAAATCCACCACAGCATCATGCTTCACCTCCACCACCACCCCCGCAACATACTAAGCTCGCCGAGTTCCTTCGCATCCGCCCGCCTACCTTCTCTAGCTCCAATAACCCCGTGGATGCCTTGGATTGGTTGCATGCCGTGGGGAAGAAGTTAGACACCGTGCAGTGCAACGATGAGGAGAAAGTCATCTTTGCCGCTCACCAACTGCAGGGGCCCGCATCTCTATGGTGGGACCACTTCCAGGCTACACAGCCGGCGGGGCAGCCTATTACTTGGGCCCGCTTCACCGCCGCTTTCCGGAGGACCCATGTGCCCGCCGGAGTCATGGCCCTTAAGAAAAGGGAATTCCGGGAGTTGAAGCAAGGCAACCGCTCTGTGATGGAGTATTTGCATGAGTTTAACAACCTGGCCCGGTACGCCCCGGAGGATGTTCGGGAAGATGAGGAAAAGCAGGAGAAGTTCTTGGCAGGAATGGACCCTGAGCTATCGGTGCGTCTCGTTTCCGGGGACTATCCGGATTTCCAATGTCTGGTCGACAAGAGCATCCGCTTGGAAGCCAAGCACAAGGAACTGGAGTCGCACAAGCGTCGCTTGGCGAATTTCCGCAATCAACAGGGGGCTAACCAAAGGGTCCGCTACACCAATCCCTATCCAGGGGGATCCTCCTCGCAGCAGCAGCAGCAGCAGCAACCACGCTCCGCGCCCCGACCTCAATTCGTGGTGCGCGTCCCACAGCTGCAGCAACAGCAGAGTCAGCAAGGTACCCGTGCACCCCGTCCTCCTGCGCCCGTTGTGCAACCTGGTCAAGGCCGCAGAGACGTTCAAGGTCAGCAGCGTCTGTGCTTCAACTGCTTCGAGCCCGGGCACTTTGCGGACAAATGCCCGAAGCCGCGGCGCCAGCAAGGCCAAGCACCTCCCCGCCCCAACAACGGTGGTAAGGACGTCGCTCGGGGTCGTGTGAACCACGTGACTGCCGAGGGTATGCTGACGACTCCGGACGTCATCGTTGGTACGTTCCTCATTCATTCCATTCCTGCTACCATTTTGTTCGACTCTGGAGCTTCCCACTCGTTTATATCTGTGCCTTTCGTGGGAAGAAATCAACTGGGGATAGAACGGCTTAGGAACCCTCTGCTCATCACCACCCCTGGAGGGGATATGACAGCAAAGTATTATAGCCCAGCCGTTCCTATAGACATCCAGGGAATCCCTTTTCCCTCGGATTTGATTCTTCTGGACACCAAGAACTTGGATGTGATCCTTGGGATGAATTGGTTGGCTCAATTCCAAGGTGTAGTGGATTGCGCAAGGCGCACTGTCACTCTGTACCGAGGGCCGGAACAACCAGTTGTGTTCTTTGCACCCCCAACCTCTGTTGGCAGTTCGGAACTTCATCAGATAGGACTGTCAGAAATCCCCATCGTCAGTGAATTCGGTGACGTGTTTCCGGAAGAACTACCCGGTATGCCGCCCAAGCGGGAGATCGAGTTCCGGATAGATCTTGCTCCAGGAACAACTCCTCTGTACAAGCGGCCCTACCGTATGGCCGCGAATGAACTTGCCGAAGTCAAGAAGCAAGTGGAAGAGCAGAAGGAAAAGGGGTATATTCGGCCGAGCACTTCCCCCTGGGGTGCTCCCGTGATTTTTGTGGAAAAGAAGGACAAGACAAAGAGGATGTGTGTTGACTACAGAGCTCTCAATGAAGTCACTATCAAAAACAAGTACCCTCTTCCTCGGATCGATGATCTGTTCGACCAGCTCAAAGGTGCCACCGTCGTTTCTAAAATTGATCTTCGCTCCGGATATCACCAATTGCGTATTCGTGAAGAAGATATCTCGAAGACCGCATTTACCACGCGATATGGGCTGTATGAATTCACAGTGATGTCCTTCGGTCTGACTAATGCTCCTGCCTTCTTCATGAACTTAATGAACAAAGTGTTCATGGAATACTTGGATAAGTTCGTTGTGGTCTTCATTGACGACATCCTGGTGTACTCGCAATCAGAGGAAGACCATCAGCAGCATCTCCGTCTGGTGTTGAGAAAGCTGCGGGAACATCAATTGTATGCCAAGCTTAGCAAGTGTGAGTTCTGGTTGTCCGAAGTCAAGTTCTTAGGGCACGTGATATCTGCTAAAGGAGTTGCTGTGGATCCCGAAACGGTGACCGCCGTCACCGATTGGAAGCAACCCAAGACGGTCCCTCAAGTCCGCAGCTTTTTGGGTTTGGCCGGGTACTACCGGAGATTCATCGAGAACTTCTCCAAAATCGCTCGACCCATGACACAGTTGTTGAAGAAAGAAGAAAAATTTGTGTGGAGTCCGCAGTGTGAGAAAGCATTCCAAACTCTCAAAGAAAAGCTGGTTTCCTCGCCAGTGTTAATCTTACCGGATACTCGTAAGGACTTCCTGGTGTACTGTGATGCTTCGCGCCAAGGTTTGGGGTGCGTATTAATGCAGGAAGGTCATGTGGTAGCCTATGCCTCACGCCAGCTGCGGCCTCATGAAGGCAACTACCCTACCCATGATTTGGAATTGGCCGCTGTGGTTCATGCTCTAAAGATCTGGCGGCACTATCTCATTGGAAATCGCTGTGAAATATATACTGACCATAAGAGTTTGAAATACATCTTCACTCAGTCGGATCTGAATCTTCGGCAGAGGAGATGGTTAGAACTCATCAAGGATTATGATGTGGGGATCCACTATCATCCTGGCAAGGCCAACGTAGTCGCCGACGCTCTAAGTCGAAAAAGCCATTGCAACACTCTTGGCGTCCGTGGCATTCCACCGGAACTTAATCAACAGTTGGAAGCCCTGAACCTAAGCATAGTTGGTCGTGGATTCTTGGCTGCATTGGAAGCCAAGCCCACCTTGCTCGATCAAATCCGCGAGGCTCAGAAGAATGATCCGGATATGCATGGGCTCCTCAAGAATATGAAACAGGGTAAAGCCGCTGGTTTCACAGAGGATGAACACGGAACCCTATGGAATGGAAATCGGGTATGCGTTCCAGACGTCAGGGAACTTAAACAGTTGATACTTCAGGAAGCTCACGAAAGTCCCTATTCCATCCATCCTGGCAGCACAAAGATGTACTTGGACTTGAAAGAGAAATATTGGTGGGTTAGTATGAAGCGGGAAATCGCAGAGTTCGTGGCACTTTGTGATGTGTGCCAGCGTGTCAAAGCCGAGCACCAACGACCGGCCGGACTTCTCCAACCTCTACAAGTGCCAGAATGGAAATGGGATGAAATTGGGATGGATTTTATCACCGGACTTCCAAAAACCCAAGGCGGATATGATTCTATATGGGTAGTCGTGGATCGACTAACCAAGGTAGCACGGTTCATTCCCGTAAAGACCACCTATGGAGGGAACAAACTAGCTGAACTCTACTTCGCTAGGATCGTAAGTCTGCATGGCGTCCCCAAGAAAATTGTATCTGATCGGGGAAGCCAGTTCACCTCTCATTTCTGGAAGAAACTCCAAGAAGAGTTGGGAACCCGATTAAATTTCAGCACCGCGTACCACCCGCAGACAGATGGGCAGACCGAACGTCTGAACCAGATCCTCGAAGATATGCTTCGCGCATGTGTCCTAGATTTTGGGAAGACATGGGATAAGAGTCTCCCCTACGCCGAGTTCTCCTATAATAATAGCTACCAAGCCAGCATACAGATGGCACCATACGAAGCGTTGTATGGCCGCAAATGCAGGACACCACTATTGTGGGACCAAGTCGGGGAAAGCCAAGTATTCGGGACCGATATCTTGAGAGAAGCTGAAGCGAAGGTCAGGACCATTCGGGAAAACCTAAAGGTGGCACAGTCTCGGCAGAAGAGTTATGCAGACAACCGACGTCGTGACCTGGAATTCGCAGTGGATGACTTTGTGTATCTCCGGGTAACGCCGTTGCGGGGTGTACACAGGTTTCAAGCGAAAGGGAAGCTCGCCCCTCGGTTCGTGGGTCCTTTCCGCATCATTGCTCGACGCGGAGAAGTTGCTTACCAATTGGAGCTGCCCGTTTCCTTGGGCAACGTGCACGATGTGTTCCATGTGTCGCAACTCAAGAAATGTCTTCGAGTACCGTCCGAGCAGGCCGACTGAGAGCAGATTGAAGTTCGCGAAGACTTGACCTACGTGGAGAGACCAGTGAAAATCCTGGACACCATGGAGCGCAGGACCAGGAATCGGGTAATCCGTTTTTGCAAGGTCCAGTGGAGCAACCACGCCGAGGAAGAAGCTACTTGGGAGCGTGAAGACGAGCTGAAGGCAGCCCATCCAGATCTCTTCGCCAGTTCTTCCGAATCTCGGGGTCGAGATTCCGTTTAAGGGGGGTAGGTTTGTCGCGTCCCAAATCGACCCTAAAATACATCCTCTAAATTATGCCTAGAATAATTAAAATGCTTGTGAAAGCCTTCAAAAATTAAAATGTGCAAAGTTAAAAGTCAAATAGGGCTTGGAGGATTTTTGTATATTTCCTAAAAGCCTAAAATGTGTAAATAAATTTTAGTGGAATTTTCAGAGCACAAATAATAATTATTAAGAAATAAACAAAGTTAAAATGATTTTATAAAAAGAAAAACCCTAAAATCCCTCCTTCTCTCTAATGGGCCGGATTCGGCCCATCTCCCTCCCCCTCTCTCCTCCTCCCCGCGGCCCACTCGCCGCCTCCCCGCGCGCGCGCCGCTGACGGGCGGGCCCGCCCGCCACCCTCGCTGACGGGTGGGGCCCACCCGTCATCCCCTTCCTCCCGCCGCTCCCGCCGCCTCCCCGCGCCCTAGCGCCGCCGCCGCCGTGAATCCCGCCGCCTCCCGCCGTCCCCGCAAGCAATAAAGTGGGGGGAATCACTCCCCGTGATCCCCTCTCCCTTTCCCCCCATTTTTCCCTCTCTCTCTCGCGTTCAAACGGGCGGATTTGCCCCCGCAAATCTCGCCGGCGCCGTTGATGGCGGCCGGACCTCCCGCGCCGGTTTCCTTCCCCTCCGGCCGCCCTCTCTCACTCCCAACCCTATATAAACCCTCCCCGAGCTCCCCACCACCGTTTCCGCCACTCACCGCCCTCTCTCCTCGCCGGAATCGAGCTCGCGCCGTCGCTCTCTCTCTCCGCCGTCGCCGCCGAGCTCCGGTCCACCGCCGTCGTCGCCCTGGACCACCTCCCACCTCGGGGCCGCCTCCTTCGGCTTCGCCGCAACCTCGCCGACCTCGTCCACCTCTCCGTTTCGGTCGCCGACCGCCGGAGCGCCGCCGACCTCGTCGACCCGAGCCGCGCCGCCGCCTTCCTCCGCTCCGGTTGCCGTTTCCGTCGTCGCCGTCGACCCGGGGTGAGCCGTGGACCGCCGCCTCCTTTCCCCCTTCCCTCCCCTCTCTCGGCCGCTGCTCCGCCGTGCCGGTGGTCGCCGGCGGCGACCATCGGGGCGCGGGCGCTGCCTCCCGCCGGCCGCGCCGACGTGGCCGCCTCCGGGCGCGCCTAGCGGCTGCCGCGTGGGGCCCGGCCGTCAGCCGCCCGCGCCCTCGGGTGCGGCTGACGCGTGGGGCCCACGGCGCCGGCCGGTGTGAGCCGGGTGCACCCGGTCCACCGAGGACCGTGAGGCTGCCGCGTGGGTCCCACTCCCGTGGACCCGGTCCGCGCGCCCTCTCCCCCGGCTGACGCAATAAATATATTTTTTAAATTAAAATTTAAACGAAGAAATTCGTAAATATTCATTTAAAGAGCATATAAACTTCAAATGGCCATAACTTGGCCATTTGAACTCGGAATTGGACCGTTCAAGTCTCTAATTTTTCCTTAAGAAGTCAAGAACCCATTTTTGTGCTTTGTTCCTGCTTGTTATATGGAGTTTATTAGAGTAAAAGCCCTTTTATTTTCCATTGGTCGTGTAGACGCTGCAGCTTCGGAAGATCCGCTCTTCGTGGAGGTTGAAGCCGACGTTTGGGAAAGCGAGCAAGGCAAGTCACATCATTCTTTGAACATATTGGATCCTAGTTTATAAAATTATTTTGATTTAAATTATTGCATTATCGCTTTATTTTAATTCCCGCGTTATCACTGTTTTATTTAGCCATGCCTATTTACCTTTGTTATGACCTTATTATTGTGGTTATTGTTATTATTACCTTGTTCACCCTAGAATAAACAAAACCCCAGCTAGTGGGCACTCTATTCATGGCTCCACTAGTATGAATTTAGGTAGATGCTTCGCTGATTAATTAGGCAACATTAGGTGGTTTTATAACTCTAGACTTTGGGAATATTCATATCACTTGGACACCATGGAATGGTTGGATTATTGTGGAATTGGATTCACACCTCTCCCTCTATTCAAAACCCTCAAAATGGTTTTAGGCTGGGCTCGGGGTGCATGGTTTTGATGGTAGCACCTCGGCCATACAAGGACCGGTCTTCGGGCCTCTGTTGCAAAGCACTACCGTACTTCCACATGTTTAATGGGTAAGGCTTAGTTTGTGGCTCAGTCTGGCTATAAACAAAAGTACACGGATGGAGATGGACGAAGTCGGGGGTCGATGGACATCTCTAGGGCAAATGAAGGCTACACGAGCTGCGGCCCGGTATTCGAGATGTCATGGCGCAAGACCGGTGTCCTGCTGCTAGGGGCTCAGTCCTGCCTACCTGTCCCGGGGGTTCCGGCCGTAGGTGGGGTTGGGTCGGTACTCTTGTCTATGGCTAGGATGGGTTGGAAACTATGTCACGTCTTCCGTCCGTATACCGTGGTGGTATGTGGCACGTGGTTACGCGTGAGGAAGATGTGTCTTGTGGGTAAAGATGTACACCTCTGATCAGAGTATAATCTATTCGAATAGCCGCGCCCTCGGTTATGGGCAAGCCGAGCAATGTACCCAAGTTAGTGTTTTAATTCTTAAAACCTGCTTAACAACTAAAATGTGGAATGGTTGGCCTGGGTTGGCTTGGGACGAGCTGGGACCCAGGGTCGGGTTGCCAGTTCGGTCTGAATCATCGTAGGCCTTGGGTTAAGGCAGGTTCGTGTGGGTTCACGGCCTTGGTTAATAATATTGTACAGCTCTAGAATCGTGTTTACAAAATAGCTTTGAGCAACTAAGGGTCTTTTAAATGCTGTTTATTGCAAAACCTAACCCCTATATTATAACTCCATTGTACTCCTTTGCATTTATGCTGCACTTGTGGGTGTGTCTTGTTGAGTACGGTGGTTGTACTCAGTCTTGCTCAATTTTTCCCAAACCCAGAAGAGGAGCCCCTGGATGATGAAGGCTTTGGTGTCTAGCTCGTGCCTGCCGTCAAGCGCCTGTGGTCGTCGCCTTAGTCTTCCGCTGTTTTTCGTTGTCTTTGAGTGTGCTGGGCCGTCGCTGCCCATGTAACAATTAACTATTTACGCTTCCGCTTGTTAAACTCTGAATTGTATCAACTTTTGGTGTACCTTGCCTCCTGGGACAAGGAATAACACACGCACGTAAGGAACGCCCGTTGGGTTATTTCCGGTCGTGACACATCATCGGGTCACGATTCAATCTGGGTAGTCGTGGATCGACTCACTAAGGTTGCTCACTTCATACCAGTACATACCACGTATACGGGCAAAAGGTTGGCAGAGCTCTACCTCTCGAGAATCATGTGTCTACATGGAGTACCCAAAAAGATAGTATCTGATCGAGGGAGCCAATTCACTTCAAAGTTCTGGCAGAAATTGCAAGAGGAATTGGGAACCCGGTTGAATTTCAGCACAGCCTACCATCCGCAGACCGATGGTCAAACCGAGCGAGTCAATCAAATATTGGAGGACATGTTAAGGGCCTGCGCACTTGATTTTGGTGGAGCTTGGGACAAAAGCTTGCCGTATGCGGAGTTCTCTTACAACAACAGTTACCAGGCTAGTCTTCAAATGGCACCGTTCGAAGCATTATACGGCCGGAAGTGTCGCACCCCTCTCTTCTGGGATCAGACAGGCGAGCGTCAACTGTTTGTAACAAAGGTGCTAAAGGAAGCAGAAGAGAAAGTCAGAACCATCAGGGAAAGGTTGAGAATTGCCCAGTCTCGACAGAAGAGCTACGCGGATAACCGCCGAAGGGAGCTCACTTTTGAAGCAGAGGATTACGTGTATCTTCGTGTTACTCCGCTCCGGGCAGTGCACCGCTTTCAAACCAAAGGCAAGTTAGCACCACGTTTCGTGGGACCCTACAAAATCTTGGGACGAAGGGGAGAAGTTGCTTATCAGCTAGAACTTCCATCCAATATGATCGGCATCCATTACGTATTCCACGTGTCCCAATTAAAGAAGTGCTTAAGAGTACCCGAAGAACAAGCCAATTCGGAGCACATCGATATCCAAGAAGATTTGAAGTATGTGGAGAGTCCAGTCCGTATCCTTGAGACCAGCGAAAGGAGGACTAGAAACAAGGTCACCAGGTTTTGCCGGGTTCATTGGAGCCACCATTCTGAGGAGGAAGCAACCTGGGAAAGGGAAGATGAGTTGAAAGCCGCCCATCCGCACCTCTTCGCCAGCTCCTCTGAATCTCGGGGCCGAGATTCCGTTTAAGGGGGGCAGGTTTGTCACACCCCGAAGTTCTTTCCCAAGCCTAAATTGAATTTATAAATGACCCTAAGAAAATGCCGGTGCAAATCAAGAGAAAACCCTAAGAAAGTAATACAAATAATAATCGAATCTGGCATGTGGAATTTTTCTTGAGTTCTATATGTCGAAATTCACTAACAGGATTTTTAGTGGAACTTTCAGAGCCCTAGAAATAATTTTAACCAATTAAAATTTAGCAAGCAATATTTTAATTCCAAGGAAAATCCTTTTCTTCCTTTTTCTTTTTCTTTTTCCCTTTTTCTTTTCGAGTGGGCCGCCGGCCCATTCTCCTTCCTCCCCTCCCCTCCCGCTGGGCCGGCCGAAGGCCAAGGACCAACTAGGCCACCCCGCCTCCCTCCTCTCCCGGGGTCGCCGACAGGTGGGGCCCACCTGTCGGGTCCTCCCCCAACCTCCCGCCGCCCGCGCCGGTCACCACCCCGCCGAAACCGCCGCCGCCGCACCCACTCCTCCGCTTTCCCCGCGCCCACGCCGCGTCGCCCGTGCCCACGCCGCGTCGCCGCCCCCTCTCCCCGCGTCGTCCGGCCGCGCCCGCGCACGAGAGGGGCGGGATTCGATTTTGAATCTCCCCCCACCTTCTCTCTCTCCTCCCCCACGTCGCCAGCGAAATCGGGGCGCCTCCCGGCCACGTCCACCTCCCCCTCCACCTATAAAATGATACCCATGCCCTCCTCTCTCTTTTTCCGCTCTCACCGCTCCATCCCGTGCCCCCTACCAAGCTCGCGCCGCCGCCGCTTGCGCCGCCGCACTCCGGACGTGTGCCGCCGCCACGAGAGCCGTCGCCGCGCTAAGCCACCGCCACCCCTAGCTTCGCCGCCGCAAGACCTTTCCCGGCCGCCACTTTGCGTCGCCGGAATCCCACCGAAACCCCATCTCCCTCGTGTCGCCGGTGAGTTCTCTCTCCCCTCCGACTCTGGCCGGCGTGGATGGTCGCCGTGAGGGTTTCCCTCCGTCCTAATTCCTCCTCTCTTTTTCCCTAGGTGTCGCCGTCGCTCGTCTGCACCTCGGCATCGCCGGTCTTCGCCGTCTCCCTCGTTTTCCACCACCGGCCGTTGCCGCCCCTCCGGTGAGGTCTCCCTCCCCTTCCTTTCCTTCTTTTTTTTCCCCGTGCGCCGCCGCCCTCTTCGCGCGCTCGCCGTCACGTTCGGCCATCGCCGCTCGCGTCGCCGCCCGCCGTCCGCACCGCCGTTTGCCGTCGCCGGCGGTCGCATGCGCGCGCCGCCGCTTTGCCATGGTCGACCGGCCTGCTTTATGCCGGGCCTGGCCGGTACATCGGCCCGTGGAGCCGGGGCCGCGGGGTCCGCTTGGCAGCCGTGCCGAGTGGGGCCCACGTGCCGCCGCCCCTTCCCCTCTCTCCCGAGCCACTGACCAATGGGACCCGCCTGTCGGCGCCGCCCCCCTGATGACGTCAGCCCTGGGAATTATTGCGCAATAAATGATTTAAGGACTTTCTGTTATAGTAATAAACACAGTGAATCTTCTAAAATTCATAACTAATTCATCCGTGCTCCGTTTAAGCCCATTCAAGTCTCAGTAAATCAAGAAAAATGTGTAGAATCCATTAAAAATGGTTTTGTTCTCTGTTTCAGTAGTCTTATAGCCTGTTTGTATTGTTTGCTTTGTATGTCCTTAGATTCCGGTTCTTCCGACGCTCCGGTGTACTTCGAAATAGTCGCCGAGGTTCCTCCAGCAGCAGAGCAAGGCAAGTCATGCTTGTCACTTGAAAATGTTGATCCTATATTGCAAATGCTCTATTGTTTTTCTTCAAATATTGCATTGTTTTATAATGTTACTATGGGGTGTTTACCAATTGTTACAGCCATGCCATTTTTGATACCATGCTCCTTTGTTAGCTTGGGTTATAACATGAATAGATTTTGGACTAGGAATTGCTTAGCCATGCTTAGTTCCACTAGCACACAATGGGGAAAGCTCACTGAAATATAGACTTTAGGTTCAATTGGTAAGGTTGGTTTAGTACCACCGTTTTGGTGTTGGTTAATTAAAATGAATCACATGGTGGGCTATGGGTGCATGGTTTTACTAGTCGCACCCATGGCAGTTAAGGACCGGTTCACGGGATGCCCTGGAAGAACTTATCGTACTTACCACAAGCCAGCGTGGGCAATGGCTGGGCTTGTAGTGTAGCTTTCCTCTAGCTGACGCACCCAGGTAAGGGTGGGCGTGATGGAATGGGGCGGGCCCTGCGACGGCCTCTGTCGTTTCCGGATTCACATAGGCACGAGAGGGGATTGCCCGCTGCCTTGCGAGGAGTGAGGGTGAAACTTGAGGTGTGGTGTGCTTGGTTAGAGGGGGTTATGCGAAGGGTCCTGTCACGGCCTCTTTCCGGTATGTCGTGGTGGCATGTCGGCGCACGGTAACGTGTCGTGGGGCTGTATCTTGTGGGTACAGTTGTACACCTTTGATCAGAGTAAAACTATTCGAATAGCCGTGCCCGCGGTTATGGGCGGTCAACCAGATTCACCGTGATTAGTTTCACCCTAGTTTAGTCTTATGAAATTGGATAGTATAGTTAGATGGTTGGGCCTGTTGCAACGTGGGATAGCGTTGGACAGCGGATGATTAATATTGATTTATTATTACGACTGTTTACTTCTTTAAACTTCTGTTTATAAATGCCCGCTTTATGCAAATGAACCACTCTAGCTCTCCTTGATAATTCCCTGCATCATACCCCCATTCCGGTATGACTTGCTGAGTACAGCGGGTAGTACTCAGTCTTGCTCTATTTTCCCCAACCCCAGAGTTTGAGTATGAGTCCGATGGTGGTTTCTCCGAGGAGTAGGCTTCGTCCGTGCCATCGAGGATGCCTGTGGAGTGGTGTTCCCGCTGCAGATCAAGTCAAGGCTTAGCTCTAGTTATTTTTTGTTTTCCGCTGCATTTTTGTAAGACTTTTATAATGTTTATAATACGTGGATCTATATGTCAACTTTGTCGTTTGTGTACCCCGTCCGGTCTTGGACGGGGATTTTAATGCACATTCTGCTTGGAATTCTATTCGGGAATTTCTGGGCGTGACAATCAGTTTCCTTTTATTTTTCTCTAAATCTAGGCTCTATCCTTCCACCGCCGCCCACCACTACCGCTACAGGATCTAGTCCGACTCCCTCCCTCTCTACTCTTGGTTTCAACACAGACCGTGAGTTACTAGACCTCTTGTGAAAATTTTCGGAGTGTAGGATTGGATATCTGTTTGGAAAAACGGAACCGGCATAAATTCAGCATTCCATTTTTGTATAATTTTTAATTTTGGTGTGGACTTTTACATTTGAGTCCCTGTAAATTTTATATTCACATTTGAGTCCCTATGACCTTACATTGAGGTCCTTGAGTCGGTTTTTGTTTAAAAAAAAGGCAGAAAGGTGTTTAAAAAAAGAAGAAAAAAAGCCGCACCAAAAAAAAGAAAAGAAAAGCAGGAAAGACAAAAAAAAAAGAAAGAAAGAAAGAAGAAAAGGAGAAAATCATTTTTCTTATCATTGAGCTGAACTTCATATATCAGAGTTGTGCATGAGTTGTTCCTAGTGCTATCTTGTGGTATCGTTTGTGTCTAGGCTCGCGTCTCTAGTACGTTCTAGCCTAGGACCAGCACGGTACTTGACTTTGAACGATTATTCAACTTTGCATTCTCTGATTTGAGCATTTGCTATCCCTTTGCTACATATTTAAGCCTACCCAGAGCTCCACAGATCTGATTGCAGCCAAGGCATCGATATATCCAACCTCCATTGGGGTGCTTGGTTAAGTCGGTGTACGTCACCATTCCGCTTGCTTTGGTAAGAACTTGTAAGAGCTTGGTAAAAGCTTGAGTGTGTGTGATATTTCAGCTGCCACTACCTAGTAGTTGATAGGAGCGTGCATATTCTTATGTATGTTTCTTGTTTGCTACTAACCATGGCAGGATTGCGCAAGGGGATACGAGATGGTCATGCTCAACCTCGACTTCTTCACCATCAACGAGATACAACGACTTCTTCACGCATCACATATGAGGTACATGATAATGATCTTGTAAGGGTAGAATCTAAATTGCCAGTTTTTTATGTTAAGTATGATTCCGCCACTTATGTTAATTGGGAGCTAGCAGTAGACAAACAATTTGATGAGTATGATTTCTCTAATGCTCAAATGATTATGGCTGCTAGTAATAAATGTACCGGTTCTGCATCTTTTTGGTGGTACATTATTGGCAATAAGCTTGAAACTTGGGATGAATTGAAAACAATAATGAGGAAAAATTTTGTGTTTTCATATTATAAATGTACTCTCCTTGAGAAATTAGAACATCTAAAACAAGGTGACAAAACTGTGTGGGAGTACTTTCATAACTTTAAAATTTGTATCACTTATAGTGGTTTAAAAGAAAGCAATGAGAACACAATGACTAGATTTTTTAGAGGGCTTAATTCGGATATTCAGGCTGGGCTTATTAATGTGACATATAATCATATAGGCCACTTGTTCATGCTTGCTTGTAGTGTTGAGAGCAATATTTTAAAGAACCCAAGGGAGAAACAAACTATGATTGTGCCTCCTATTACTGACATTTTGCAGGGAGCTCAGAACATTCACCATCAGGAGAAGAGCAATATGCTCGAGATGTCATCTCCATCACTAACAAAGGAAGAAGAGAAGACTGATGCACCTACATTATCTGAAGAGGGCATAAAAGGTAAATTAAATAGTGCTGATATTACTCAAGGTGAGTGTGCTTCTGATGAGTCACATTTGTCCACTATCCATGCTAATCTAGAGCAAATTTTGGTGGAAACTACTTCCGATTTGCCTTTGTCACAAGTTGATTTACTTGTTGTTTCTTGTGATAAAGAAGAGTTGTGTGATAATGCTTCACTTATATCCCTACCACAACTAGTGAATGAACATGCTATTTCTAGTGTTTCTTTGTGTGCCGATTTTAAGCATGTTGTTCACATTGCTAATGAAGTACAGGAACGTGAATTGCTATCTTCTTTAAATATTTTGGGCTATGTTCAGTTTGATGATTTTTGTGAGCTCGATAATTTGAAGAAGAAATTATTTGCTAAGTCTGATTTGCCTTGTCCAACTAGTGCTATTTTTCATATATTTGGTGAATCTGATGATAGAGGAATATATTTGGTGCATAGAGTTTACATATGTTCAGATTTAGAACCTCCGATACATGTGGATAAAACATGCAAGCTAGAGAGAAATGTTATTGCTAACAAAATTATCTTGAGTTTGTCTTGTTTTGATTTGATGAAACAGGTTGTTTTAAATCGACCACGCGTTGAGCACCATTTGGAAAAACCGAGGACGGTTATCCGTGAAGAAGGGGAGGATGATGTGACCATGGCTACTATGGATACAACCATTGCTCACATCATGGATGAACAGCACGATATCAAGTTCAAGTCCTCCAAGTGCTGGAATCCGATTCGGCCACCTGCTACACTGCTGATTTCAAATGGCCGCTGAATCTGCATACGACCTCTGTTTTTGGCCCGTGAGTACTTGATGGAAAGCTCTCGGAGTCCTCTTTCCAACGGATCCAGTCTCATTTGCGAATTCCATCTCCTTTGACCACAATTGCAGAAACAAGGTGTTGCATCACCTATCATGGGCCTTTGGGCTTGTAACTTTGTTTGGGACCCCGGCCCAAGTGGGGCCCATGTGCGGTGCGCCCCAAGCTGGTGGAGCACGACCTAGAGGACCTCCCACCTCCTTAAATAGCTAGGTAGCCCTTAAGAGTTTCTTGGGTTTTGATAGATTAAAGTTTAGCCATTGCTACTTGCTTGCAGCGCGCGTGTCGGCTAGACCGTCCGTCTGCTTGTTCTTCGGAACCCCAACTTATCATTTGTATTAAATTCCTATTTGTAATATCATATTGCTTTTATCTTGTTCTTGCTTGTTTCTTTGATTTTTTTGCAGGAATAGGGTTGATCTGCACCGGCAAGATCAACAACCCACGGAGAGGTGTATCGATCGCTAAGGTGCAACACAACGTCTTGTACGGTTGTAGTCGGATCGTCAACGTTTCTCCCAAATCGTAGTTATCACAACTCACCTGATTCAGAGAATAGGCTGGATCTGTTGGAAAGAGGGCTCCGAGAGCTTTCCATCAAGTACTCACGGGCCGAAAACGGAGGTCGCATGTAGATTCGGCGGCCGTTTGAAGTCAGCAGTGTAGTAGGTGGCCGAATCGGATTCCAGCACTTGGAGGACTTGATCTTGATATCTCCTTGTTCATCCATGATGTGAGCAATGGTTGTATCCGTAGTAGCCATGGTCACATCATCCTCCCCTTCTTCACGGAAAACCGTCCTCAGTTTTTCCATATGATGCTCATCGCGTGGTCGATTTAAAACAACCTGTTTCATCCAATCAAAACAAGACAAACTGGAAGTAATATGATTAGAAATAACATGCTTCTCTAGTTTGCAAGTTTTATCCACATGTACAGGAGGTTCTAAATCCGAACATATATAAACTCTATGCACCACACGTATTCCTCCATCATCATATTCACCAAAGATATGAAAAATAGCATTAATTGGACATGGCAAATCGGACTTAGCAAATAATTCATCATCCAAATTATCGAGCTCACAAAAATCATCAAACTGAACATAGCCCCAAGTATTTAAAAAAGATAGCAATTCACGTTCCTCTACTTCATTAGCAATGTAAACAAAATTCTTAAAATTAGCACACAAAGAAATACTAGAAATAGTATGTCCATTCACCAGTTGTGGCATGGATATAAGTGAAGCATTATTACACAACTCTTCTTTATCACAAGGAACAGCAAGTAAATCAACTTGTGACAAAGGCATCTTGGTAATTGGTTCCACTAATGGTTGCTCTTCTCTAGCATGAAAAGTAGAAAAATGTAATTCATCATAAGCATACTCACTTTGAGTAATTTCTGCACAATTTAATTTACCTTTTATGCCCTCTTCAGATAATGTAGGTGCATCAGCCTTCTCCTTATTCGCGAGTGATGAAAGTGACATCTCAAACATATCGTTCTTCTCATTTTGGGGACTGTTCTGAACTTCCTGCAAAACATCAGTGATAGGAGGCACAAGCATAGCTTGTTGCTCCGTTGGGTTCTCCAAAATTTTGCGCTCAACATTGCAAGCAAGCATGAACAATTGGCCTATATGATTATATGTCACATTAACAAGCCCAGCCTGAATATTGGAATTAAGCCCTCTGAAAAATCTAGTCATTGTGTTCTCATTAGATTCTTGTAAACCACTATAAGTGATACAAATTTTAAAATCATGAAAGTACTCCCTAACAGTTTTGTCACCTGGTTTTAGATGTTCACATTTCTCAAGGAGAGCACGTCTATAGTATGAAAACACAAATCTTTTTCTCATCAGTATTTGCATTCATCCCAAGTTTCAAGCTTATTTCCCACAGTATGCCACCAAAAAGATGCAGAACCGGTACACTTATTACTAGCAGCCTTAATCATTTGAGCATTAGAAAAATCATACTCATCAAATTGTTTTTCTACTGCTAGCTCCCAATTAACGTATGCAGTGGAATCATACTTTCCATCAAAAGATGGCAAAACAGACTCTACTCTTGCAAGATTATGATCATGTACCTTATTTGCGTCATGTTGGTCACTTGCCATGTGTTGTCGAAGGTGAAAATGTCCACATTGAGCACGAACAGCTCCAAACACTTTGTGTAACCCTGCCATAGTTAGTAGCAAACCAGAAACATATACAAGAATATATACGTTCATATCAACTACATTATTTAAATATATACGCTCACAAATCACACACACTCAAGCTTTTAAACAAGCTCTTACAAGTTCTTACCAAAGCAAGCGGAATGGTGACGTACACCGACTCAACCAAGCACCCCAATGGAGGTAGGATATATCGATGCCTTGGTAAACACTTATTGTACAGCTGCAATCAAATTTGTGGAGCTCTGAGTAGGCTTAAATATGTAGCAAAGGAATAGCAAATGCTCAAATCAGAGAATGCAAAGTTGAAAAATTGTTCAAAGTCAAGTACCGTGCCGGTCCTAGGCTAGAATGTACTAGAGACGTGAGCCTAGACACAAACGATACCACAAGATAGAACTAGAAACAACTCAAGCATGCTTTGATATATAAAAGAAATCTCAATGATGCAACTGATTTTCTCTTTTCCTTCTTTCTTTTTCTTCTTCCTTTTCTTTTTCTTCTTTATTTTTCTTTCTTTTCTTTTTTCTTCTTTCTCTTTTTTTTGGTGCGGCTTTTGTTTTCTCTCTTTTTTTTTCGCACCTTTCTGCCTTTTTTTTTCCTTTTTTTAACAAAAACTGACTCAACGACCTCAATGTAAGGTCATAGAGACTCAAATGTAAATATTAAAATTACAAGGACTCAACTTTAAAAGTGCAAACCTTGAAATTAAAAATTATACAAAAATGGAATGTACTCGTCCCGAAGGTTCCGTTTTTGCAAACGCATCTCCAATCCGACACTTCAAAAATTTTCACCCAGCTATGTGAGAACTCACGGTGTAGATCTAAACCGAGAGAAAAAAAAAGGAGGGAGTCGGACTCGGGAGAGGGGGAGGGAAGCCGCACGCAAGGGGGTGGGAATCAGCTAAAAATCTGGAAATCGCGCATGGAAGGAAACAAAGTCCAAAAACCGATCTGCTATCCTTTCTTTCTCCTTAACCACGCGCAATAGATCTTCGTCCTCGCATGAACAGAAACAAGCACGGCCGAATGCAGATGGCAAACCCCAGATGCAGCTTCAGCAACTACAAGACCGACCGATAAAAACTTCTGAAAACTAGAAAAACGAAACCCTGACAACAAGATGATTCAGTTTTCCTAGGTCCCGACGACAACAAACACACGTGGTGGCGGTGACAGTGGTACTAAACGTGACTAGAACTCGAAACTCTAAATGAACTAGACGCTAAGACCAGCAACATGACTCGACGATGCAACAGAAAACTCAACAAAGCAAAAACTGAAAAGAAAAATGCAATGGCACAATATGGCTAGGTAAATGATACAATTTTTTTGTGGTTATTTTCTGGTTATGGGTAGATAAAAACTCACCGAGCAACGAAAAGCTCTGATATGATAACAATCCGGCCCAGGCGGGGTGGGCCGAGGCCCGACAAATTAAGGTTGCCCGGACCCCAACAGTTTTTAGGCACACCCACTTGGGGAAAGGCGCAATCACCCTAAAAGACTAGTCCAATAGGGGAAGGGTGGCTCTCCCTTTTAAGGTGGCTTCCTCCTCCCAAGCTAAGTAAGGTGGGATTATTCAGAGGCTCACATGGTCGCCGCCCGACTTTTGCGTCTTTGCCAGTGGGTAATAGTGGAGGATGTCCTCATCAAATCATGAAGATGAAGAAAATAGTCGGCGATGGCAAATGCAACTGACGGTAATGACGATTAGCATCAATAGAGATGATCGACTATGATGACGAAGTTGCGCATCAACGGCAGCAGAGTAGGCATAGCCGAAGAGGCATGGTAGGATGTTGATGAAGATGATGATATCGTTGATCCAGTCAATAGCGGTGTAGCAGCCGATGATAATGACGAAGTCGCTCATCAGCGTTTGCATAGTAGGTCAACCGTGAAGACGAAATAACAAGTCGGCGATGAAAGTCGGTGATGACAAAAGCAACCGAAGGCGATGATGTAGTCACCCCTTAGTAACGGTGGAGACGTCAGGGCCGATGAAGTAGAGGTGCTGGTGATGATGTCAGTGACAATAATCCATCAAACTGTTGAGAAGATATCGAAGCTCGAGTAGTTTCCTTGGCGCGAGCATGTGTATAACGAAGATTGATGCAAAGCTCCTTGATTTATGAAGATGGCAGTAGAACTTGGTGTTATAGCTGTTGCAAATGGTTCACTTGGAGGAAAGTAGATGCTGTTGTCCAACTCATCAAAACTGAGCTGATTGGTTGATAACTCCAAATTTCCGAACTTGTAGATTAAATTTCAAACTTGATACTAGAAAAATTTGGAGTAGATTGTTGCGGCGTGAAGAAGCCAAAATTGCCGGTGTAATAATTGGAGTCGCTGAAATTAAATGTCAGCTCTGAAGCGAAGACGAAGATAATAACTCCCCGAATTGACTCGTTGATTGATTGATTGCTTCATCTTCACATAAAGCTTGTCGAATTTTGAGAGTAAGTCTTGTATTTGTGTAGCCCCCAACTCTTAGGTTAGTTGAGAAACAACTGAACATAGAGTCGAAAACTGTAGCTTCTTGTCGTCGAGTAGTCATTGCTTGAGTGAAGATACGTGTTGAAGATGTCCGAGTAGAAATATTGAAGATTAGAACACCACTTCTTGTAGTAAAATAACACGGCATCATATTAGGTGACGCATGCTGAAATGTCGGAGCTCTTGCAGACGTCGTGGTTGGTGAAGTAGCAAACCTTGCAAAGTGGAGGCAATAGAGTTTGCCAATTGTCACGCCCTAAAAATCGCCTAAATTAATAATCCATATTTTAAATCATTTCTAGAAATTATTTTAAAAAGCCTTCAAGTTAAACTCTAATAATCTAGGAGAAATTGTAACATAAAACTGAGTTAGATAAAATCTCGTTAAATACTTTGCTTGTTTATCTATTTTCTAGATTTTTCTGGGAATTATTTGAGCAAGGAAAGTATTTTTAAATAATGAAACATCATTTCACGAATTATTTTAATTGGAAAAGTTTGTAAAATCCTCTCCTAAGCCGTTGGGCTGATTTCAGCCCAACATCTCTCCCCCTCGTGTGCGTGCTGTGCAGCCCAAGCCGGCCCAAGCCGAGCTGCTCTTCCCCTTCTCAGCCCAGCTGAAAGTCTAATTTGCCTCCCTCGGCACTGTTCATCTTCTACCTCTAGCAGCCGAACTGAGACCGAATTGGCTCGGTTTTTCTCCTCCAAATCCAACCTTTTCTCTTGTGTTTTCCTAAAATTTGTTGAGGGGAAATATTTCCCTTATCTCCCTCTTTCGTATCCCCTCAAGAATCGGAGTAAACCGTTGAGTAATCTTTCTGAATCGAACTCGTTTTCGAGTTTATCTCCAAAACCGAGTTTAGATTTTCCCGGAGCGATTTCTTGCGGGTGGAGTCCAATCTCTTCAATCCAAGACTATAAATAGGACCCCCTAGTCCTCCTCTTTCGTTTGCCCCCTTTCCCGAGCTCTCTAGTGCGCCGTAGAGTCGCCGCCGCGTCGCTTTAGCCGCCGCCGTCGCCGGCCAACCACCAGCCGCGCCGCGCCGTCGCCCTAGCCGTCACCACTACCTCCTCTCGCCGCCGTCGGGTGCGCGTGACCGAGGGCTAGCCCGGCCGCACCTCCCTCTTCGTCGCCGGCCGCCGTAGCTCGCCGTCGCCGGTTATCCCGAGCCGGCGCCGTCGCCCCATCGTCGCCGGCCGTCGTCGTTTGGCACGAGGGTGAGTACCGTTGGGTTCGCCTCGTCGTCCTCTACGTGTACATGCCCTCCAAATTCACAGCCGACCATCCAATCTCCGACGAGGTCGCCATCTTGGTCCGGCCATTGATGATGTCATCATGACGTCATCATCGTTTTTCTTTTTCTCGTATTTCCAATAGATTAAATCCTCAGAAAATCGTAACAAAATAACCGTAGATCCGTTTCAGGTGGTTCAAGTTGCTAAATTTTTCTAAAATCAAGATCTACATGTTAAAAATATCCACATGTATTGTTCATGCTTGTTTTTGTACTGTTTTGTTGATTTTGTTTATTTGCTTTAGTTTCCGACGTTAGGGAGGAGAGCGTTTCAGTTGAGGAAGGTTCAGAGGTTTTTGTGGAAGCTCAAGGCAAGTCACACAGATCCCAAACAACCCTTTGAGCATGTTGAACCCGTTTAAAGCTAATGTTTTATTTCAACTTATGCATTATTTTCGAATGTCATTGGGTGGTGAGCCTTTTCCCATTTAATTATGGCCGAAGATGAGTTTATTTTCCTATGGGTTATAATTTGATTAGCTAGAACCTTACATAATGGTTTGGTTCAGCTAAATGCTATATATGTATAATTGCTTAGCCATGCTTAGAAACATAAGCTCATTAATGGGATGAAGCATACTACCTTATTATTCACGATTATATTTAATGGTAGCTCACGATGGTTAATCGCGTTATGTTAATTAATTGATAATTAAAACCTGATTAAGGTGGGTTGTGAGCATATGGTTTTGATGGTCGTGCTTATCACAATTAAGGACCGATTCACGAGCTACTATTGTGAAACATTTACCGTGCCAACCACAAGCCAGCGTGGGCAACGGCTTTACCTTTTGTATAGCATGATTCATTATGGGGTGCCAGACTGAGAAGCGGCGAGAAGTCCGTGGGGGTCGCTGGGGAGTCCATGCCTCTGGTTGTAGAGGGGGTGATTATGATCCAGGTATGGTGCACTGTGGTGAGTTGTGTTATGCGAGGGGTATTGTCACAGTTCCTTTCCGAGGTACCGTGGTGGTATTGAGGCGCATGGTAACATGTTGTGGAACTGTGTCTTGTGGGTACAGTGGTACATCTCTGGCTAGAGTAAAACTATTCTAATAGCTGTGCCCGCGGTTATGGGCGGGTCTAACAATGTTTTTCGTGATTAGTCTCACATTATTCATTGTTGGTAATTGTGATAATTAATTTGACTCCTGGTTTGGAATGGTATATTCCTGGTATGGAAGTTTGATTTGTACAACCGGGGTTGGTTGTTCAGATGGGGTTGGGCCTATGCAACACGGGTGTGTTGTATAGTGTTTACTTAATACTGATTAATTATTCAACTGTTTTACTACTCTCTTAAATATTTATTAAATGCTGTTTATGCAAATGAGCTATATTATGCCATCCTTTGTTATCCTGTGCACTTGCATATTTGCTGTGTGGCTTATTGAGTATGTCATATGCTCATTCTTGCAATATTCAATCATCAGAGGAGGAGTACTGCAGTGAAGGTGATGATCTGGAGGACTAGGCTTGGTCCGGGTTAAGTTGCCTGTGGAGTGGAGTCGCCATAGCTGTTCCGTAGTTTGTTTTATTTCCCGCTGCGTAGAATTTTATTTTTTTGAGAGGAACTATTCACCTCTGTAATAATTTGCTATTTTGCGAATATTGATTAGTTGTTTAAGAGTACTCTATTATCAATTTGTTATTGTGTGCCTTGGCTGATTCCTGGATGAGGATTTATCACACATGTGAGCGTTTGGAATTTTGGATAGAAATTCCGGGCGTGACAAGTTGGTATCAGAGCCTCCTTGACCTTAGGACAAGCCAAATGGTAAACCTTAAGTGGCCTTCAAAATATTTTGAAAAATAGAACTGCTCTTCTATTCTCTTACAAATTAATTAAGTTGGCAGCACATGCAAGGTTATGCACAAAAATTTATTTAATTCTATTTCTTTTCTTTTAAAGCAAAAAGTTGTTCTTTTCCAAAATATTTCTTTTCTTTACTGCTCAGAGTATTAAATAGTTTCCTGAACCTCATTGATTAGTCGGCACTGTACATCTATTATGGTATCGATTCAATCATGATAGCACTAGTACTACTCATCCCTCTTATGGTGACACTTTACCGTGCTTATAGTAGATCTTAAGTATTTTAGTTTTATTTTATTCACTTGTCTAAACTGATTTGTCTCTGTCCAAAAGTTAAAATTCCAATTTAAAAAAAAATAATATAATAGTTTTGTAAGTTCCTTTTCTTTTATTTTCTTCCTTTTCTAGGTCAAATCAATTAAGTCTAGTTTGTGCAGCTAACTTAAAAATATGCATTAATTCCTCCTTTCCATGTTTCTTTAGATGCCGCCTCATTCACCAAAAAACTTGATCAAGGTGCTAGGATTTGTCAGGGAGCTGAGATTGATGGCTTTTGAAGTAGGCTATGAAGTTGCTCCCGAGTATCGTCAGATACCCCATGACCCCAACGAGGAGAAGTGTCGTGTTCGTGTAACGTTGGCTAGTGATCGTGAAGACCTTCCGTCCATTAAGTTCGAAGCTGGGGGAAGAAAGTACAGCCATGCTTGTCAAGAAGCAGCATTGGTGGCCATTGGAGAATTGCGTCATCGCTTTGAAGAGGAGTTAGATTCATCAGCTTTCCAGTACCATCCTCACAAGCCTCATGGTCAAGACTATGGAACTTACACCTGTCCTGATGGTGAAGATACTGCCACTCTGACGCATGCAGTGCATGCTTAGTGCTATGGATGCAATAGGTGTGGAGCGAGAGAAAGCAGCTCATGACAGGGAAAACTGGAATCAAGGCAAGATTTGCAAGTTGGAGAGCAAGGTGTATCGTCTACAGAAGGAATTAGCTGAGCTTAAGGGAGAAACACCGCCGCCAGCACCCAAGCTTCGCCTCACCGCAAGGAAGAGAACCTGTCCACCACCTCGTCTCCAGTTAGCTTCAAAGACTCGTGTGATGGGAGACGCTGTGCCTGATCATGCTGAACCTGTCATCCATGTCTTAAGTGATGAGGAAGAAGAGGAAGACCCAGAAGAAAGAGAGCCAGCTACTCCAGAGAAAGAAGATCCGTCTCTTTGTTCCGACGCAAGGCGAGAGTAGTTGCCTAGTTAGACCGTTAACGTAGTTCGCTATGTTAGTTTGCTTGCTTAAGTTTGCTTGTGTGTGTGTGGGGTTTAGCATGTTTAGATCATTGGTGGGATGTAACTACATGAGTTTAGTTCTTTTGCTTGTCAGAGAGTAAGTTAGTTGGTGAGATAGTGTTAATGCAAATTAAATGTAATTTTACACAGTTAAGAGCAATATAGAATTTAAATTAATTAAAGACCTCCGTTCTAAGGGTATCTCTCTGTCGTTCTTTCCTTTTATCTGTGCTTACCTTTAGATGGTGAACACTCGCACCGGAAGTGGAAGTGGAAGCGGAGGTGGTAACAATGAAGGAGATCCCACACTTGCCCAGATTCTGGCCCAGCAAACTCAGTTAATCAATTTGTTAGTGCAACAAGCGCAGAACCAGCAGGCAAACAACCAGAATCAACCCCCACCTCCACAAAACAAGCTGGCAGATTTTCTACGTGTGAAACCACCTACCTTCTCAAGTACCACCAACCCAGTAGAGGCAGGAGATTGGCTGCATGCGGTTGAGAAGAAGTTGGATTTGATCCAGTGTACTGAGCAGGAAAAAGTTTCCTTTGCTTCGCATCAGTTGCATGGTCCTGCTGCTGAGTGGTGGGATCATTTTCGACAAAACAGAGCTGAGGGAGAGCCCATCACTTGGCAGGAGTTCACAGCTGCTTTTAAGAAGACACACATACCGTCGGGTGTTGTGGCTTTAAAGAAAAGAGAGTTCAGAGCACTTAACTAGGGATCCCGTTCCGTCACAGAGTACCTCCATGACTTTAATCGCTTGGCTTACTATGCTCCAGAAGATGTTCGCTCAGATGAAGAACGCCAGGAGAAGTTTTTAGAGGGATTGAATGATGAGTTGTCTTATGCGTTGATGTCTATGGATTACCGGGATTTCCAGTAGTTGGTGGACAAGGCGATTCGCCAGGAAGACAAGTACAACCGGATGGAGCAGAAGAAGCGCAGGGCTGCCCAATTCAAGGCTCAACAGGGCAGTAACCAGAGGCCGCGTCTTGTTATGGGACCCCAAGCTGCATCATACCCTCAGGGAGGACCCTCGTCAGTTGTTCGCCCTCAACGCCAGTTCTACAACAACAACACTGGTAGTCGCAGCAACGACAATCGCAACGTGGTCGCCCGTCCTGCAACAACTACAACTCAGAGTCAGCCTGTCAGGAAGGAACAGGGAAGCAAGCCAGGGGTGTGCTTCAATTGTGGTGATCCAGGGCATTATGCTGATAAGTGTCCAAAGCCACGACGTGTGAAGAATGCTCCAGCCCCGAATAACTCCAATGCTCCAGCACCGAAGGCTCGTGTTAATCATGTTGCAGCGGCAGAAGCTAGAATGCACCAGATGTGGTTTTGGGTACGTTTCCTGTTAACTCTATACCCGCATCTGTGCTTTTTGATTCCGGTGCTACACATTCCTTTTTGTCTAAAAGTTTTGCAAGCAATCATGGAATGGAAATTATTAGTCTTGGGAGACCTTTACTAGTTAATACCCCAGGCAATCAAGTATCTTCGACACAGTATTGTCCTTCCGTTACTATAGAGATAGAAGAAATTCCTTTCCCATCCTCACTTATCTTGCTAGAATCCAAAGATCTAGATGTTATCTTAGGGATGGATTGGTTATCTCGTCACAGAGGAGTTATCGATTGTGCCAATCGTAAGGTGACTTTAACTAGCAGCAATGGGGAAACAATTTCTTTCTTTGTGTCCTCTCCTAAATCTCATGGTGTGACATTAAACCAAGTCGCTTTACAAGAGATCCCAATAGTACAAGACTACCCAGATGTGTTTCCTGAGGATTTGCCAGGTATGCCACCTAAGAGAGACATAGAGTTCCGGATAGACTTAGTACCCAGAACCATAAGAGACCATACAGAATGGCAGCTAATGAGTTAGCAGAGGTGAAAAGACAGGTGGATGATTTGCTTCAGAAAGGATATATCAGACCCAGTACTTCGCTGTGGGGAGCACCAGTCATCTTTGTGGAGAAGAAAGATCATACTCAGAGAATGTGTGTGGATTATCGAGCGTTGAATGAGGTCACTATCAAGAATAAGTATCCTCTACCCAGGATTGACGACTTGTTTGATCAATTGGAAGGTGCTACAATTTTCTCCAAGATAGATCTCTGCTCCGGATATCATCAACTTCGAATCCGTGAGGAGGATATACCAAAGACCGCCTTTACCACTCGGTATGGTTTGTTTGAATGTACCGTTATGTCATTTGGACTCACTAATGCCCCGGCCTTTTTCATGAATCTGATGAACAAGGTGTTTATGGAATATCTAGATAAGTTTGTCGTGGTGTTTATTGATGACATTCTTATTTACTCCAAGACAAAAGAAGAACATGAAGAGCATCTTCGTCTAGCTTTAGAGAAACTACGTGAGCATCAGCTCTATGCCAAGTTCAGTAAATGTGAATTTTGGTTGTCAGAAGTGAAGTTTCTTGGTCATGTCATCTCAGCCGGAGGAATGGCAGTAGATGCAAGCAATGTGGAGTCAGTGTTAAATTGGAAGCAACCCAAGACGGTTTCAGAAATTCGTAGTTTCCTTGGACTTGCGGGGTACTACCACAGGTTTTTTGAGAACTTCTCAAAGATCGCCAGACCAATGACTCATCTGCTTCAGAAGGAAGTGAAGTATAAGTGGACGGAGGAGTGTGAGCAAAGTTTTCAAGAACTGAAGAAAAGGCTAGTGACTGCGCCTGTGTTAATCTTGCCTGACTCAAGGAAAGGTTTTCAAGTGTACTGTGATGCATCCCGACTTGGTTTGGGTTGTGTTTTGATGCAAGATGGGAAGGTGGTTGCCTATGCATCTAGGCAGTTACATCCTCATGAGAATAACTACCCAACGCATGACCTAGAGTTGGCAGCGGTAGTGCATGCATTGAAGATTTGGCGTCATCACCTTTTTGGTAACCGTACAGAGATGTATACGGATCATAAAAGTTTGAAGTACATTTTCACTCAACCTGATTTAAACATGCGTCAGCGAAGATGGTTAGAGTTGATCAAGTATTATGATATGGGAATCCATTATCACTCGGGTAAAGCAAATGTGGTAGCAGATGCCCTCAGCAGGAAAAGCTACTGTAATATGTCAAAAGGACGACATCTACCTTGGGAATTGTGCCAAGAATTCGAAAAGTTGAACTTAGGAATAGTCAGTAGAGGTTTTGTGGCTGCTTTAGAAGCTCAACCCACTCTGTTTGATCAAGTTAGAGAAGCTCAAGTGAATGATCCTGATATTCAAGAAATTAAAAAGAACATCAGAAGAGGAAAAGCCATCGGTTATGTGGAAGATGAGCAAGGAACTGTGTGGCTAGGAGAAAGAATTTGCGTGCCTGATAAGAAGGATTTGAAGGATACTGTCATGAAAGAAGCTCATGAAACTTTGTATTCCATTCATCCCGGAAGCACTAAGATGTATCAAGACCTGAAGCAACAATTCTGGTGGGCCAGTATGCGACGAGAGATAGCAGAATATGTGGCTCTGTGTGATGTGTGTCAGTGAGTCAAGGCAGAGCATCAGAAGCCAGCCGGTCTGCCGCAACCGTTGAAGATTCCAGAATGGAAATGGGAGGAAATAGGAATGGATTTTATCACCGGTCTACCCAGAACGTCGGTAGGACATGATTCTATTTGGGTAGTGGTTGATAGGCTTACTAAAGTTGCTCATTTTATACCTGTCAAAACAACCTACTCGGGAAATAAGCTTGCAGAGTTATATATGGCAAGAGTTGTATGTTTACATGGCGTTCCCAAGAAAATAGTGTCAGATAGAGGTAGTCAGTTTACTTCGAAGTTTTGGCAAAAATTACAAGTAGAGATGGGTACCCGTTTGAATTTCAGTACTGCTTATCACCCTCAAACTGATGGTCAGACGGAAAGAGTGAATCAAATTTTAGAAGACATGTTGAGAGCCTGTGTTCTAGATTTTGGTGGAAGTTGGGATAAGAATCTGCCGTACGCGGAGTTTTCATATAACAACAGTTATCAAGCTAGTCTTCAAATGGCTCCGTATGAAGCATTGTATGGCCGAAAGTGTCGCACGCCGCTCCTTTGGGATCAAACCGGTGAGTGTCAAGTTTTTGGGACAGACATATTACGAGAGGCAGAAGAAAAAGGGAAGATTATTCAAGAAAGGTTGCGCGTGGCCCAGTCGCGTCAGAAGAGCAATGCCGACAATCGTCGCAGAGATTTGGCTTTCAAAGAAGGGGATTATGTATACCTTCGGGTTACGCCGTTACGAGGTGTTCATCGTTTCTAGACCAAAGGGAAATTGGCACCGCGTTTTGTGCGACCTTTTAAGATCGTGAGTCGAAGAGGTGAAGTAGCTTATCAGCTAGAGTTGCCTCCATCAATGGCGGGAATACATGACGTGTTTCATGTGTCGCAATTGAAGAAATGTTTGCATGTTCCTACGGAGGAAGCAGATCCTGAGCGTATAGAGCTTCAAGAAGATTTAACTTATGTTGAGAAGCCAATCAGAATTTTGGAGGTGAATGAGAGAAACACCAGGAATCGCGTCATACGGTTCTGTAAGGTCCAGTGGAGCAATCATTCAGAAGATGAATTGAAGTCAGCTCATCCTCATCTTTTTGCCAGTTCTTCTGAATCTCGAGGACGAGATTCCGTTTAAGGGGGGTAGGTTTGTCACGCCCTAAAAATCGCCTAAATTAATAATCCATATTTTAAATCATTTCTAGAAATTATTTTAAAAAGCCTTCAAGTAAAACTCTAATAATCTAGGAGAAATTGTAACATAAAATTGAGTTAGATAAAATCTCATTAAATACTTTGCTTGTTTATCTATTTTCTAGATTTTTCTGGGAATTATTTGAGCAAGGAAAGTATTTTTAAATAATGAAACATCATTTCACGAATTATTTTAATTAGAAAAGTTTGTAAAATCCTCTCCTAAGCCGTTGGGCTGATTTCAGCCCAACATCTCTCCCCCTCGTGTGCGTGCTGTGCAGCCCAAGCCGGCCCAAGCTGAGCTGCTCTTCCCCTTCTCAGCCCAGCCGAAAGTCTAATTTGCCTCCCTCGGCATTGTTCTTCTTCTACCTCTAGCAGCCGAACTGAGACCGAATTGGCTCGGTTTTTCTCCTCCAAATCCAACCTTTTCTCTTGTGTTTTCCTAAAATTTGTTGAGGGGAAATATTTCCCTTATCTCCCTCTTTCGTATCCCCTCAAGAATCGGAGTAAACCGTTGAGTAATCTCTCTGAATCGAACTCGTTTTCAAGTTTATCTCCAAAACCGAGTTTAGATTTTCCCGGAGCGATTTCTTGCGGGAGGAGTCCGATCTCTTCAATCCAAGGCTATAAAAAGGACCCCCTAGTCCTCCTCTTTCGTTTGCCCCCTTTCCCGAGCTCTCTAGTGCGCCGTAGAGTCGCCGCCGCGTCGCTTTAGCCGCTGCCGTCGCCGGCCAACCACCAGCCGCGCCGCGCCGTCGCCCTAGCCGTCACCACTGCCTCCTCTCGCCGCCGTCGGGTGCGCGTGACCGAGGGCTAGCCCGGCCGCACCTCCCTCTTCGTCGCCGGCCGCCGTAGCTCGCCGTCGCCGGTTATCCCGAGCCGCCGTCGTCGCCTCTTCTTCGCCGGCCGTCGTCGGTCGTCGTTTGGCACGAGGGTGAGTACCGTTGGGTTCGCCTCGTCGTCCTCTACGTGTACATGCCCTCCAAATTCGCAGCCGACCATCCAATCTCCGGCGAGGTCGCCATCTTGGTCCGGCCATTGATGATGTCATCATGACGTCATCATCGTTTTTCTTTTTCTCGTTTTTTCCAATAGATTAAATCCTCGGAAAATCATAACTAAATAACCGTAGATCCGTTTCAGGTGGTTCAAGTTGCTAAATTTTTCTAAAATCAAGATCTGCATGTTAAAAATATCCACATGTATTGTTCATGCTTGTTTTTGTACTGTTTTGTTGATTTTGTTTATTTGCTTTAGTTTCCGACGTTCCGGAGGACAGCGTTTCAGTTGAGGAAGGTTCAGAGGTTTTTGTGGAAGCTCAAGGCAAGTCACACAGATCCCAAACAACCCTTTGAGCATGTTGAACCCGTTTAAAGCTAATGTTTTATTTCAACTTATGTATTATTTTCTAATGTCATCGGGTGGTGAGCCTTTTCCCATTTAATTATGTTCGAAGATGACTTTATTTTCCTATGGGTTATAATTTGATTAGCTAGAACCTTATATAATGGTTTGGTTCAGCTAAATGCTATATATGTATAATTGCTTAGCCATGCTTAGAAACATAAGCTCATTAATGGGATGAATCAAACTACCTTATTATTCACGATTATATTTAATGGTAGCTCACGATGGTTAATCGCGTTATGTTAATTAATTGATAATTAAAACCTGATTAAGGTGGGTTGTGAGCATATGGTTTTGATGGTCGTGCTCATCACAATTAAGGACCGATTCACGAGCTACTATTGTGAAACATTTACCGTGCCAACCACAAGCCAGCGTGGGCAACAGCTTTACCTTTTGTATAGCATGATTCATTATGGGGTGCCAGACTGAGAAGCGGCGAGAAGTCCGTGGGGGTCGCTGGGGAGTCCATGCCTCTGGTTGTAGAGGGGGTGATTATGATCCAGGTATGGTGCACTGTGGTGAGTTGTGTTGTGTGAGGGGTATTGTCACAGTTCCTTTCCGAGGTACCGTGGTGGTATTGAGGCGCATGGTAACATGTTGTGGAACTGTGTCTTATGGGTACAGTGGTACATCTCTGGCCAGAGTAAAACTATTCGAATAGCCATGCCCGCGGTTATGGGCGGGTCTAACAATGTTTTTCGTGATTAGTCTCACATTATTCATTGTTGGTAATTGTGATAATTAATTTGACTCCTGGTTTGGAATGGTATATTCCTGGTATAGAGGTTTGATTTGTACAACCGGGGTTGGTTGTTCAGATGGGGTTGGGCCTATGCAACACGGGTGTGTTGTATAGTGTTTACTTAATACTGATTAATTATTCAACTGTTTTACTACTCTCTTAAATATTTATTAAATGCTGTTTATGCAAATGAGCTATATTATGCCATCCTTTGTTATCCTGTGCACTTGCATATTTGCTGTGTGGCTTGTTGAGTATGTCATATGCTCATTCTTGCAATATTCAATCATCAGAGGAGGAGTACTTCAGTGAAGGTGATGATCTGGAGGACTAGGCTTGGTCCGGGTTAAGTTGCCTACGGAGTGGAGTCGCCATAGCTGTTCCGTAGTTTGTTTTATTTTCCGCTGCGTAGAATTTTATTTTTTGAGAGGAACTATCCACCTCTGTAATAATTTGCTATTTTGTGAATATTAATTAGTTGTTTAAGAGTACTCTATTATCAATTTGTTATTGTGTGCCTCGGCTGATTCCTGGATGAGGATTTAACACACATGTGAGCGTTTGGAATTTTGGATAGAAATTCCGGGCGTGACACCAATGCAAAAGACAATAAAGATGAAGTCGCTCCACCATGGTGACAAAGTTGCATAGCCGTGATGAAGTGAACACGAGTCGGCGGCAACAGAAGCAAACCAATAGCGAAGACACGTAGTTGTGAAGATAAAAATGCCAGTCGACGATGGCATAACCAGTCGACGACGGAAGAAGTAGAATGATGACGAAAATGAAGACGTCCTTAAACAACAGCAAAATAGGCCAGCCGTGAAAGTGTAGACACCATGGACGACGGCGAAGGCAAACCAGCGATGATGATGACGCTAGTCAATGATGACGAAGACGCGCAACCGTGGAGGCGAATAAACCAGTCGGCATTAGACAAGGCGGCCAGCAATGAAGACGATGACGACCATCAGTAGTGGTAGAATTAATCATGCAACCATGGAAGTGAAGAAACCAGTCAGCAGCAGACGAAGACAGCTTGCGTTGAAGATGATGACGCCTATTAGCGGTGGTGGCGACGTGGCCAACCGTGAAGACGATAGCACCAGTAGGCGTCATACGAGGCGGCCGGTCGGTGAAGATGTAGACGTCCAACAACGGCAGCATAATAAACCAACCGTGCAGGTGGAGACACCAGTCGGCGGCGGCGAAGGCGAGCCGGCGGTGGAGACGTAGACGCCCAATAACGGTGGTGTGACCAACCAACCATATAGGCGAAAACACCGGTCGGCGGCGGCGAAGGCAAGCCGGTCGGTGAAGACGTAGACACCCAACAACGGCGGCATAATAGTCCAGCCGTGTAGGTGGAGACACCAGTCGGCGGCGACGAAGGCAAGCCGGTCGGTGATGTTCTGACTGATCCATTCCTGAAGCGTAGGACATAAGCTTTGAAAGCCATGAATCCCTATTATGCATATTTGGATCTGGATCCTGTAGAACAAACATATAGGATGAGTAATATCTGATGTAAATATAATACTCGAGAAAAATTCAAGTATTTTAAAATACTTATAAATATGTATTTCTCCTTTTGTCAATTTTGATTTCCCCGAGCAGATGACTCCGTACGTTGAAACACTCTGTCCGACTAGTCATAGCCCTAAGCATCGGGAGTCGGCCTAGGCACTTCCCAAACATGCATATGAGTGACATGAGTTCGTCATTAATGGAACAAAGTTTCACGAATCAGAATTTACTATTCGGGTACTTTTGCAATTGTAAAGAGCAGAAAATAAATTTATCTTATCTCTATGCTTTTGATTTATTCTGAGTAATACTTAGCACCTTGCGTTACTCGGTCCATCCAACGAGCCCCCGTGTGCTAGGAATCGGCCCAAAGGCAACTATCCATCGACAAACCAAACGGAAAGCATAGGAAGATAGAACTCCATAACTCGATAGGCACTTTTGTACTCAGATTATGTCGCAAGCAATCAAGATAAATATTATGAAAATTGTTTAAAAAATATGATATAACATCTGTAGCCCCCGACTCACTAGTCAACAACGAACCAGTTGATGTAGTAAGGCAGAGGAAAAAGAGAATATCATATAAAGAAAATTAATGATGACTTAGCTTTGTAATATTCTCCTTGGTGATGGTAGATGTGGCCAATGTGGGAACAAAGTCGTTCATCAATAACAATGAAGACACCAGTCGGCGGCGACGAAGGCGGTCGATGGCGAAAGCGAAGATGCCCACCAACAGCGGCATAATAGACCAGCCGTGTAGGCGGAGACACCAGCCGGTGGCGGCGAAGGCAAGCCGGTCGGTGAAGACGTGGTCGCTCATGAACGATGGTGTGACCAACCAACTATATAGGCGAGGACACCACTCAGTAGCGACAAAGACAGGCCAGCGGTGATGTCGTAGACGCCCAACAGTGGCGGCATAATAGGCTAGCCGTGTAGGTGGAGACACCAGTCGGCGGCGGCGAAGGCAAGTCGGTCGGTGAAGACGTGGTCGCCCATGAACGGTGGTGTGACCAACCAACCGTATAGGCGAGGACACCAGTCGGCGGCGACAGAGACAGGCTGGTGGTGAAGTCGTAGATGCCCAACAGCGGTGGCATAATAGGCCAGCCGTGTAGGCGGAGACACCAGTCGGCGGCGGCGAAGGCAAGCCGGTCGGTGAAGATGTGGTCACCCATGAACGGTGGTGTGACCAACCAACCGTATAGGTGAGGACACCAGTCGGCGGCGATAGAAGCAGGCCAGCGGTGAAGTCTTAGACGCCCAACAACGGCGGCATAATAGGCCAGCCGTGTAGGCGGAGACACCAGTCGGCGGCGGCGAAGGCAAGCCGGTGGGTGAAGATGAAGACGCCTAACAACGGCGGTGGCATACACTAACTGTGGAGGTGAAGAAATCAGTCAGCAACGACGAAGGCGTCTGGTTTGTAATCCAAAAGCTCTTGATTCAAAGGTCTAGCAGCCGGAATTTTGGTGGAAAATATAAATTGGCTTGGAATAGTCAGATCGCGATCTTGATAACCTCCATACAAAGCTGTGTGCGTTGATGCATGCTTGCATTTTATAGAAAAATAAAGAATGTCTGGCCGGTTGATAGCTTCTTGATTGGAGACACGTACTGTACAGCTGTAGGCCAAGTTATGCACCATCCAGAGCATATATGACTAGACTATTCCGTCTATTCCTTCTTGATCGCTTGATGACGTGCACTTGCTTAATGGCTCTGGTTTGGAGTCCGAATCCACGTCAATCTCGGCCGCTTCAAACTGATAATTGAATCTCGCCGGAAAAATTAATATTGGAAAGAAAAGACACCGGTAAATAGAAGTTGGTCTGTTGCACGGTGGCTGGGATGTAAATTAACATTGCCAAATTAATTGAGCTAGCCTAGATGATGAACATTGTTGCTTTCTTCGACAAGCCGACAAATATTGCGACGAGAAAATTGATCTCACTGACAAAGTTGAATTGACGATAACAATTCCTTTGACGAACAATTGAGATTGCATTGCATGCTTGTAGTAGAGGCTTCTGGTCTTGCTGATCAAGGAAAGAACTCAGCGGTGGCGGAAATTGAATCCATCGAACTTGCCGAGATTGATCTTAGCATATCTCCAGAAATTGATTCCATCACACTTCTCGACGGAAAACTCGACACATCCCTACCTGGCGCGTCAACTGTCGAAACATGAATTCGGCAATAATAAAATGGGGTAGCGCACGAGACCTAAAAGTGGATGGATGTGGAGACAAAGGATTTAGACAGGTTCAGGCCCTCTCGATGAGAGGTAATACCCTACTCCTGTTTGGGGATTTGAATCTGCCGAGTGTATTATAGATCTGATGATCATATGTGCTCATGCCCCCTAGAGGGCATCCTGCCCACCTTATATAGGATGGGGGGCAGGATTACAAGATAGAAGCCTTAACCAATACGGTATCAGTTTCCTATATCTAATTTACAATATTATCAAACCAGGACTTTAGGCCGTTCCATAATATACAAGGAAACATAATACCCAAGTCATGATCTGTTACATATTCCATACATATAAGTTATCCCCAATAACTAGTCTGATAACCATGCCGTGTGGGTATGGGTACCCATAATCTCCACACACGGCAACTAGAGTGGCGGCACAGAAAGAGCAAACAAGAGAAAGAGAGGAGAGAGATGGGTTGGGATGGTGTGGCGAGAAGGGAGCTCGTGTTCTCCTTTTTATAGGTGAGCAACACGGTGGCGAGCTGGCGGTCTAGATGCGGGGAACCGAGAGGTAGGCGGCTAGCTGCTCGGCCGAATTCCTGGGAGGATAGGATGGCGACACAATGGCGCTGCGGTGGCGCGGCATCAGCGGGATCACAGCGAGGGGACGCGCGAGGTGATGCAAGGCGACGCGATGGTGCGACGCGATGTGAAGCGACACACGGAGAGCGGGATTGGCAGCGAGACGTGGGTGACGCGCGGCCGACGGCGGCTACGGCCAGAATTTGGGTGGTAGAGTTCTCAGAGCGAGGTGACACGGGTGACGTCACGCGCGGTGGCGACAAGATGAGCGAGAGAGAGGGACGCGAGATTGGCGGCTTCTCGGAAGGAGACGGGCGACAAGATGGCGAAGCGACGGCAAGGAGACGACGAAGTGATGCGCGTCCGCGGAGGTCCGGGATGGGACCACGAGGCGACGTGAGGTGATGCCTGCGACAACGGATGGATGGCGATGGGACTAAGGATGGCGCATGCGGCGGTGGTGAATCGATGCGAGAGAGAGACGGGGCTTATCGGATAAGCTCCTTCCTTACGAAGCAATGGCGAACGGATAAGGGTAATCCGAGGATGACTCAGCCTAGGGCTAGGGGTGATGGAGGGCGAGGTGGCGGCCGTTATCCGTTGGCGTTGACGCGATGGGCGACGGGATGGCGACTTGATGGAAGGACAGCGACGGGACTCCTCCATGTTTCCCAGAGGAAAACCGGGGTGAGGGCGGCTTGGCACGACTCGGTTTTGGCGCAGCGCAGCCTCGGCTCGATGTGGAGTTGGTGCGGCACGGGTGAGGGCACGACGTGCGGTGCACGGGAAGGTGGTTTGGTGCATTGCGGCATGGAAATGAGGGTGGAATGGTGCGGCGTCCGGGCGAGAGATTATGTCGTACACCTTGTGGGCGCTTGAGTTGGCTGTCTCAAGGAAGGAGATGAATAGTGGCTGGGCTGGGCTAGGCCGGCCTATTAGGGGAGGAAAAGAGAGGGGAAAAAGTACACCGAAGGTCCCTCAAGTTGTCATCGAGTTACAAAATCGTCCCCCAACCGTAAAACCAGATATCCGACGTCCCTCAACTTACAAAACCGTTCGTTTTAGGTCCTTCGGTTGTTTTGACCCTGGTATTGTCCTACGTGGCAGCTGAGTCAGCATGGGGACCACGTGTCAGTGCGGCCACATCATCCTCCTCTCTCCTTTTCCCTCTTCTCACCCTTCTTCATCTCTATCTCTCTTTCCCTTCTCTGCGAGACAGCAGAGGAAAAGGGCGTCGGCGACCGGCGATGGGCGATGAGCCGCGGGGCGGGCAGCGGGGGAGGGGCGGCGGGGGAAGGAGCGGCGGGCGGGCTCCCCCGCCGGCCGCCGCCTTGAGGAACCTACACGTCGCCCACCCCATCTCGAGCACCACCTCGCGCGGCTTCTCCCCCAGCCGCGTCGGCCCGAGGTCCGGCACCGCCACCATCGCCGTCTTGTCAGCGGTGTCCGAGCACTCCACCATCCTCGTCGCCGCCTCCGCTACGGAGCGCAGCGCAGGTGACGTCGTGCTGATCCCCTGCTCGGCTGGCGGCGGTGGCCGTGTACTTGTCGGCAAGCCCCGCCAACGCGAGGCTGTGGAACGACAACGCCAACGCCGACGAGGCGCGCTGGCCCAGCGCCGCCGGATTGTGCAGCGTGTATGCCGCCGGAGTGGCTGCGTGAGCTGCGAGCCCCTCGCAATCCTCGACCACGCCATCTGCTTCCCTCCCCCCCCACACACACACACAAGAACAACTCAAAAAAACAATTAAAGAATTACCACCAGAACCTGCAGATCAATTCACAGAATTGTCAATTTGAATCTCACATAACTGATCTGATGGCAACAACAGCATGAGGGATATATATACACACAAGAAAGTGACCCAAAAAACATGATACACGAACGAGACTTGGGTTCGCTTTTCCTTGGAAAATGGAGCCCAGTGAGAAAAGAGAACTACTAGAAGCACATCGCTTTTCCTCAGAGGAGTTGGACGACGAGACAGCGACGGCGACGGCGGCGGTGCTGGACCTCAGGCCGACGCAGTCGGGGGAGAAGCCGCGCGTGGTGGTGCTCAGGACAGGGTGGGCGGTGTGCAGGTTCCTCAAGGACGTGGACACGAGCGCCTACGACGACACGCAGGTTCCACCATCGCCGCCGCCGGCGGCGGCCAACTGGAAGCGAGACGTGCAGGTTCCATCGTCAACCTCCTCTGGGTCTCTGCTGGGTCTAACGGCGACGGCAACTTTGCTGGGTCTAAGCCGACCGCCACCGCCACCACCGCCCAAGTCCACTTCCCCAGCCGCCGCTCCTCTCCCCCGGCCACCATTCCTCTCCCTCGTGGGCCTCATGGGCGACGGCCGGCGGGGGAGCCCACTCGCCGCTCCTCCTTTCGCCGCCCATGCGCTGTTCCTCTGTTGCCCACGCGCGGCCTCTACACCGCCGCCGCCCCGCAGCTCCTCCCCCTGCCGGCCGAGTTAGAGAAGAGAAGACAAGAGAAGAGTGAGAGAGAGATAAGGAGAGAGATGTGGGTCCCACGCTGACTCAGCCGCCACGTAGGACAAAACCGGGGTCAAAACCACCGAAGGACCTATTGTGACCGGTTTTGATTAGTTAAGGGACATCGGATATCTAGTTTTGCGGTTGGGGGACGATTTTGTTACTCGATGACAAGTTGAGGGACCTTCGGTGTACTTTTTCCAAAGAGAGGAGAGGGTGGAGAGGAGCTGGGCTGAGTGAAAGAAAAGAGAAGAAGAGGCCCAACTCGCACAGTGACAATTCACAATTATCTCAGGAATTTAGAGTTTGAATTTTGGGGAGATTTTTGGGAGGGATTTGAATTTGAATTTTGACCTAGGGTTTCACAGAAATTTGAAGACAATTATAAGAGAGGATTTTGAGATCTAATGGCACAAAAACAATAAGATCCAAATTAAACTCCAAATTTTAAATGACAAATTTTTAAATAAAAGCACATAAAATACGGGTGCTACACCTGGCCCAAACAACCCATGTTTTCTCTGGTGCGTCTCTTGATGGATCCTCAGTCTAATGGTGTGGCAGTTGGGCCCATTTGAACTTATTTTAATGGGTTTGTAAGCCCATCCACCCATAAGTCTGCCACTCGATAGTCGGATGTTGATTGCAGGCCAACAATGGCATCGAGGTTGTCAACAATTAATGCTACCACCTTCTTGTTCTACACATTTGTCACTCAATTATTTGTCATAGCATGCCCCTACACTGACAAAATGTTTGCCCAAATTAATTCAATTTTCTCTTTGTCGGTTTAAATACTTGGACATAACCCAAACGAAGTAAAAAAATTTTGGAAGCAAATAAATTATTAAATATTTCATAATAAATACGTTATATATCATCCAGTTTTCAGTTACAATATATACAAACCATCAGCGTAGACACGAAAGAAAATATACGTGAAGCAATTTATAATCTCGCTCAGATTGAGTGTGCTTGTTATTCCTGTTTTCCCTTCTCATCCATTGAATGATTGACACGGATATAAAGCAAACTTGGCATTGCATCTGAAATCTGTTCAGTGAACTTGACATTGCAGTTGAAAGCAATCAAAAGTCCTGAAAACCAACAAAATCCAATGAATAAGCCCATAAAACCTGATTATATGACAAACACTGGGGCATTTTCTTCTGCGTCAACCATCAAGCATGACGCATGCGTGTGTGATAGATTCACCCGCAGGGCTAGACACAGACAACACAATGAAGATAGCAAGTATCAGACTAGTGGGATATTTACCAGTATAGTCACATTCTACATGGTGAACACGATATTGCATGCGTTAAAAATGTAAAAAACCACTTAATTAGTTCCCAAACATATCTGATAACAGTAAATCAGCTAGCTACAGATGATATTTTCCAGATCCTTGGCTTTCCCGACCATTATGCACATTGCACAAACCATGCATGCTTGCCCAATTCTTTTCCTCAACTTTAAACGTTTATATATTTTAGCAGCAAAAGGGTGTGTTTATTTTCTTTTTCGAACGGTCATGCCGTTGCCGATGTTTTATATTAAGAGAAAGGTGTCCCATTTTAAGAAGCACACAGGACCAAACCTTACAGTGTCCAGTTAATTAAGGAAAACTAAACGAAAACCGCAACTACAACACCACACTAACAACTAAACTAACCTAAACTACCACGACGGAGCCCGACACAAGGCATCGGCCAAGCTTGTCATAGTGGCGACACAACAACGCACACATGTTATCGTTGCCGAGGTTGCCGCCCAAGCGACACAACAGCTTCGACTTCACTGCGATGCTACCCTAACGCCAAAAAAATACCCATGAAGGACATCAACCCAAACAACCAAGGAACCACTTCCTACACACAGCTAGCATCAACAACCTTATAAAAAAATTGCAGCGTGTCATCATTGCCGAGCTTCGTCGCACCCCTACAACAAAGCAGCTCCGACTCTACCCAGCAGTAACCAAATAAGAATGATGAACACCCGTCGTAGAGCAAGAAACAGAACCAAGACCGAGAAGACCTCGTCAAACACCTTAGGCTTGTAGAGCTTCAGAGGCAATGCAGGAGTCCACCAATGACCCGTTGCATATGGAAGGTTCTTGGTGCCAGGAGAGGTCAACGCCAGAACGACACCTTCTAGAAGGGGAACGACGCCTAATGGCGTCGTCATCCTCATGCTGGCCCATGGCCTGGCAAGGCTTTCGCCAGCGATTCCAGTCAAAGCTCCACACAACCATCCTGCACAACGACCATTGCCGGACCATCACACCATCCCTTTAGCACCCGAGCCCAGTCCACGACCATCGCCGGTCACCACCACGGCTACACGCCCCGCTGCCACCGCCTCCTCTGTTGTAGCCGTCTCGTCGTCGGGAGCTGGCCTTCCTTGCCGGAGAGGCCAGATCCAGTGGGAGGGAGGGAGGGGGTGCCGGATCCGGCGAGAGAGCCAGATCCGGCAGCCCGTGCGCAGGAGCCCCGCCTCACCGCCGGGACCTCTACCCCGCCAGCCTCCTTCGCCCCGCCGCTTGCCTGTCACCTCGCTGGCCGGCTCGGCGCCCCCATCCTTGACGCTGGCCCAGAAAATGGCTCACCGGAGAAAGGAGCTCCTCCTCTCGCCGGTGCAAGGGTGTGTTTATTTTCGCCAATTAATCTGAAAGCCGTGTCCTCTTTGCCTCCTTCATCGCACAACTGTCATGCTGGAAAAGGCGAAAGAAAGCAGTAACTAGTAGTTAATTCTGCATCCAGATTTGCATGTACTGTCGTGTATATATGCTCGCAGCATGCAAGTGATGTACGCTACGCACCTCTTGGTCGGTTGCTGAAATATCCTCATCATCACCATCTTCTTTGTCTTCCTTTATCAGCCACTGAAATTGAAGTTGAGAGGTAGATATCATGATCAGTACGTTGCTCGTACTTTTTTAAGAAAAAATAATAAGGACATATAAGAAGATGTATATTAGGGAATTAAATAAAATCATACATATCGGTTAAACTGGTGCACATCAAAGGTGGGACGGTTGGGGTGAACATCAACAGCATGCCTCAGCACCGCCTCTGCTTCCTCTACCTGACTGGACGTCGCACCCTCACAAGCTATCCAAACTTCCACGGTCTTCAGGAGTAAGAGGTTCCCCAAGCCAACGTCATAGCTGGTGGCACTACCCCCGGATGCCACCACACACAATTCAATCTCCATGAGCATCGGCATCGCCCCATGCAAAAATGTGAGCGCAATGTCCGTGCGGCAGCGCCTCAGGTTTGGGAATAATCCACTACCGCCGGGGACGGTCCATGAAAATCCTGCCTCGACATTCACAGAGAGGAAGCGGAGATCTGATATTCTCGCAAGGGCTTCAAGGTCCTGCATCTCCATGGCCTTCACTCGAAGGTCCAGGTGGGAGAGATGTGGGACGCAAGTAGAGTTCACCCACGACGGCAACCGTGGCAGGGTGACACGGACATTGTCTATAGAGAACTTGCGCATCTGCCGGGGAGGCTCCCAACCTTCCCAGCCACTCATCTCAGCATCTGAACAGGAAAAAAAATCTAGGTCCTCGATTCCACGCAGGCTGCGGAGAGACTCCACCAAATCCTTCAGCGAGACATCGTCTACTTCCCAATACCAATTAATGTGGAGAATTTTCAGATCAGTTAGTTTGCGCAGCTCCGCAGCAAAGTTTGGGCAGCTGTCATCCGATACATAGACCCAAAGCTCCTGTAGGGACTTCAGATTCCCGAGACCAGCAGGAACTTCAGTGAATGAGTGCATGCATAAGCATAGCAGCTTGCTTAGTTCATAAACAGTTACTGGAAGTGCATCAAGAAAACTATCCCTGACATCCAATGTTTGCAAGTGCCTAAGATTCCCTATTTCCTGTGGGAGCTCAACTTTACCAGTGTTTCTCATTCCTAGATACCTCAACTGTTGTAGGTTCCCAAGATGCTTGAGAAAGAAACCTCCGGTGATATCACAATCTTCTAGTGCTAGCACACGTAGAGCATGGAAGTCCAGAAGTGGAGGCATCATGCTTGTAGGACACTCAAAGGCGTTGAATGACCTGAGACGTGCCATGTCCACAGGAAGGTTATTGTCTATATCTTGATTCCAACTAATATGCAGTGCTAACCTACGGACATTTCTGCTCAACAGAGATGTGTTGTGCTCTTCATGCATTTTATCAAAAACTAGTGTAGAGTTTTCCTCAGTTGAAATAATGCGGATAAGGTCCAAAACCATATCGTGGATACGGCAACCATCCAAGGTGCCCTCATAATTGATCAAATCCATTGGTTGGATCATGCTTTTGTTAATAAGCTCAGTAAAGTATCTTTCACCAACCTCAAATAACCCTTTTCCTTGTTCCACATGTACGAAGCCTTCGGCTATCCATTTCCATATCAAAGACTCTTTCTCAATCCAACAATCTTCTGGGAAAATTCTTAGGTGCAACAAACAATTCTTTAGGTATGAAGGCATATCATTGTAGCTAAAAGATAGTATTTTCCTCGTGTTCTGAACTGCTTCATTATCTTCTAGCCAAAAACCAATTGAGTCATACACGTTAGACCAATCCTCCAGAGGTTTATCAACCAACAAACTAGCTATTGTAATAATAGACAATGGAACACCACCACATTTCTTTAGTACCTTTTCCATTGCGTCAATTGATTGATTATTAGTTGTACCTATGCAGTCAGCACCAAATATTCTTCTATTGAATAATCTTTTTGAATTATCATCAGAAAGTGGCTCCATGTTATAAATATCACCAACTTCTTCAGCAACTTGGGAAATACGAGTAGTTGTAATTACTCTACTTCCGCAATTACTATCTACGATAGCACATTTAATAATGTCCCATGTGGATATCTCCCATATGTCATCCATAACAACCAAATACCTATCAGGAGGGAATAGACGAGGAATGAATTAGTGAAATTGTCTATAGTATATTTGTAAATGCAAGAATATATAGCAAACAATTTCAATTGATGATTAATTTTATCAATATATGACCAATTAGTTGTTGATTGGTTACAACTCTTGTAATTCTTGTTTTTTGGTTCCCTATTTTGTTCTTGTTTTGTCCAAATCATTTTTTTTATCTATAAAATTACACTACTAGGCAAATGCCTGGTAGTATCCCCCCTAAAAATATATGAACTTATGCTCAATTTTGTGTTATATATGCTATATATTATACAATTATTAGTGTGTGATATTGTACAAGCCAACTATTAGGTTTTTAGCTGTAGGAAAAAAAATTACCCTTCCTTCTTCAAATATATATACAAGTTCAAAATCCGACCTGCCCCTGGCCAGTTCTATAATCTACTTACTACTTGGCGAGAGGATAAATCAGAGCTGTACAATACATCTACTGATCTGCCCAAATAGATCTTTTGCATTTTTCACCCTTCTTTAATTGACCTGAGGGTTTCTAAAATGCGAAAGCCTCCAATTACTAAATGTAGACCAATATAGATAAAGATCCTCACCAATATATATTTACTTAAAATATATACAACATTAGCAACCAACAGCCAATTAATGAAACATTTTTTAGTAGCAAACAGAACACTCGTCAGCATATGTAAATAATTAAAAACATGCATTGACATATACATACCTCCTGTTTTCGAGATATTCTCGGATCTCATCAATCAGATGTCTTTCACTTATTTTTGCTAGATTGGACATGTGCTTCTGCTTATTAACTTCAATCAGGATGCGCTTCAAAACTTTCTTTATATCAGGTTTCCGACCCACTGAAACAAAACAAGCATAGCTAAATTGCACTCTAAGCATGCTAAAAACTTCTTTGGCAAGAGTTGTCTTGCCCAATCCTCCAAACCCAACAACCGATATCATCTTGAGCTTCTGGGATGACTCATCGGTCTCCATGGACAACTTCTTAATTAGATCACCAATTGCCTTGTCAACACCAACAGGCTTGGTGACATTGTCATAAAGTTTCAAGATGCGAGGGTCGATAATTGATGGAAGCTTAGAATCAACATCATCAGCATTATACCTATCATGTCGTTCCACAACTACCTTTACTGGGATCATGTCATGTTTGATGTCATTGGCTATTTTGTGACGGATCTTTAGCTCGGACAATGACTTACAATACTTGTCAATTAACCATGTGAAGTCATGCTTCTTGCGTGCCTCAAGATCATCAACACATAGCATGAATGTATCAACATTGTCCTCGATGTCATAAGATAGCTCTCGAACATCTCTAGCCCAAATCTTGATTTGACTGCCAAGTTGATCTAGTGGCACCTTTGAGATCTTGTCAACCTCAGCTTGCATGCTCTCAAGCTCAGAATTGATAAAAGTGATCCCCTCCTTCACACTATTTTGTAGTCCATACTCTTCCATGAGCAGCTTGCTCAGCTTGGGGATGACTGCGGCCATTGCCCCTGTGGGGAACTCCACGTATGATGATGATTCACTTCTACGCTGTATCATAAGGCGTTCATGCACTACCAGAAGCTTTTGCAATACCAATTTGCTATAATCTCCACCCTATAGCTTCACCTTGATTATATCCCAACAAACCCTAGTGAAAAGAAAAGCATATGAAAACATTAGTTACTTGTATGTGCAACTTAGTGTTTTTTTTCTCTCCAGATAATTTCAATCCATGACCCTAAACGCACTTTTTTTTATGATGTGAGAATGAAAAGATTGGTATAACTTTGGCTTCCGAGATTAACATAATTAGCATAGATCTTCCCTTAGCAGGTCCATTTACATTTAGCACCTGATTTTACTTTAATCCTCTTTCATGCTCTATAGTTGAGTTGTAAAAGTCAGAATACGATTTGAACAGATATGATACCAGCATATGATTAATCAAAGTACGAATGATTATTTGGAAATACGCAGAAATTTACTGTTCACACAACTATAATATTTGTTCGTATCCTTAATTATTTTAGACATATTGAACATGTCATGTTTTCAAAATTATACTCTGTATGCTTCTTATACTTATAAAAGGTCAACAGATAAAGTTGTACTGATCACCTATTCCATCGTCACCCTATCTCATCTTATGGTTAGACTTAGAAGTTAGAACCCTAGGCATATGTGACATCCTGGCCTAATTAAGATGAGGCCTGTGTGGCCCATGTGAGCTGTGTGCATGTTTAGTACCACTTTGCTAGTCTAGCAAAGGTGGAACCAACTTATAAGGCCACATCCTTCAACCATATCACTCCCGGGTTAACCATTTTACATGAAATGAGGACAAAAGTGTAAGCAGAGTGGTATGTGTAAGTGGGCCATGCACCCAGTTCCTCCTTCTTATCCGAATCTTGGAGACTATATTCATTTTAAGGAGGGTAGGTCTGTAACATACTTAAAATATTGGAAGGAAAAGAAAAGAAAAGAATGACTTACCAAAAATTTAATTTTGATTTTGTCTTATGAATTTATTTTTGGTGCTCTTGGACTTTCCATGCATCTCATAATGCATTTGCATGCATTAAGTACGAAAAGAAAAGTGAAGTGTTAAATCTAAGAGGGATAAAAATAAATCATTTTTTATAAACATTAGGCACCTTGAATAATGTTCTGGAAACGTTTGGTAAATTTATACCTCAGTTTATGCAACTCAAGCAAAAAGATGAAAACATTCAAAATTAGTTCAAATTGAAATAAAAACAGGGAGCTTGTTTGTATTTTCAAAAATAAACTGCACATGAGAAAAATCTCAAAAATTCATCAAAAGGAGTTCATGGCTATAGCACAAGTTTTTTAGCACTATTGCACACCCAAAAAATTGTCCAAACTATCAATTTTCCCTCTCATCTTCCCCTCTCTCTCCCTTTTGGACTTTTCATCGAGCACCTAGCTTGCAAGACCGAGGTCGCCCTCTCCAAGCCGACTCCTGCTTGGGGGAGCTTCTAGCTGCTGCACCTTCTCCCAGAATCAGAAGCTCCCCCAAACAGTCCAGCTTTTGGTTCGGATTCTGAGAAGTTATAGTTGTAGAACCTAGAAAATGAATTAGAAGCAAGAAGATTGGAAACCCAGCTTTTCCAGATTCTCAGAAGCTGGCAACCAACTAGCTGTTTCTCAGAATCTTAAGCTCCCTAAACAAGCTCCAACCACCTCCGCCTGCGATTCCCGCTGGCAAAGCTAAGCCAAGTCTGGCGCCTCCCTGCCCAATGCTCTGCACGCCTAGGCGCTGAGCTCGCAGCCCGCCGTGGCCAACCTGAATCCACCGCCCATCGCCACCGATCCAATGCCACCGGTCTCTCCCTCTCTCTGCCCGTTGTGACGCAACGGCATGACAAACCCGACCAGGCCTAAAATACTTATGCCACCCAGCCCGAGGCCCTGCCGCTACCGCCGCTGACCTCGCCGCGCTCCTCCGCCAACCGACGCCGCCCCTCTGCCCGAAGTCACGAGACCGACCGCCACTGCCTCCCTCTGCAAAGCCAGTGACTAGCGTCTGCAAAGCCAATGCCGAACATGCAAAGCTAACTTGCCCAACATCCGGAATGTCGTCGTCCTTGACGCCCGCGCGAGATGACTGGCACGACACGACACTAAGAGCGGACGCCCGACCAAGCCTGCCATCTATAGCTTCCACGCCAGCCCTCCCGCTTCCCTATTGATACCATCCCCCCCCACTGAGAGCACGCCTGCAAAGCCGTATCCCTACTGCCATGATTCCCACTGCCGCCGAGCTCCTACCGAAAGAGTTGCAATAAGTGTTCAACGCGTCTGTCCCTCGCTCCTCCATTGCCTATAAATCGAGCCCTCGTGCCAGCTAACTCCCCACACAACACTCGATCTTTGAAACCCTCTGGTTCTCTGGGAACGGCCGTGCCACTACCACTGTCTGGGCCGGCCACCCCGCGCACATCAAGCAGCCCCCATGGTGAGCCCCCTCCATTTCTTCGTGCGCCAGCATGACCCTAGGAGCCTCCTGAACCCATTCCCTCAACTTAACTTAGCGCCCCTTCACTGGAGAGCCTCGCCGCCATTGTTGTCGTCCACCGCCCCGAGAAGTCGCCGCACCACTTCGGACCGCCTCCGCCTACTCATAGTCCCTAGGTGCTCCCCTATCCCTTAAACCAAGCCGTCATTAGCCGTAGCACCGTCACACCGCCGTCTCGTACAACTGCCACCGCCGGCCATGGCGCTCGCCGCCTCTAGCCTTCCCCAGCCGCCCCGCCGCATCCAGGGTATGCACGAGGACCTCCTCTATCCGCCCCTGTCTCCGGCCTAGCTAGCCCTGCAGCTGCTCACCGCTGGCGACCCCATCCCGTGCTGCCCCCACGCTCCCCGTAGTTCCGTCATGGGGAAGAAGATGAGACCTTTTCGTAAATAACTTAAACTATACGGTTCTAAATACAAAATAACTAGAACACTTACATGTGGGACCTTGGACTTATATACAAATAGAGGAAAAGTTAGGGATCAATATATAAATCGCCGAGAAACCAATAGTGGACCCACTATTTCCAAATTGGATGCCTACACCAGAAGAGAGAATCTCTCATATGCGACTGAAAATTGGTCTGATCCCTTATATGTCACTGAAAATTGACTCTTCTCCTATATGCCATTGGTCCAAGTTTAGAAAATCCTAGAAAATTCATTTTAACTCCGATTGAGGGGAGCCAATTCATTTTAACTATGATTGAGGGGAGCCGAATTTGTCAGATTCATTTCAACTTTGCACCACTGTTATGAAAAGTTTCACTAATTTAAATTTAATAGTAACTTTCGCATTTATCGTACTTTAAATCTTAAAAACATGATAATTTTCATGTACGACATTGAATTTAGCCGTTTCTTTTTCCTAAATTTATATTAAATCACTCTCCATACATTGAGCATGTTTATGCATCATGCATCATATTTTATGTTGGAGTTTTATTGGATGTTCATTCAAATGTACATTTAAATTAAAATGGAGGACAGATGGATTGTTGCCGTTGATGAGAGTGCACCAAGAGATATTTGAGTAACTCCTGAGCAAGGCAAGTCCTATTTAATTCCTCCTTTAATCTTGTTGAATCCTATATTTCTTTTGCAAATGCTTTACTATTTACAAATTGCATGCGATGGATTATAAAATGTGGGATTTTTGTAGAACAACTCCTATTTGCTGTATTATCCACCTTGACTATTGATCACCCTATCGTTGATAGACCTAGGATGGGTTGTGGTGCTATCCAAGCATAGATGTGGGTATATTCGAGCTACTAATATAGCTATTGCTTAGCCATGCCTAAAAACTTCGAAGGTTACCTATCACAAGATATCCACTCTTTACAAATGGGATATTTGAAAATGTTGTACAAAGTGGTTGTCTCTGTTATTTGTGAAAATTGAAAACTGAAAATGATGGTTTTTAGGCTTGGGTGGCAAGTGATGTGCATATGGTGGTAGTTACGCACCGATAGGGGGAGTGTTCGCCCAGGTCGATTAAGGACCAAACTATGTGTCACCAACTAAGATTACCATGCAACCACATGTGTTGTTTATGGAGCAACCTTAGCTTATTAAGCTGCTTAATGTCTAGCCTTGCATTTGGGAGGCCAGGGACAGTAGGGGGAGGGTTGTCCGTCGAGGCAATGCCTGAGCAACTGACCAGAGCTACCCATGTGACCTTGAGTGACAGATTGATCATCTCATGGCATGGGCGTATAAGCATATCCAATATAGTGGAATAGTGCCTCGTTGGGGACAATGAATTGTTCCACCCACGGTGTTAAGGGTGGTTGGCTAGCCGCCTTCAGCATACTAGGGATCGAGAGGTTTTGTACTCTCCGTGCTCCTGCAAGGTTAGGCATTAGGTAATGATACGGCTTCATTATGACCTCTACACCGCATTCAATATGTAGAGTGTGGTATTGCTTCACGAGCACAAAACAAACTAAAGTGTTCATATATATGGGTAAAGTTTTACAAACTCTGCAGAATCTAAAACTAATCAATTAGCCGTGTTCACGGTCATGAGCAACTTGGTGAAATGATACAAGTATAGTGTTGATGATTTACTAAATGATCTGTGAAATGGGTATGGTGGATAATAATGATGATTTTGCCCAGCATGGGCTGAGAATAGAATGTTTATTTGCTGCCATGGAAGGCATAAGGATGATACTATGATGATATTTGTGCTACATTTATTATGGTTTACTCTTTGATTTAAAAACTCTATTGCAATATATTACTATTTACTATTGCGAAACAACATTTGCTTTTATGCTGAAAATGAGCCACAAATATAGCCATCTTTAATCTCGGCTTGCAATAGTCCTAGGTTTCCCAAGGTTTGGGTAGGACTTGCCAATATATTGTGTATTGACCACCTCGTTCTTGTTGTTTTTAGTCATGTTTAATTGCAGGTAGCGAGTGCTTGCGCCGGTTATCGGAATTTCTAAGATGATTCTTTCTAGGGTGATTCCAAGTCGGTTGCCTTAGTAGTTTGGTAGATAGGCATACCGAAGAACTTATGTATCTTTTCCGTTGCGTTTTAAACTCTTTCATTTGCCCAGTTGACACAACCATTTTGTATGACTCTTACATCGCTAAGTTATAAGAGTCACTTTATCTACTTATGTGCCATGTGCATTGTATGTGCAATGTTGTGGATGAGTGTACTAGTCACTGATCATGGGACTAGTACAGTCTACGCTCCAGATATTTAGGAATTCTATCCCCGGGTGCCGACATGATGGGTATTATATTTGGCATAAGAGTATATTGTAGCATGTTACATGTTGGACATAAATTTGAAACAAGTAAGGGGTTACATTTTTTTTAAGCGTACGTGTAACTGCATGAATTATTAAAGAGAAAGGGGGTCAACTAAGTACAGGTTGGTTTAAAGAGACTTAATCATTTGAAGACAGCATACAAAGGTTTAATAGTAAAATTTCTTCCCAGAACAACATGTACTTTGATCTGATCCAACTATCACAGAACTTTTGATCGACAAGAGCGATGTATCACAAAAATATAATTTCAGTACCAAATTTATCACAAAACTATAATTTTTTTTTTAAAAAATCAACAAATGTTTCAGATGTTATTACAAACACATTAATATATTGGCAATTGTATGTGTAACTTAAACTGTTACTGAAACAGTGAACGACACAGCTATATATGTCTCATGTCTCTCACTAAGGTTGTGTTTAGATCCAGGGCGTAAAGTTTTGGTGTGTCACAACGGATATACGGACACACATTTGAAACATTAAACATAGACTGATAACAAAACAAATTACAGAATCCGCCTGTAAACTGCGAGATGAATTTATTAAGCTTAATTAATCCGTCATTAGCAAATATTTACTGTAGCACCACATTATCAGATCATAGAGCAATTAAGCTTAAAAGATTCGTCTCGTAATTTACACGTAATCTGTATAATTAGTTATTTTTTTTGTTTATATTAATACTCCATGTATGTGTCCAAACATTCAATCTGACGGGGTGAAAAATTTTGCCAGGGGATTTAAACAGGGCCTAAGTTGTCATCCGTCTCAGATAGTCATATCAGGTACTCCTTCCATCCCATAAAAACCAACATAGTACTGGATACGACACATCGTAGTACTATGAATCTAGACATTTCTTTGTCCAGATTTGTTGTATTAGAATATGTAACATCTTCTGGGTTCGATTTCGTGGGACGGAGGGAGTAGGAGGACCATATGTCAGATGTGGATGTGACATCTTTCAAACAAGCATATGCTAGTAGCTACGGCTGTGCTTAGTACCTTGAAGTATATACACATATATTTGAAGTATTAAACGTAGACTAATAATAAAATAAATTATAGATTCCGCCTGTAAACTGCAAGGCGAATTTATTAAGCCTAATTAATCCGTCATTAGTACATGTTTACCGTAGCATCACATTGTCAAATCATGGCGTAATTAGGCTCAAAAGATTCGTCTCGCAATTTACATGCAAACTGTGTAATTGGTTTTTTTCATCCATATTTAATGTTCCAAGCATGTGTCAAGCATTCGATGTGATGTTCTTTTTAAAAAAAATGAATCTAAACACGGCCTACAATTAATGAAATCCCTGCAGACTCCCAAATTTCGAAGAAGAAAAGCACCTATGAATGTATGGATATTAATTTCTGCGTTCCATTCGATGTTCATCTAGTATTTTTATAATTATATATTATAAGTCATTTTGACTTATTTAAAGTCAAACTTTTTATAATTTGACTAAGTTTATAGAAAAATATAATAACACTTGTACAACCAAATTAGTTTCATTACATCCAACACTGAATATGTTTTGATAACTTTTTTTTTCTGTTAAAAATATTAATATGTTTTTCTATAAATTTGGTCAAACCTAAAGAAGTTTAATTGAGAAAAAAAAGTTAAAATGACTTATAATATAAAACGGAGGTATTAATAACATAAAACAAAACAAAAAATCACTTAACAAAAACTGTAGTCTGTAGGATGATCTGTTCAGCCAACCGAGGGTTGAACTGAAAGAAGGCAACTGACCTTGAATTTTGGTCCTTGCTCGAGAGCAGCCTGGCTTCTGCTCCTTGCTGCTCTTGGCATTTGGCAAGTTGGCAGGTAGCTTGGCAGTTTAATTAGGATGCTGAGCCCGGGCGGCTTAGGTTGCAGCTGATCTCTCTATATATAAGCGGGTGCATGTATAGTAGGTGATGGCAGGGCCGGCAAGGTAATCGCAGTTCGCAGCTACTGCGTCTGACAGGCTGACAATGTTGTTTGTTTAATTAAGTACGTTTGGGTAGGTGACTAGCTGACTAATTGAGATGAGACGTTGGTAGCTATAGTAGTTGACTTTGATGCTAAAAAAACCTTACTAAATTTTTAGTAAAGTTATTAAAAAAGTGGTTACATTTAGTTTGCTGTCAAATTTTGGTAACTATATAAGAAATCCTGCCAAAATTTTGGTAAATTTTGGCAACAATAGTAGTTGACTAGATTCGTTCGTTCGAGTCAGGTTACCAAACAAGTTTGTTTATTCGAGTTTCTAGAAAAGTATAGACAAAAAACTAAAAACAGTTCGATTTGATTACTTTTTTTCCCAATAAAACCTGCCAGGAATGCTGTCTAGGCATGCGACTTCCAGAGTTCCAGTCCATGTGGGCTGAGACTAAACGGCCCTCTTTGGCAAATCAAATTAAGAATATATATATGAACAGTACAGTCTTACTGCAGTTGGATCCAAACAAGAAATATTGTTTATCAGACAAATTGCACTACAACACTGTATCTATTGTTATATACTCATTACATGTTGGTCCCAACATAGGTTGTTACTAGAAAATGGACACGCCTTTGGCGCACCACTTAACAATAGCCTATGAATGTTTATATTTTTCATTTTGTTTATATTTTTCATTTGGAATATATAAATGTTGTAGAGTTATTTGAGATTAGTTTAATTTCTTGTATCCTAAATGAACCAAGCGACGATAATAGCTGGTATTTGTGATACTTCTATTTTAGAAACAATTCTGAAAATGTTTATTTCCCGACAAACATATTACACTTATATAAATGGAAACGGGAACAAAAAAGGAAAAATTATAACCATGCCATTATAATTTTATAAAATTTGAGATATGCCATCCTGACCCACATGTCATTGACTCATGTGGGTCCTACATGTCATTGAGATACCGATGCCATATCTCAAACTTTAAAAAATTATAATGGCATGGTTCCAAATTACCCAAAAAAAAAAAGCTCTAGCCTGTTGAACGTTTTAATGGGCCAACTATGCAAATATTTCACGTGCAGTATTCTTCGATATAATTAACGATTCTTCGAGTAGGCAAGAGCCGACTCAAAATAATATCTCAAAAGAGACAACTTTTCTACATAATGGGACAAGTAGAAAATGTTAATTCTAGTATGTAGAATGTTTTAGTGGAGCAATTATGTAAACGTTTTATGTGCAAGTCTTTGATATAATTAACAATTCTTCAAGAAGGCAAGAACCGGTTCTTTGGAAAAATAAACATATTGGTTGGTGTGCTCTCTTTACAGCTAGTATGTTCCAATGGAAGCAACTTTTATGAGTGGCCAAATAAAAAAAAATGACATGTGGAATAAGGCTTCATATAGAACATACGATCATAATTAACAGTAGCCTTAGTGTACCTACGGTAGATTTTATATTTCAGCTCTCTATTTCAGTCCTTTCATTTTTTTAATTAATATTTCTCTGAATTTTTTTACCCTAGAAACAATTGATGAGAAAATTAACTATGTAGACACCCTAAGGGCCCACTTCACATTCTAATTTATTTCCTCCATCCCCAAATAACCATTCTTTTGGGTTTAAAATTTATCCCAAAGTAACTTCTCAGGGTGTTTAAGTGAAGGAGTAAAGAGAAGAATGGCAATGAAAAGATACGTAGTAAGTCATTAGCATATGATTGTTGAGTATTAATTATTTTAAATCTAAAAATAGATCATTATGATTTTTTAAAAGAAACTTACCCAATTTTTTTACTTGCAAAAAACACATCGTTTAATTTTTTTACTGTAGAAACCATTGATGAGAAAATTAATTACATACACATCATATAAGCCCACTTTGCATTCTGATTTGGGTTTGTTAAAAATAAATATCCTTTGGGTGTGTAGCGCCGGTAGATGTGGTTGAGCGATGTTGACGGTGGTGGAAGCGGACGGCGATAGCGGTGGAGATGGATATGGCGGAGAGATTGTGGCGGCGTCGGTCGATGTGGCCGAGCAATGGCGGCAGTAGCAGAAGCGGATAGCGATGGCGGCGGAGATGGATTTGAGCGGCGATGGAGCAAACGCGGTGGTGGTCGATTTGGGGAGTTGATTGATTTCCTTTTTTTGGGTGTGGAGTTACTATTGCCTTTTTGACTGCACCTCTTCATGTTCTCAAAGAGACAGTTAAAGTAATGAATTTTCTAGAGATTATATCGGATTGACACGTGGCACAATTGGGAAGATGTTTAGCTAATTTTTCAGGCTGCCATGTGGCCCAATAACATGCTACAATCAGCAGACTGCAATTGGTATAAGAGATGTCTCGGTTGCTAGGAAATGATAGGCAAACAAACGATAAAAAACAATAGATCAATCACAGAAGACACGAGATTTAACGTGGAAAACCCTCCTAAAGCAGGAGAGAAAAACCATGGGCGCCAGCCAGCAAAATATCTTCGCTATATTAGGGTGAGGTTACAATGCCGCACAACGGCTTACAAGAGATATATATATGAGGTGAAACCCTAAAAGGTATTATGATCCGTCCACTTCGCTCCGGCCCAAGCCTCCGGCAACGGGCCTCCGCTTCACTCCGATAGAAGCTGGCCTTTATTAAGTGCAAATGAATTTGGATCACAACTCAACATCGGTTATGTTTTCTTAGGTTGCACCTAAAAAAGAAATGGGCTCTAAAGATTAAAGAACATAGCACTCAAGGACGCCATAATATAAAGAGATCTGTTATAAACCTCAATTAAGGTTATGATATAAAATAAAAAATATCACATTTTATAATGTACATTTTAGCACCTTCTACCTACATATGAAGTGTATGACCTGCTGGTACCTCTTAAAGACTTCACCGAACTGAAAAATCTAATGAAAAACCTATACAATAACTACTGGATTTGAGAATTTCACAAACATGAATTTATCCTTCAATCGATATGTCACGATCCAACTCGAATATCACATTTTAACAACATGCACAGGGAAGAAACTCCAATTCCAACACAAGATAAAATGTTTGGTGACACAATTTCAGAGAGAGATATAAGTATAGGATGGGATAAGCTACTTATTTTGTGTAGAGGTTCTTGAGAAAGTTGAGAACCTTTGAAGGCCAGCATGTGGTGCATTATACTAAGAAATCTTGAAGTAGTATATGAACTCGCAAGATAATTCTATGATGGTGGCAATTTGCCAGCAAAGAATTAGAGCATGGCGACTTAGCATAGCGATAGGGAGCGGCTGCCGGCATCGACCGGACATGAGTCATTGTAACTCTGATACGCTGTATATGCTGGATCGGGGAGGAGCACCCATAATCAGTGCCCCGGACTCGAGTGCTACGTCTAGCCATCTCCCTATCGAACACAGCTCATCGAAAGGCCCAGGTCACCCCGCCCAGAGTGTTCGATTCCACCGATCGAGAACGCCGATCGCCTCCAGCTTCAATCAACCCCGAGCGTGTGGCCACACATCTCACTGTTGAGAGTAGCTCACCGGAAAGTTCGAGCCACCCGCCCGAAGTGTCTGACCCACCGATTGGATCGCCAATCGCTTCCGCTGCCATCAACCCGAGCACCACGTCTGGTCGTCTCCCTATTGAAAGCAGCCATCGAACGGTTCAGACCGCCGCCTGAAGTGTCCGATTCCACCGATCAAATTCCGTTGATCGCCGCCGTGCTCCACCTTGCGTCCATTTCCGTCCCTAGACACCCTATGCGGTCGTCGCGGCGTGGAGCACCTCCCTCGCACCTCTACCTTGGATCTCTCGCAGGCTCTGATACCACTTGTTATAAAACCAGCCCCGAAATCGACATCGGTAGCTAAACGCGGAAAAAACAACTCCGTTACCAAATATCGTGTCTCGGTGTCGTCATCGTTTTGGATCTCCTATGGCATTTTCTTCCGTGTTTAGCTACCGATGTCGATTTCGGGGTTGGTTTTATAACAGATAACACGTTTTGTTTCCGGTATACAGTGGCTATGTTTAGGGGCGAAGCTAGGATTTGAGATTAGCTAGGGGGGTGTGGGGTGAAGATAAACCATGAGACCGAATAAGTCCTTTAAGAATAGTCACCGTCAATAACAAGCAATGCGTAAACTAGTCCTTTAAGAAAAACTTGAATTTTAGCTCTTTAATAATATCATTGGAAATTTAAAACTAGTCTTTATTGCTAAATTCTTTTAATATAAACTATTAAATAATCTCACAAATAAGTATCATCTATTTTACTTTGAAAAAGATGAGAAATCACAAACTAATTTTGTAGATCATGTTTCTTGCTAATATTTTTAGATTTGCTAACTAACTAAACTGATAATACTTTCAAGCTACACAAAATAAACTAGATAAATACTTATCTTAGCTAACTTAATATAGAGTAAAAACATGGAGGTGTAGTGATGGTAGTGTTTGGATAGGGGGGTGTTGGCACCCTTTGGCACCCCCCTTACCTTCGCCACTCGCTATGTTTGGCAACCAGGGAATCCATACCTTTTCTCCACTCCAATTAACCATGCAACACCAAAACATCCATTTGTACTGTCAGCTCCATAATCTTCATCAACAAATAGTTGATTGTAATACATATATTTCCCAAGCTCTTTAGTAACGATGAACACAAACCCAAGGAACGGCAGCTCCAGAAGAGGATAGTGAAATAGAGCAACTATATCAGCCAATATTCCACATATATGTATAGCCAAGATTGGTTGTGGACATAGAACTTTTAACTCTGTTTCATGCAAATTTGGACAACTGATCAGAACCATGTGTTCCTCCCAAAAGAACTTCCAATGATATTGTAAATTTTCCCCAAATGACAAACAGAAGGATTGCCAATGTTTCATCCAGGAATCTTATATTTGACTTCAGAAGGGGATGGACATAGTTTCAACTCACACCACTCCAACCTTGACATTTCTCTTAGCAGCGACTCCAATGGATAAACAGGCATACATACTTGAGCTATTGGAGTAAAATATTTCCTTGGTTGCACTATACCTTGATTCAGCTTGAATGGTAACCATGATTGATGTTCAACCTGTGTACTATCGCGTCTCAATTGAGAAGGGGGTGGCCACGAGTGTAGAAAGTTTGCGACCACCCATCCACCCCCTCGGATTGATCTTGGATCAGGCCATGGTTTGAGTTCCATCTCCTTGATAGGAGTAGTACGGATGGTGTTGGGATGATGTTGTCAGCACAAAGGATATAAGGAACACTATCGGTTTTGAAGATACCAATGCCTAGGTCCAGCACCTTGCTATTTGGTTCACAATAGTTTAGTGCAGACCATAACACAATACGAATTATCTCACAAGTGTAGCTGGACCTTTTGACCATGCCATCGGTGTCCGTGGTGTGCTCATCATGTTTGATCAAGAACTCATCGTGCCATGCATGACTATTGGTTGGCATGACATGAGATGGGGCTGGGATAGGAGGTGGGCCTAGGGTAGTATCTGTTGTTGCATATCGAATCCACAGGAATGTCCACCACTAACACACCTGGTTGAGTCTTCCTCGCCTCAAACCTAGCTGCCAAATTGTCAATTACCTCCATACACTTTGCCAATTGCATCCCATACTGATTGAAAATGTCATCCATGGCTGGCTCAGCAGGAAAATAAACTGAAATTGATGTTGAACACGCACTGAGTTCTTTCACGGGAGGCATCGGGTTTTCTTCACGGGGCCGGTCTGACCGGCGGCATGTGGCCGGTCAGACTGGCAGAGTCCGAGTCCGAGCCTATTTTCATCAGGTCTCGTGTTTCCTTGCTTGGGAAGGTATTTTTCGAGTTTTCATTGGTTTCTACCCTGAGTTGGACGTGCAGGTGGACTGTAGTAGGCGATACCAACCCCTTTATAAGGGACATGGCCGGTTTATTTGGAGGACAATCTACTTTCAACGCAATTAGCCAATTGAATCACTTTTCCAATATCGCATCTACCTTTTGCTAGTTCTAGCCTAGTTCATCCATCTTTGTCGATTTACGCCGTAAACCGTTCACCTTCGCTGTGAGAGTGCGAAATCCCTTTGCGGTTGAACTCATGCAGGTACTCTGTCACTGTCCTGCTGCTTTGGTTGAGTGCTCGGAACTCCCTCATCTTCTATACCACTATCCCATCAGGAAACTAAGCCATCCTGAAGTTGCGACAGAATTCCACCCAAGTGACTTCTGTTCCGGCTAAATGGGTGACTAAGTAGTTATCCACCAAGCAGAAGCGGGACCCTACAGCTGGTGTGTGGCAAAGGCAACATTCTCCTAGTCGTTGAACTGCAGAAGGTTGAGCTTTTTCTCAATAGCATGAAGCGAGTTGTTGGCCTCTATGGGGTTGGTGGTGCTTGAGAAAGTAGGTGGCCTGACGCAGAGAAACTCCGGCAGCTTGGATTGAGGTGGAGTGGAGGAGCAAACTATTGGTTCTGCTACCACTACGCCCGCTGCTGCATCGGTTAGTGCTGCTACTGCATCTGCAGCATCATCATGGTCATCATCTGTGTCTGGTTGGCCAGCACTTGAGCGATAGTTGGATTCTCCGGTGTTGGAGGTGCACCGTTGCCTATCGCACCATTGACATGAGCATCACCAGCCTATTCCTCACAACTGCTGCCATCGTCAACTACACGACTGCTAGTCTTGGTGTTGACCATCTGAAGGGGGAACAAGCAGAAAGGAGATGGAAAAGGAGAAAATTCAAAAACTAAGCTTTATTACATTATAATTAAACTGCAATTGTTCTGATATGAAAAACACTTAAAAGACACCAAACAAATCCTTATTAAGACAACCATACCATAGGCACGTGGTATCAACCGCCAACTAATTCACAAGCAAACTGACCTAATCATGGAAACTAACCAGTAAGCAAACTAAGCAAAGCTATAAATTAAAGGGTAGCAAGCCTAATACTCGGAGCAGCTCCTGCGGTCGGTGGAGTCATAGCCGGTCTCTTGCTCGTCTGTTGGCTCCTCTGAGCGACTCTTGGAGTCCATCAGGTAGGTGTAGCCACTGGCTGCCTCTAAACTGGAGCTGCTGCTGCCACTAGGTGTAGCAAGCAACCAACCACCGCTGCCACTAGCTGCGCCCCAAAAAGCTGACGTTGGAGTAAAGGTGAGAACTGGCACTGGAGCAGAGGCTGAAGCTGGTGCAGGAGTTGCCACTGGTGAAGGTGGAAGAGCTGGAGTTGAAGCCAGAACTAGAGCTGGGGCTAGAGCTAGTGCTGGGACTGCTGGAGGCGGTGGACGTGGGTGCCTGTGCGCCAGCTGATTGCGCACTGGAGCTGTGGTGGACTTCCTCGGCATCGTGTGGATCCTAAGCCCACCTGGTGCTGGATGTCCCTGGAGCATGGTGTTCTCTTTCTTGAGATAGGATATCTCGTCCTCTAGGCTAGGTATCTTCACGAGTTTCTTGTTGTTGAGAACCTTTGAACCCTTTTGGAGATCAGCGTGCATCTTATCCAAACTCTTTATCACAAAGCACATGCGTCCAAAGGTGGTGTCATTCTCCTCAAACACTGACTTGAAGGTGTTGGCCTCAGTAGAACTGCCACGGCGAGGGTGGTAGCGGTAAGCAGTGTTGGGAAGGTCATGGTCGGGCAACTCCCTTATGTCACGACCGGAAATAACCCAACGGGCGTTCCTTACGTGCGTGCATTATTCCTTGTCCCAGGAGGCAAGGTACACCCAAAGTCGATACAATTCAGAGTTTACCAAGCGGAAGCGTAATTAAATAATTATTACATGGGCAGCGACGGCCCAGCACACTCAAAGACAACAAAAAAAAACAGCGGAAGACTAAGGCGACGACCACAGGCGCTTGACGGCAGGCACGAGCTAGACACCAAAGCCTTCATCATCCAGGGGCTCCTCTTCTGGGTTTGGGAAAAAATTGAGCAAGACTGAGTACAACCACCGTACTCAACAAGACACACCCATGAGTGCAGAATAAATGCAAGGGAGTACAATGGAGTTATAGTATAGAGGTTAGGTTTTGCAATAAACAGCATTTAAGAGACCCTTAGTTGCTCAAAGCTAAATTTAAAACATGATCCTAGAACTATTTAATATTATTAAACAAGGCCGTGAACCCACACGAACCTGCCTTAACCCAAGGCCTACGATGATTCAGACCGAACTGGCAACCCGACCCTGGGTCCCAGCTCGTCCCAAGCCAACCCAGGCCAACCATTCCACATTTTAGTTATTAAGCAGGTTCTAAGGATTAAAACACTAACTTGGGTACATTGCTCGACTTGCCCATAACCGAGGGCGTGGCTATTCGAATAGATTATACTCTGATCAGAGGTGTACATCTTTACCCACAAGACACATCTTCCTCACGTGTAACCACGTGCCACATACCACCACGGTATACGGACGGAAGACGTGACATAGTTTCCAACCCATCTTAGCCATAGACAAGAGTACCGACCCAACCCCACCTACGGCCGGAACCCCCGGGACAGGTAGGCAGGACTGAGCCCCTAGCAGCAGGACACCGGCCCTGTGCCATGACATCTCGACTACCGGGCCGCAGCTCGTGTAGCCTTCATTTGCCCTAGAGATGTCCATCGACCCCCGACTTCGTCCATCTCCATCCGTGTACTTTTGTTTATAACCAGACTGAGCCACAAACTAAGCCTTACCCATTAGACATGTGGTAGTACGGTAGTGCTTTGCAACAGAGGCCCGAAGACCGGTCCTTATATGGTCGAGGTGCTACCATCAAAACCATGCACCCCGAGCCCAGCCTAAAACCATTTTGAGGGTTTTGAATAGAGGGAGAGGTGTGAATCCAATTCCACAATAATCCAACCATTCCATGGTGTCCAAGTGATATGAATATTCCCAAAGTCTAGAGTTATAAAACCACCTAATGTTGTCCTATTAAACAGCGAAGCATCTACCTAAATTCATACTAGTGGAACCATGAATAAAATGTCCACTAGTTAGGGTTTTGTTTATCCTAGGGTGAACAAGGTAATAATAACAATAACAATAATAAGTTCATAACAAAGGTAAATAGGCATGGCTAAATAAAACAGTGATAACGCGGGAATTTAAATAAAGCGGTAATGCAATAATTTAAATCAAAATAACTTTATAAACTGGGATTCAATATGTTCAAGGATGATGTGACTTGCCTTGCTCGCTTTCCCAAACGTCGGCTTCAACCTCCACGAAGAGCGGATCTTCCGAAGCTGCAGTGTCTACACAACCAACGGAAAATAAAAGGGCTTTTACTCTAATAAACTCCATATAACAAGCAGGAACAAAGCAAAAAAATGGGTTCTTGACTTCTTAAGGAAAAATTAGAGACTTGAACGGTCCAATTCCGAGTTCAAATGGCCAAGTTATGACCATTTGAAGTTTATATGCTCTTTAAATGAATATTTGCGAATTTCTTCATTTAAACTTTAATTTTAAAAATATATTTATTGCGTCAGCCGGGAGAGAGGGCGCGCGGACCGGGTCCACGGGAGTGGGACCCACGCGGCAGCCTCACGGTACACGGTGGACCGGGTGCACCCGGCTCACACCGGCCGGCCGTGGGCCCCACGCGTCAGCCGCACCCGAGGGCGCGGGCGGCTGATGGCCGGGCCCCAAGCGGCAGCCGCTAGGCGCGCCCGGAGGCGGCCACGTCGGCGCGGCCGGCGGGAGGCGGCGCGCCCGCGCCCCTATGGTCGCCGGCGGCGGCCATAGGCACGGCGGAGCGGCGGCCAGGAGAGGGCAGGGAAAGGGCGAAACGAAGCGGCGGTCCATGGCTCACCCCGGGTCAACGGCGACGACGGAAACGGCGACCGGAGCGGAGGAAGGCGGCGGCGCGGCTTGGGTGGACGGGGTCGACGGCGCTCCGGCAGTCGGCGAGCGAAACGGAGGGGTGGACGAGGTCGGCGAGGATGCGGCGAAGCCGAAGGAGGCGGCGCCGAGGTGGGAAGTGGTCCGGGGCGACGACGGCGGCGGGCCGGAGCTCGGCGGCGACGGCGGAGAGAGAGAGCGACGGCGCGAGCTCGATTCCGGCGAGGAGAGAGGGCGGTGAGTGGCGGAAACGGTGGTGGGGAGCTCGGGGAGGGTTTATATAGGGTTGGGAGTGAGAGAGGGCGGCCGGAGGAGGGGGAAACGGGCGCGGGAGACCCGGCCGCCATTAATGGCGCCGGCGAGGTTAGGGGAGAGGTTTCCAAACAAATCCGAGGGAGAGAGGGAGGGAAAAATGGGGGAAAAGGGGGAGGGGATCCCGGGGAATAATTCCCCCCACTTTATTGCGCGCGGGGACGGCGGGAGGCGGCGGGATTCGCGGCGGCGGCGGCGCTAGGCGCGGGCGAGGCGGCGGGGGCGGCGGGAGGAAGGGGATGACGGGTGGGCCCCACCCGTCAGCGAGGGTGGCGGGCGGGCCCGCCCGTCAGCGGCGCGCGCGTGGGGAGGAGGCCGAATGGGCCGTGGGGAGGAGGAGGGAGAGGGAGGGAGCTGGGCCGAGCCGGCCCATTAGAGGGGAGAGGATGATTTTTAGGGTTTTTCTTTTTATAAAATCATTTTAACTTTGTTTATTTCTTAATAATTATTATTTGTGCTCTGAACATTCCACTAAAATTTATTTACACATTTTAGGCTTTTAGGAAATATACAAAAATCCTCCAAGCATATTTGACTTTTAACTTTGCACATTTTAATTTTTGAAGGCTTTCACAAGCATTTTAATTATTCTAGGCATAATTTAGGGGATGTATTTTAGGGTCGATTTGGGACGCGACAAACCTACCCCCCTTAAACGGAATCTCGACCCCGAGATTCGGAAGAACTGGCGAAGAGATCTGGATGGGCTGCCTTCAGCTCGTCTTCACGCTCCCAGGTAGCTTCTTCCTCGGCGTGGTTGCTCCATTGGACCTTGCAAAAACGGATTACCCGGTTCCTGGTCCTGCGCTCCATGACGTCCAGGATTTTCACCGGTCTCTCGACGTAGGTCAAGTCTTCGCGAACTTCAATCTGCTCTGAGTCGGCCTGCTCGGACGGCACTCGAAGGCATTTCTTGAGTTGCGACACATGGAACACATCATGCACGTTGCCCAAGGATGCGGGTAACTCCAACTGGTAAGCAACTTCTCCGCGTCGAGCAATGATGCGAAAAGGACCCACGAACCGAGGTGCGAGCTTCCCTTTCGTCTGAAACCTGTGTACGCCCGCAATGGCGTGACCCGAAGGTACACAAAATCGCCCACTGCGAACTCCAGGTTACGGCGTCGGTTGTCTGCATAACTTTTCTGCCGAGACTGTGCCACCTTGAGATTATCCCGAATGGTTCTGACTTTAGCTTCAGCTTCTCTCAAGATATCAGTCCCGAACACTTGGCTTTCCCCAACTTGGTCCCACAATAGCGGTGTCCGGCATTTACGTCCATACAACGCTTCATAGGGTGCCATTTGTATGCTGGCTTGGTAGCTATTATTGTAGGAGAACTCGGCATAGGGGAGACTCTTATCCCAGGTCTTCCCAAAATCTAGAACACAGGCACGGAGCATATCTTCCAGGATCTGATTCAGACGCTCGGTCTGTCCATCTGTCTGCGGGTGATACGCGGTGCTGAAATTTAATCGGGTACCCAACTCTTCTTGGAGCTTCTTCCAAAAGTGAGAGATGAATTGGCTTCCCCTATCAGATACAATTTTCTTAGGAACGCCATGGAGACTCACGATCCTAGCGAAGTAGAGTTCGGCTAGTTTGTTCCCTCCATAGGTGGTCTTCACAGGAATAAACCGAGCTACCTTGGTTAGTCGGTCCACGACCACCCATATAGAATCATATCCGCCTTGGGTTTTTGGAAGTCCGGTGATGAAATCCATTCCAATTTCGTCCCATTTCCACTCTGGTACTTGGAGAGGTTGGAGAAGTCCGGCCGGTCGTTGGTGCTCTGCTTTGACACGCTGGCACACATCACAAAGAGCCACGAACTCTGCAATTTCCCGCTTCATACTAACCCACCAGTATTTCTCTTTCAAGTCTAAGTACATCTTCGTACTGCTAGGGTGGATGGAATAAGGACTTTCGTGAGCTTCCTGAAGTATCAGCTGTTTAAGTTCCCTGTCGTCTGGAACGCATACCCGATTTCCGTTCCATAGGGTTCCGTGTTCATCTTCTGTGAAACCAGCGGCTTTACCCTGTTTCATATTCTTGAGGATCCCATGCATATCTGGATCATTCTTCTGAGCATCGCGGATTTGATCGAGCAAGGTAGGCTTGGCTTCCAGCGTAGCCAAGAAGCCATGGCTAACGATGCTTAGGTTCAGGGCTTCCATCTGTTGATTAAGTTCCGGTGGAATGCCACGGACGCCAAGAGTGTTGCAATGGCTTTGTCGACTCAGCGCGTCTGTGAGCACGTTGGCCTTACCAGGGTGATAGTGGATTCCCACATCATAATCCTTGATGAGTTCTAACCATCTTCTCTGCCGAAGATTCAGATCCGACTGAGTGAAGATGTATTTCAAACTCTTATGATCAGTATATATTTCACAGCGATTCCCAATGAGATAGTGCCGCCAGATCTTTAGAGCATGAACCACAGCGGCTAACTCCAAATCATGGGTAGGGTAGTTGCCTTCATGAGGCCGTAACTGGCGTGAGGCATAGGCTACCACATGACCTTCCTGCATGAGCACGCACCCCAATCCTTGGCGCGAAGCATCACAGAACACCATGAAGTCCTTGCGAGTATCTGGTAAGATTAAAACTGGCGAGGAAACCAGCTTTTCCTTGAGAGTTTGGAACGCCTTCTCGCATTGCAGGCTCCACACAAATTTTTCTTCTTTCTTCAACAACTGTGTCATGGGTCGAGCGATTTTGGAAAAGTTCTCGATGAATCTTCGGTAGTATCCTGCCAAACCCAAAAAGCTGCGGACTTGGGTGACCGTCTTGGGTTGCTTCCAATCAGTGACGGCGGTCACTGTTTCAGGGTCCACAGCAACTCCTTTAGCAGATATCACGTGCCCTAAGAATTTGACTTCGGACAACCAGAACTCACACTTGCTAAGCTTGGCATACAATTGATGTTCCCGCAGCTTTCCCAACACCAGGCAGAGATGCTGCTGATGGTCTTCCTCTGATTGCGAGTACACCAGGATGTCGTCGATGAAGACCACGACAAACTTATCCAAGTATTCCATGAACACTTTGTTCATTAAGTTCATGAAGAAGGCAGGAGCATTAGTCAGACCGAATGACATCACCGTGAATTCATACAGTCCATAACGCGTGGTGAATGCGGTCTTCGGGATATCTTCTTCACGGATACGCAATTGGTGATATCCGGAACGAAGATCGATTTTAGAAAAGACGGTGGCTCCTTTAAGCTGATCGAACAGATCATCGATCCGGGGAAGAGGGTACTTGTTTTTGATAGTAACTTCATTGAGAGCTCTGTAGTCAACACACATCGTCTTTGTCCTGTCCTTCTTTTCCACAAAAATCACGGGAGCACCCCAGGGGGAAGTGCTCGGCCGTATATACCCCTTTTCTTTCAACTCCTCCAACTGTTTCTTGACTTCGGCCAGTTCATTTGCTGCCATACGGTAGGGTCGCTTGTACAGAGGAGTTGTTCCGGGAGCAAGATCTATCCGGAACTTGATCTCCCGCTTGGGCAGCATACCGGGTAGTTCTTCCGGAAACACGTCATCGAATTCACTGGCGATGGGGATTTCTGACAGTCCTATCTGATGAAGTTCTGAACTGCTAACAGAGGTTGGGGGTGCAAAGAAAACAACCGGTTGTTCCGGCCCTCGGTACAGAGTGACAGTGCGTCTTGCGCAATCCACTACTCCTTGGAATTGAGCCAACCAATTCATCCCGAGGATCACATCCAAGTTCTTGGTGTCTAGAAGAATCAGATCCGAGGGAAAAGGAATTCCCTGGATTTCTATAGGAACGGCAGGGCTATAATACTTTGCTGTCATAACCCCTCCAGGGGTGGTGATGAGCAGAGGGTTCCTAAGCCTTTCTACCCCCAGCTGATTTCTCCCCACGAATGGCACAGATATAAATGAGTGGGAAGCTCCAGAGTCGAACAAAATGGTAGCAGGGATGGAATGAATGAGGAACGTACCAACGATGACGTCCGGAGTCGTCAGCACATCTTCGGCGGTCACGTGGTTCACACGACCCCGAGCGACGTCCTTACCACCGTTGTTGGGGCGGGGAGGCGCTTGGCCTTGCTGGCGCCGCAGCTTTGGGCATTTATCCGCAAAGTGTCCGGGCTCGAAGCAGTTGAAGCACAGACGCTGCTGACCTTGAACGTCTCTGCGGCCTTGACCAGGCTGCACAACGGGCGCAGGGGGACGGGGTGCACGGGTACCTTGCTGACTCTGCTGTTGCTGCAGCTGTGGGACGCGCACCACGAATTGAGGTCGGGGCGCGGAGCGTGGTTGCTGCTGCTGCTGCTGCTGCGAGGAGGATCCCCCTGGATAGGGATTGGTGTAGCGGACCCTTCGGTTAGCCCCCTGTTGATTGCGGAAATTCGCCAAGCGACGCTTGTGCGACTCCAGTTCCTTGTGCTTGGCTTCCAAGCGGACGCTCTTGTCCACCAGACGTTGGAAATCCGGATAGTCCCCGGAAACGAGACGCACAGAAAGCTCAGGGTCCATTCCTGCCAAGAACTTCTCCTGCTTTTCCTCATCTTCCCGAACATCCTCCGGAGCGTACCGGGCCAAGTTGTTAAACTCATGCAAATACTCCATCACAGAGTGGTTGCCTTGCTTCAACTCCCGGAATTCCCTTTTCTTAAGGGTCAAGACTCCGGCGGGCACATGGGTCCTCCGGAAAGCGGCGGTGAATCGGGCCCAGGTAATAGGCTGCCCCTCTGGCTGCGTAGCCTGGAAGTGGTCCCACCATAGAGATGCGGGCCCCTGCAGTTGGTGAGCGGCAAAGATGACTTTCTCCTCATCGTTGCATTGCACGGTGTCTAACTTTTTCCCCACGGCATGCAACCAATCCAAAGCATCCACGGGGTTATTGGAGCTAGAGAAGGTAGGCGGACGGATGCGGAGGAACTCGGCGAGTTCAGAATGTTGCGGGGGTGGGGGTGGAGGTGGAGCATTATGCTGTGGCGGATTTTGGATGTGATGGAGGAAAGCAGCCATCATGTTGGCCTGCTGGGCAAGGATTTGGGTGACGATGGTGTTGGTGTCTGGTGGTGGTGGTGGAGGCGGGGGAGGAGGGGGAGGTGGGCTGCCATGGTTGTTGTGGTTGCTGCCTTCGGGTTGGTTGCCATCACCGGTAGCAGCACTTCTCCTGGTTGTCACCATCTTGAATATCCCATACAGAACCAGCCAAGAGAGAGAACAGACTATTAAAACTAATCACCCACGACTACCATAATTCTTGAATTTATTACTACTATTGAAATGGGTTCATTAAGGTTCAAGTTGCTTAGGCAGATAAAAATAAAGACAGGCTCCGACACAGTTATACCACACACCGGTACAACCATGCCCCACACGACTCCAACAGGAAGACAAACGAGAAAGAACACACGTGCAAGCCTACTAACTGCTCGTATACTTCTGCGACGGGCCAGGGCGGAAGGTGAGCAGCAGCGCATCCTCCGTGCTACCAACGCCGGAGGCTTCCCCCTCCTGAGGAACCACGGGCGCGGGCTCGGCACGAGGGGTCTCCACGAAGCAGGTCCACGCCAGGGACTGACGAACAAGCTCAGGCCTGGAGGTGCTCTTGCGGGCGGTGATCTTCTGGCTTTGGCAGACGCGGCGGCGCTTGGGACGGCAGACCTCTCCCTGGGCGACCTTGAGCTGACACAGCTGCGCCTGCAGCGCGTCTAGATCCTTCTTCAGCTGCAGATTCTCCTGATGCAGCTCCAGGATCTTCATGTTGTTCTCGACCATCCCACGGCGCACCATATGATGGAAGTCAATACGGGCCGCATCGTACGCCTCCACCATGCGCGCCAGGTGCATGATGGTAGCGTCATCCTTCGCGCTAGCATCCCGGAAGGTGGCGTGGTCGCGGGCTCCTCCGCGACGAGGGTGGTAGCGGTAGGGCGAGTGCTGCAACTCGTCCGGGTAGCGCTGGTGAAGAGTGCCGATGGCGAGGAGTGCGGCGTTCTGGCAAGCGGCGGAGAAGGAATCTCCTCCCGCGGTGACTGCCAACGAAGTCCTCTCAGGTGAGCCAGTGAGGATCACTGCAGTGACCTCCCAAGCAACGTGGGGCTCTGCATCGTCACCCTCCTGCTCCGGGAGCTGCTTGCCCTGGTAGTCCACTCCATGCGGATATCCCAGGACAACGCACATGCCCCGCAGCTCCAGAACAAAGCCGGTCAGATCCAGGCCACGACGGTTGATGCTGCCGGCCATCTACAAGCAAGGACAAACGAGAGAAAATATTTTAAAGATCAGCTTTAGATGATAAATGAAGCAGCAAGACAGAGAGAGACTAAAGGATTTTCACAAATAAGAGAGGATTTTTATTTCGAAAATATTGCTAAGGCTTGGGATCTAAGGCTCGTCCTAGGGTCAAGGGGGCTCTGATACCAACTTGTCACGACCGGAAATAACCCAACGGGCGTTCCTTACGTGCGTGCATTATTCCTTGTCCCAGGAGGCAAGGTACACCCAAAGTCGATACAATTCAGAGTTTACCAAGCGGAAGCGTAATTAAATAATTATTACATGGGCAGCGACGGCCCAGCACACTCAAAGACAACCAAAAAAACAGCGGAAGACTAAGGCGACGACCACAGGCGCTTGACGGCAGGCACGAGCTAGACACCAAAGCCTTCATCATCCAGGGGCTCCTCTTCTGGGTTTGGGAAAAAATTGAGCAAGACTGAGTACAACCACCGTACTCAACAAGACACACCCATGAGTGCAGAATAAATGCAAGGGAGTACAATGGAGTTATAGTATAGAGGTTAGGTTTTGCAATAAACAGCATTTAAGAGACCCTTAGTTGCTCAAAGCTAAATTTAAAACATGATCCTAGAACTATTTAATATTATTAAACAAGGCCGTAAACCCACACGAACCTGCCTTAACCCAAGGCCTACGATGATTCAGACCGAACTGGCAACCCGACCCTGGGTCCCAGCTCGTCCCAAGCCAACCCAGGCCAACCATTCCACATTTTAGTTTTTAAGCAGGTTCTAAGGATTAAAACACTAACTTGGGTACATTGCTCGGCTTGCCCATAACCGAGGGCGCGGCTATTTGAATAGATTATACTCTGATCAGAGGTGTACATCTTTACCCACAAGACACATCTTCCTCACGTGTAACCACGTGCCACATACCACCACGGTATACGGACGGAAGACGTGACATAGTTTCCAACCCATCCTAGCCATAGACAAGAGTACCGACCCAACCCCACCTACGGCCGGAACCCCCGGGACAGGTAGGCAGGACTGAGCCCCTAGCAGCAGGACACCGGCCCTGTGCCATGACATCTCGACTACCGGGCCGCAGCTCGTGTAGCCTTCATTTGCCCTAGAGATGTCCATCGACCCCCGACTTCCTCCATCTCCATCCGTGTACTTTTGTTTATAACCAGACTGAGCCACAAACTAAGCCTTACCCATTAGACATGTGGTAGTACGGTAGTGCTTTGCAACAGAGGCCCGAAGACCGGTCCTTATATGGCCGAGGTGCTACCATCAAAACCATGCACCCCGAGCCCAGCCTAAAACCATTTTGAGGGTTTTGAATAGAGGGAGAGGTGTGAATCCAATTCCACAATAATCCAACCATTCCATGGTGTCCAAGTGATATGAATATTGCCAAAGTCTAGAGTTATAAAACCACCTAATGTTGTCCTATTAAACAGCGAAGAATCTACCTAAATTCATACTAGTGGAACCATGAATAAAATGTCCACTAGTTGGGGTTTTGTTTATCCTAGGGTGAACAAGGTAATAATAACAATAACAATAATAAGTTCATAACAAAGGTAAATAGGCATGGCTAAATAAAACAGTGATAACGCGGGAATTTAAATAAAGCAGTAATGCAATAATTTAAATCAAAATAACTTTATAAACTGGGATTCAGTATGTTCAAGGATGATGTGACTTGCCTTGCTCGCTTTCCCAAACGTCGGCTTCAACCTCCACGAAGAGCGGATCTTCCGAAGCTGCAGCGTCTACACGACCAACGGAAAATAAAAGGGCTTTTACTCTAATAAACTCCATATAACAAGCAGGAACAAAGCACAAAAATGGGTTCTTGACTTCTTAAGGAAAAATTAGAGACTTGAACGGTCCAATTCCGAGTTCAAATGGCCAAGTTATGACCATTTGAAGTTTATATGCTCTTTAAATGAATATTTGCGAATTTCTTCATTTAAATTTTAATTTTAAAAATATATTTATTGCGTCAGCCGGGAGAGAGGGCGCGCGGACCGGGTCGACGGGAGTGGGACCCACGCGGCAGCCTCACGGTACACGGTGGACCGGGTGCACCCGGCTCACACCGGCCGGCGCCATGGGCCCCACGCGTCAGCCGCACCCGAGGGGGCGGGCGGCTGACGGCCGGGCCCCACGCGGCAGCCGCTAGGCGCGCCCGGAGGCGGCCATAGGCACGGCGGAGTGGCGGCCGGGAGAGGGCGGGGAAAGGGGGAAACGAAGCGGCGGTCCATGGCTCACCCCGGGTCAACGGCGACGACGGAAATGGCGACCGGAGCGGAGGAAGGCGGCGGCGCGGCTTGGGTGGACGGGGTCGACGGCGCTCCGGCGGTCGGCGAGCGAAACGGAGGGGTGGACGAGGTCGGCGAGGATGCGGCGAAGCCGAAGGAGGCGGCGCCGAGGTGGGAGGTGGTCCGGGGCGACGACGGCGGCGGGCCGGAGCTCGGCGGCGACGGCGGAGAGAGAGAGCGACGGCGCGAGCTCGATTCCGGCGAGGAGAGAGGGCGGTGAGTGGCGGAAACGGTGGTGGGGAGCTCGGGGAGGGTTTATATAGGGTTGGGAGTGAGAGAGGGCGGCCGGAGGAGGGGGAAACGGGCGCGGGAGACCCGGCCGCCATTAATGGCGCCGGCGAGGTTAGGGGAGAGGTTTCCAAACAAATCCGAGGGAGAGAGGGAGGGAAAAATGGGGGGAAAGGGGGAGGGTATCCCGGGGAATAATTCCCCCCACTTTATTGCGCGTGGGGACGGCGGGAGGCGGCGGGATTCGCGGCGGCGGCGGCGCTAGGCGCGGGCGAGGCGGCGGGGGCGGCGGGAGGAAGGGGATGACGGGTGGGCCCCACCCGTCAACGAGGGTGGCGGGCGGGCCCGCCCGTCAGCGGCGCGCGCGTGGGGAGGAGGCCGAATGGGCCGCGGAGAGGAGGAGGGAGAGGGAGGGAGCTGGGCCGAGCCGGCCCATTAGAGGGGAGAGGATGATTTTTAGGGTTTTTCTTTTTATAAAATCATTTTAACTTTGTTTATTTCTTAATAATTTTTATTTGTGCTCTGAACATTCCACTAAAATTTATTTACACATTTTAGGCTTTTAGGAAATATACAAAAATCCTCCAAGCCCTATTTGACTTTTAACTTTGCACATTTTAATTTTTGAAGGCTTTCACAAGCATTTTAATTATTCTAGGCATAATTTAGGGGATGTATTTTAGGGTCGATTTGGGACGCGACACCTTATCCTGGCAATCATCCTGGAAGCAACCTCCTAACAAGCATGCTCGAAGGTGCCTCCTATAGCCATCACCACCATGTTGGGCAGAACAGTGGGAATGCCGTGAACCTCCAAGCGAACCTGGTGCGGGAGCTTGCCACTGAGGGGACGTAGCTTGGTGTACTCTGGGTCATATAGGGAACCCACCACCATTGTCATGCGGCCAGGCTCTGCCATGAAGCCGTCCATGATCTCACCACGGTGTGTAGAGGGATAGTCAGCCATCTATAGGAGACAAAGGATGGAGATCAATGCATGCTCAAATCCAAATTAAATAAAGCAGTAAAGAACTCAAATAAATAACCAGGTAAGAGCAAGTAAATGCTATCGATACAACTAGGCAATAAAGTAATGTGAAAAAAAGATATAATGATGATAATAATAATAACAACAACAACAACAACAACAACAACAACATAAGTAGATTTGCAACCAATAAATCTTAATTAGGACCTAATGCATTCCTCCCGATTAATTCCCGACTGACCGTCAAATAAATTCCAAATAAATTTACTAATACAGTAGACTGTCACTAGTCTTGAAACTCTAATTGAATAAGTGATCAATATTTTCCCCATATACCAAAGGAACGAATCCAAGATTTTTCCCGAAACAAATCCAAATGTGTCACGCCCTAAAGTTTCCCCCTTTCTTGCTAATAAATTGTTTAATTTAACCTAGAGCTAATTCCTTAATTAATAAATGCATTCAATAATTGGTAATGGAATTGTGGGATATTTCTTGGGTTCCACATGTCACAATATATTAACAGGATTTTTAGTGGAATTTTTTGAGCCTTGGAAATAATTTTAACCAATTAAAGTCCATAAACTGCAATATTTAAATCCTAGGAAAATCTTTTTCCTTTCCCTCTTTCTTTTCCTTCATTTTTCTTTTCTTGGGCCATCGGCCCACTCCCTCCCGCGCCTGATCGCTTGCTGGGCCGGCCTGTTACCCCTCGCTTCGTCCCTCCGGGTCGCCGACAGGTGGGCCCCACCTATCGGTCGTCTCCTACCTCCAGCCGTTGGAGCCGGAGCTCCAATCGCCGGTGCCCCACCTTATCCACTCCGTCCGCGTCCATCCCGCGCCTTTCCCGCGCCGCACCCACATCACTGCCCCTCCCCCGCGGTTCCCGCTCAAGCGCACCCACATGGAGGTTGAATCCCCCCCTCTCTCTCTCTCTCACTCCACTATCCCCCACGTCGCCGGCCAAATCGGGCGCCTTCCCGGCCATGTCGCTCCCTCCCATGCCTACAAAACAATCCCCCGTGTTCCCTCTCCCTTTTCCCCTTTTCACCGCCATCTCCCACGTGCCCTATCGCGCCCGCATAGCTCTTCCTGAGCTCCACCACCTACCACCACCTTCAGCCGCGCGTCGCTGCTGCTAGGGTCACCACCGCGCTGTGCAACCGCTGCCGTTAGCATCACCGCCACGTGAGCTACCTCGTCCGTCACCCGGTTGCCGTCAACTGCGGCCAGAGATCCATTCCCCACATTCGCCGGTGAGCCCGCCATTTTTGTCCATCTCTGGCCAGCGATGTAAGCCACCGTGGTTTTCCTCTCCGCTCCTAACCCCTTCCAATTTCCTCCTTAGGTGCCGTAGCCGCCCGTCCGTCCTCCCCTCCGTATCGTCGGGCCGTGGTCACTGTCTTCATCCACCGCTCCGGCCTCCGAGCTCGCCGGTGAGGTCTCTCTCCCCCTCCTTTTCTTCCTCTTCCCGCGTGCGCCGCAACCTTTGTCCGCGCCGCCGCTCCGGCTGTGCGCCGCCGCCTTCACGCTGGTCACCACCACCTCGCCATCCGCTAGTCACCGCTGGTGGCCGCGCGCTGCCGCCGCGTCGCCATGGCCAGCTGGTCGGCTTTGAAGCCGAGCCGAGCCCGGCGGCCATCGCCGGCGCTGTCTGATCAGCCTCGGGGCCGATCTGGACTGTTCCCGTGGACCGGTGGTGGACCACCCGCGTGGTCCCGGTCCACAGTGGACCAGCCCACCTGCCAGGAGGCCCTCTCTCCCCTATAAACCGCTGATATGCGGGGCCCGCTCGCCAGCACCGCCCCCTGATGGCGTCAGCCCTAGGCTTTATTGCGCAATAAAATTAATTAAGGCTTTTCTTTCGATAGTAAAAACACAGATAATCTTCTAAAAATCATAACTAATTCATCCGAGCTCCACTTGAGTCCATTCAAGTCTCAGTAAATTCATAAAAATCCGTAGAATCCATTGAAAATGGTTTTGTTTCCTGTTTCAGTAGTCTTATAGCATGTTTTGCTTGTGTGCTTTGTTTGTCGTGTAGTTTTCGGCCGTTTCGTCGCTCCACGGTTCCTTGAAGACGTTGCTGTGGTCAGCACGAGAGCAAGGCAAGTCATGCTTGTTAATTGATGATATTGCTCCCATATTGCAAATGCTCTACTTTTCTCTAAATACTGCATCGTTTTATAATGTCACGGAATAGTCTATTTACCTACTGTTCTCGGCCTTATGAATTGTATGTCATATTCCTTTGCTAACCTGGGGTTTAATATGTTTTGATGTTAGTTTAGGAATTGCTTAGCCATTCTTAGTTCAATTAGCACACAAAGGGGGAATAACATTAATGCATAGACATTGGCTTTTAGCATAGCTTTGGATTGGTGCCACCGCAAAGGTGTTTGTTAATTAAAATACACTACATGGTGGGCTGTGGGTGCATGGTTTTGCTAGTCGTGTCCATGGCAATTAAGGACTGGTTCGCGGGAAACCCTGGAAGAACTTATCGTACTTACCACAAGCTAGCATGGGTAACGGCCGAGCTTGTAGTGTAGCTTTCCTCTAGCTAACGTACCTAGGATAGGGTGGGCGTGATGGAGTTGGGTTGGCCGGGGTGTCCGATTGATCGGCTGCCGGATTCATCATGGCACGAGGGGGGAGGGGGGGCTGCCCGTTGCCTGCTGGGGACGGGGGCGAAACTTGCGGTGTGGTGCGATTGGTTAGAGGGGGTTGTGCGAATGGTCCTATCACGGCCTCTTTGATGTGCGCAAGGGTGTCCCGATCTTTCGATGAGAAGGATAAGTCAATTGAATGGAGCGACGTTGGTGATCCGACTACAACTATCCAAGGATGTTGCGTCTTAGCAATCGTTACACCAACTTCAAAGGCGGTCGTGAATCTCGACGGATGCATGATCAGCCCAACCATAAGGGTATTTGTTCCTGCTAGCAATCAAGAACCAGCAAGAACAAGATGAACAATAAACACAATTTGCGAATCAAACATATTGGAATGAATAAACAGAAGTTACAAGTGGTGTTCAGTAACAAGCAATCCGGTGATCTAATCGATCACGGGATCAACTTGGCAAAGTAGCGACGCTATAGGAGGTTTTTGCCTAGGAGGTTTTTTGATTGTATTTCCTCAGTCCAACTTCCATTGCAGGTGGTTTACTCATAAGTTACTCTTTTTTTGTTGTAGTTTGGTGCTACATTTCTGACTTAATGTTATTGTTCTATTGTATTTACAGTTGGCACTCAGGGGCTTGTATTAACTCATTATATGAGGTAGTGTGCAAACATGATATGCACGTAGGTGGAGAAACTATCTTTGGTTGGTCCGGCAAAATCCACAATAGTCCCGGATCCAAAAAGAACCGGGACTAAAGATTGTTTTTAGTCCCGGTTATAAAAATTTTGATCTTTAGTCCCGATTGGTAACACCAACCGGGACAAAAGATGATCTTTAGTCCCGGTTCATCCGCTGTCAGATGTATGTCAGGGGGCCGAGGATCTTTAGTCCCGGTTGATGTCAATAACCAGGACTAAAGATCATCACTACTAAAATTAAGCACGTAGTATATAATCCCTATCCCTTATCCTCTCCTCCATAGTTACAACTTAGACAGATCGAATCTCACACCTCTCCTCAGATCTATCCTCTCTAACTCTCTTCTCCAACTCCTCCCCTCCTCCTCTCCTCCCCTTCTCTCCCCTTCCCGGCCGGCTTCCCCTTCCCATCCGGCGGGCCGGCCGGCGGCGGGGCCGCGCGCTGCGGCGGCCGGCGGCGGGGCGGCGCCCGGCGGAGGGCGGCGGCGGGCGGCCGGCGGCGGGCGGCGGCGCCCGGTGGGGTCGCGCCCAGTGGGGGCGGCGGCGGGGTTTCAGGTGGCGGCGGCCGTGGCGGGTGGCAGGGCCGTGGCCGTGGCGGCCGGCGGCCGGCCGGGCCGCGCCTGTTGTTCGTGGCGACCGGCGGCAGCAGCGGCTTCTGTTTTTTTTAATTTGTGATGATTCAATGTGATGTATTTTACTGAGAAGTTAGAAATTTGTGATTCATTGTTTAGATCTGTGATGTATTTGAGTAATTTCTTAGGATATTGTGATGTATTTGATTTGTGTGTATAAGTAACTTTATGATTGTGATGTGGATTTGGTGATGTGAATTTGAGATGTTAGTTAGATTTGGGGATTGATTTGGGGATTTGCCTACTTGATTCGGGAGAAAATAAAAATGAAAAAAGAAAAAGAAAAAGGAACCATCTGCACTGCCGCTATTGTCTCTTTAGTCCCGATTGGTGTTACCAACCGGAAATAAAGATGTATCTTTAGTCCCGGTTATTTTAACCGGGACTAAAGATGGACATCTTTAATCCCGGATCCTTACTCCCGGTTGGAAAACCGGGATTAAAGGGGGTTTCCAACCAGGAGTAAATATGGTTTCTCCACGCGTTAATCACAGCAAATGGTCATCTCCAAGCTGTAGAAGGTTCCCTAGCAAAGCAAAAGAAGTCACAAGCTGTTACAGAGTTCAAGCATTCCGGGGTTGCACATAAGCGGCGTGCTAGGGTTCTACAAGATCCAGTCAAGTGTGTTATATCATGTATAATGCGCATTTACACTATCATGTGTACTGCTCTCTAGATGGTAAACAATGATTTAGAAACTGGTAATTGTTCTCTATGTTTTTTTAGCCTTAATTGCTAGGGTAGATTTTGACACTTTTTGAACTAATTAACCTGCTGAAGCTGCAGTGTTCTGTCAAGAATTAAGAGAACAAATTTACAGATATTTACTAGCTATTGACAGTCATCATTTACAGATATTTAGTAGCTAATGACAGTCATCATGTTGCGTTGTTTTGGGCCCATTTTGCAGGAGCAACACACATACCATATGATGTGCTTGTTCATATTCTGTTTTCTTGACATGCGCTCTTTGGTAGCAGCTGGTCTTGTCTTCTGGTACTTCTTTTTTCTTTTGTCCATGTAATTCATTAAGCACTGCTTTATTGTTGACAAGTATCTTTTTTAGAAGGTCTTGGAATTCAGCTGCAAATGACAACCACCTGTGGAAAATGAATTACTCCCTTTTCATCGGCATATGCCATATAAACTGCAACAGCTCGCCTACACCTGATAATGTACAGAACAACGATGTTCATGTGCTAAATAGCATGCATCAAGTATCTCTTGACTCTGGTTTTAACTGGAAAGAGGCTTTCCACAATAAAAGTATGCAGGTAAAGCTATTCTATATAAATACATTTGATGAACTGCAACTCACTCCCAAAAGCCAAAATATCATTCATTAATTACAGAACGAGGAATATGGAGTTTCACATCAAATAGAGCTTTATATGGATATTGCCGATCTGTCATTTGGCTATGCAACTTGACGTGTGATACTCCACATCATTGTCCTAAGGATGGAAAAGATGGACTAAAACTAGGACCTCTATTACCTCATACAGTAATCACTTTTATCTATTGTTAATAGTTTTGTTTGATGGTTTGAACCCAGCAGATAGATCATTCTGTCTGAGATTCATTGCAGCAGCAATTTTCACATGTTAAAGAACGAAATTTTTTTTTTTTTGCCCCTTTTCACTATAATGTGTTGACATCCTTGTTTAACACTTTCCTGGACCAGGTTGCTGATTACATATTTGGACATCGATGATCTAGCAGCTACATCAATGATCTAGCTGATGCTTATGGGAGCAAGATTGATCTGAGATGCTTGCCAATTAAAAAAACTTGTGCATTGTGGACAATGATTTTATTTATTTTACCTGATGGGTTCAGTAAGTTTAAGGAAACATCGTACGATTGTTGTTCTATCAGTTTTATTTACCCGATAAGATTCTTAATTATTTGAAGAAAAAATGAATGTTAATTAGAATATAATGCTGTTTTTTTTCTGAATATGATCTGCCCAAAAAACTCTTCATCTGCACATAATTTGCATTTGATGTACTAACCAAGTCGAGTTGTCTCTAAAAGAATGATCGGCTGCATGTAGCGCCAAGATTGGTTTTAGCAATGGATCATGGATGTTTTTTTTTAATTTATTCTATTCAATATGTGTCGACGTGTCTTTCACGTGCACGCTTGCTAGTATATGTAAATGCAAGAATATATATCAAACATCAACAGGCTGCTCGATGAAGGGATTAAATTCATCATTTGTTGGGCCCTCGTGCCATCTCACTTGATTCAGATTAAATCACTCATCAAAACATTTATTTTCTCAATTTAACTATTTCAAGACAAGTCCATTCTTCCTAGGAGTTAAATGGTACCCAAGCTCTCGCAAATAGTACGATATATTATCTAGAACCAATGGTTTTACCTGAGTTCCACCATTAACGTTTGAACGTTTGAAAGGAATATATCTACTACTTTGGGGAACGTATTTACAATCAGGCGAACGTGTTATAATCGTGGGAAGCATGTATATTTCGCATGAATGCGTTCACTATTTTACAGGAATGCATTTTCACTGCTGGGGAAGGCATCTTTGTCTCTGGTTCAGAACCCTCTTTACTCGGTTATACAACGGGAGAGCAAATCTGGGACCCAGATAAAATAGCCGGGAATGATGATGGTTGGTAAGACTAACGGGACTAAATATCGCAGCGCTACGTGACTGAAAAATTAACTTTAGCGCCACGTGACTGAAAAATTAACTTTATCCCGGTTGCTGGTCCCATCTGGGACTAAAGTTCTTTTTTGTTCTTTTTCTTTTTCTTATTTGCTTGCAAGTTATCAGGATTCATTCACACAAAGCACAAGCAAAATCTCACAGATTCATTCACAACACAAGCAAAATCTCAGGTCATCACAAATTCATTCACATCAACACAATTACATTCACAAAATCAACAACATCCACAACTCAACGACAAATCATCCAAAAATCATGAACAACTCTAGATCTAGAACAACAAATCAAAAACAACAAAAATACACATAAAAAATCGCCAGATCCAGATCGGCGCCAAGGTGGCAGCCGCCCCAAAATTTCACGTCCCACCGCAACTGTGGTGGCTCGCCACCGGGCCCCTCCGCCACGGCTCGTCGCCGCACCCTTCGCTGCCGCCCGGCGCGCGGGCCGCCGCCCCGTGCGCGTGGGTCGCCATCGCCGCCGCCCGTCTGCGCGTGGCTCGCGGCTCGCCGCCGCCGCCGCCCCCAGCGCGCGGCTCGCAGCTACAACAAGAAAGAAGAAAGAAAAGAGGATTAGTCTACAAGAAAGAAAAAAAAGGAGAGGATTAGTAAGAGGAGAGATGAGAAGGGGAGGAGGAGGAGGGCCGGGAGTGGGAGGAGGAGAAAGATAATCGAGAGGTGGAGCACGTCTCTCGATCTCGGTTGTTGATAAGGACGACGTGCTAGCGCGCCTCTCGATCCCTCTACGGCTCTCCTCCCGGTTGGTATTAAAACCGGGAATAAAAATTCATCGTTAGTCGGTTTGTGGTCTGACTCGGATAACTTTTTCGACTGGGACTAAAAATCATATTTAGTGGTGTCACATAGTCCCGATACACTTGTAAACCGGAACTAAAAATTATTTTTAGTCCCGATTTTTGATGAACCAGGACTATTATAGTTTTTGAGGAACCCGGCAAAGATCACTTCTCAAGTAGTGTTTGTCATGTGATCTGGATATATGTTATTAGGCTTCACGAAGCTATAGTTAACTCTTCCAGTAGTATTATTGCCGAGCAGTGCTACTCCCTCCGGGTTGATAATAGTTGTTATTTTGAACAAGAGCACGATCTCCACGAAGTAGCTTTGACAATTATTTTCTATTATAATATATATAGAAATATTAACAAATATATGATTTTATTAAAGTATTTTTTCAGAAAAATATACACATATGGTTTTCATATTTTTAATATAAATATTTTAGTAATTATTTATAGTCAAAAATTTAATCTAAAGTTTGACTTTACCTTTGTTCAAAACAACTAATATTATTAATATTATTAGTCCGAAGAGAGTACTACAGAAACACCCATCTAAATCCTTGTATCACTGCCGGTTCATTTAAAATCAATGCCAGCGTTGAAAAACATCAGCAATTAATAAATCTTTAATGTAAACAAGTCGACGAAAACCAGGCGGAAACTGACGCCCTCCGCACGTGACATACTTGTTAGATTTAGCTAGCTTAGTGACATGGAAAATGAGATAAACCATAGGTGAATAATTAATAAAGTGTTACTTATTATTACTTCCTCCGTTTCATAATGTAAGTCATTCTATCACTTTCTACATTTATATTGATGTTAATGAATCTAGACATATATATCTATCTAAGTTCATTAATATCATTATGAATGTAGGAAGTGCTAGAATGACTTACATTGTGAAATGAAGATAGTAACTAGAAAAAATGTCCGTGCGTTGCAACGAGAAAAACTAATATTATGGTAATAATCTATCTATTAACTTATAAAGTAATAGAAAAATGAGCATTTACATTAGCTCTCGTGGTCCAGAAATTTTCCAATTAATTAAAGTAAAATAAGAAAAAGGAGAACTCATAGTACACGAGGACACTTTCCTTTTGTTTTTTATTTCTAAAAGATCACGTTATATATATGTAGTGTCCAATCGGACATCTGCATAGAATAAATCTTTTGCAAGGAAAAATTGCCTAAGCTGGATAGATTAATCTCTCTATATAAATATACAAATTGATACAAAGTATTCCTATTTTTTATTTTTTTGTTGAATACAATTTAGAAAAAGAAATGAATTTTGGAATTAAAAATAAGAAATATTGAAAGATGAGTTTAGAGTTCATATAGAAATAAAATTTATAAATAACAGAAATTATAAATTATATTGGATGAGGAGTCTAGAATATTCTCCAAAAGAGGCTAGAGTATAATTTAGAAAAAGAATTGAAATTCGAAATAAAAAAAGAATATTGAAAGGAGTTTAGAGTTCATATTGAAAATAAATCCATTTCATGAGAAACATCTAGCAAAATTCTCATTGCTTCAATTTAGATAGAATTAAATTAATAAGCAGTCATAAACAATTAAAATGGTTCTAATGCTATTTAAAAAAATAGAAAAATACTTAAAATCACTGAGAGAGAAAAAATTGATTTAAGCCCGGCCGAATAGCACGTTCTTCTGTGCTTCGTACACGCGGCCCATGGGATGGCTCAATAGCGCGGCGGCCTAAAACGTCGCCTGGCCCAACGCTGGAGAAACCGGGGCCGTCCGATCTGATGGACAGTCCTTATTGATCCGGGCCTAAATAAATACCCGCACCCTAACCCTAACCCAAAAATGTTTTTCCTGATCCCCTAGCGCGCGCATTCTCTCTCTGAAAAAGCGGTGGCGGCAGCAGCGACTATTGCAGGGGGCGGCGACGGCAGCGCCCTTCCCTACCAAGCAGCGGCGGCGGCGACAGCACCCTTCTCCCCCCGCAAGGACAGCGGTGGCACCCTTCCTCCCACGAGTAGCGGCGGCGGCACCCTTCCCCACCGCGAGTGGTGACGGCAGCAGCGCCCTGCCCTCCTGCAAGCGGCGGCGGCGGCACCCTCCCTCACCGCGAGCGGCTGCGGCGGTGGTGGCGCCGCTCCCTCTCCCCACCGCCAGCTCCTTCTCTCCTTGTCGGATCCGGCAAGTCGACGGCTCTCCAATGGCGCGGCGGCTCGGGATCTATCTCCTCCCTCTTTCTCTCGGCATCCAGCGGAGCGCCGGGTTGGCAGCTCCTCGGCGGCGTGATGGCGCGGCGGATCCCCATGGCAGCGAGGTGGTGAGGAGGAGGTCCGGCGAGGAGCAGCAAGTGGCGGCCTCCGGCTCACCCGTCCCTCTCCTCTCATCATCTCTTGTAATAATATTTTGGATGTTTTTTGGTTGATTCTGATTTGGATTTGGACTGGGATTTTGTTTTTGATTTGGATTGTGATGATTTGAGATTTGGAGAGGAGGTGGGATTTTGTTTTTGATTGGATTGTGATGATTTGAGATTGGGGCAATTGTGTGCGATGTGGGCGACGGACCATAACGGACGAAAATCCTCTACCGGAATTTGCTGCACAAAAAATTGGGAGCGATCTAGTTGGGGATGGAGTCGAAAAAAAAACGTGCGCCATTGGGGTGACATACAAAATTTACTGGCAAAAACACCTTGAATTTTTATAATATGTAAAGATTTGAATAAAAAATTTATATGTTTTTTAAAGTAACTTCTGTATAGAATGTATTTTTACGAAATACACTGTTTTTAGTGTGTAAAAGACATATCTTGATTATTTTGGTAACATCCCATACCATTGTTGGTTTAAGGTTCCGGAATTTTACTATAAATTTAATGGTGAAGATAGTAGAACCACGTGGAAGCACATAGACCACTTCTTAGCACATTGTAGTTGAGCAAGTAACACACATGCTTTTAAGTCGTGCTCCTTTTCTTTATCTTTATCTGGTACTACTTATACTTGGTTTACTTGTTTACGTCAACTAGAACACAAAATCCATGATTACTTCTATATTGGTGTAAATGAGCTTAGATTATCTGATTTGATATCTATTAGGCAAAAATATAATGAATCTGTCATTGAGGTTTAAAGATACTAGAAACTGATGTTTTAGTTTGAATATGACTAAAAGAGATTTGACTGACCTTACTTATAATGGGTTACTCATTTCTATCAAAGAAAGATTAGATGGCCATTAATTTCTTGAAGTTAGTCAGATTTTCCAAAAAGATTTGGCTCAAGAAAGCCAGAAAGATCATTAAGTTAATTTAGACTAAGTTATATCCACATTCCCGCATGGGGAGCAACAAGCATGAAAAAGCTCTAAAATAATCTCTCACTGCATAGTCGACAATATAGTTTGATCTGGAGCATGTTATGATTAAGGAGACTGTATGACTTAAGCATATTTCCCATACCAAGAATAGCGTGCAACTTGCTAATAATTATACTGTGTAGTAAATTGAGCGATAATAGAACACATTCTTATATTCAAGTAATAACATATTGTATGTTTTCTACCAATCACATCAATTTACGTTATGAAAGATAGGTCCCACGATCAAATTATTAAAGTTGAGCATATGCTCATGTATCGATATTCCAAAGACTCATAAAATTAGGTTTACTTAAGATTATGTCCTGGCCATTACTTCTATAAGTTAGAGCCTTGACTAGGATCTTGGATAATAGGGACATCGAATTATGAGATAATATCTTTTATGCCACTGAATTTGTTCTTATGGTTAGACTTAGAAGTTAGAACCCTAGGCATATGTGACATCCTGGCCTAATTAGGATGAGGCCTGTGTGGCCCATGTGAGCTGTGTGCATGTTTAGTATCACCTTGCTAGTCTAGCAAGGGTGGTATCAACTTATAAAGCCTCATCCCTTCAACCATATCACTCCCGAGTTAACCATTTTACATGAAATGAGGACGAAAGTATGAGCAAAGTGGTATGTGTAAGTAGGCTCGCCCGTCGGATGGGTTGGCTACGCGGTTTTGGAGGGAGGGTTGTTATAGCATATGACCCGTGTTTTGAATTATTTATTTTATCCAAAATCTTTCATACACAACACCTATATATAGTCATAATGCATTGTGAGATCAAATCAAAACATACATTCATTGCTCCCTCTCCTCTGGATGCCACCTATAGATACTGTCTACTGAATAATGAGCCAAAGTTAGTTTCTTATCCGAATCTTGGGGATAAATTTAGTACACCCCATTCCTCCTTCTTATCCGAATCTTGGAGACTAGATTCATTTTAAGGAGGGTAGGTCTGTAACATACTTAAAATATTGGAAGGAAAAGAAAAGAAAAGAATGACTTTGCAAAAATTTAATTTTGATTTTGTCTTATGAATTTATTTTTGGTGTTCTTGGACTTTTCATGCATCTCATAATGCATTTGCATGCATTAAGTACGAAAAGAAAAGTGAAGTGTTAAATCTAAGAGGGATAAAAATAAATCATTTTTTATAAACATTAGGCACCTTGAAAAATGTTCTGGAAACGTGTGGTAAATTTATACCTCAGTTATGCAACTCAATCAAAAAAGATGAAAACATTCAAAATTAGTTCAAATTGAAATAAAAATAGGGAGCTTGTTTGAATTTTCAAAAATAAACTACACATGAGAAAAATCTCAAAAATTCATCAAAAGGAGTTCATGGCTATAGCACAAGTTTTTGAGCACTATAGAACACCCGAAAAATTGTCCAAACTATCAGTTTTCCCTCTCATCTTCCCCTCTCTCTCCCTTTTGGACTTTTCATCGAGCACCTAGCGTGCGAGACCGAGGTTGCCCTCTCCAAGCCGAGTCCTGCTTGGGGGAGCTTCTAGCTGCTGCATCTTCTACCAGAATCAGAAGCTCCCCCAAACAATCTAGCTTTTGGTCCCGATTCTAAGAAGCTATAGTTGTAGAATCCAGAAAATGAATTAGAAGCAAGAAGGTGGGAAACCCAGCTTTTCCAGATTCTCAGAAGCTGGCTACCAACTAGCCACTTCTCAGAATCTTAAGCTTCCCAGACAAGCTCCAAGCCACCTCTGCCTACGATTCCCGCTGGCAAAGCTAAGCCAAGTCTGGTGCCTCCCTGCGCCCAATGCTCTGTGCGCCTAGACGCTGAGCTCGCAGCCCGCCGTGACCGACCCGAAGCCGCCGCCCATCGACACCGATCCAATGCCGCCGGTCTCTCCCTCTCTCTGCCCGCGGCGATGCAACGGCATGACAACCCCGACCAGGCCTGAAATACTGACACCGCGCCGCCCGAGGCCCTGCCGCGACCGCCACTGACCTCGCCACGCTCCTCCGCCAACCGATGCCGCCCCTATGCCCAAAGCAACGAGACCGACTGCAGCTGCCTCCCTCTGCAAAGCTAGTGACTAGCGTCTGCAAAGCCAACGCCGAACTTGCAAAGCTGACCTGCCCGACGTCCGGAATGCCGCCGTCCTTGATGCCCGCGCGAGATGACTGGCACGATGCGACACTGATGCGACACTACGAGTTGACGCCCGACCAAGCCTGCCACCTATAGCTTCTGTGCCAGCCCTCCTGCTTCCCTGTTGATACCATGCCCCCCCACTGAGAACACGCCTGCAAAGCCGTATCCCTACCGCTGTGATTCCCACTATCGTCGTGCTCCTACCGAAAGAGTCGCGACAAGTGTTCGACGCGTCCGCCCCTCGCTCCTCCATCGCCTATAAATCGAGCCCTCGCGCCAGCTTACTCCCCACACAACACTCAATCTCCGAAACCCTCTGGTTCTCTGGGAACGGCCGCACCAATACCACTGTCTAGGCCTGTCAGGAGATGGCACCGCCACCCCGCGCACATCAAGCAGCCCCCACGGTGAGCCCCCTCCATTTCTCCATGCGCCAGCATGACCCTAGGAGCCTACTGAACCCATTCCCTCAACTTAATTTAGGGCCCCTTCACCTGAGAGCCCCGCTGCCATTGCCGTCGTCCACCGCCCCGAGAAGTCGCCACACCACTTCGGACCGCCTCCGCCTCCTCATAGTCCATAGGTGCTCCCCTACCCCTTAAATCAAGCTGCCGTTAGCCGTAGCGCCGTCGCACCGCCGTCGTGAACCACTGCCACCGCCAGCCATGGCGCTCGCCACCTCTAGCCTTCCCCAGCCGCCCCGCCGCATACAGGGTATGCACGAGGACCTCCTCTATCCACCCCTGTCTCTGGCCTAGCCAGCCCTGCAGTCGCTCGCCGCTAGTGACCCCGACCCGTTCTGCCCCCACGCTCCCCGTTGTTCCCTCACGGGGAAGAAGACGAGACCTTTTCGTAAATAACTTAAACTATACGGCTCTAAATACAAAAAAGCTGTCACACTTACATGTGGGACCTTGGACTTATATATAAATAGAGGAAAAGTTAGGGATCGAGATATAAATCACCGAGAAACCGATAGTGGACCCACTGTTTCCAAATTGGACGCCTACACCAGACAAGAGAATCCCTCATATGCCACTGAAAATTGGTCTGATCACTTATATGTCACTGAAAAATGGCTCTTCTCCTATATGCCATTGGTCCAAGTTTAGAAAATCCTAGAAAATTCATTTTAACTCCGATTGAGGAGAGCCAATTCATTTTAACTCTGATTGAGGGGAGCCAAATTTGTCAGATTCATTTCAACTTAGCACCACTGTTATGAAAAGTTTCACTAACTTAAATTTAATAGTAACTTTCGCATTTATCGTACTTTAAATCTTAGAAACGTGATAATTTGCACGTACGATATTGAATTTAGTCGTTTCTTTTTCCTAAATTTATATTAAAACACTCTCCATACATTGAACATGTTTATGCATCATGCATCATATTTTATGTTGGAGTTTTATTGGATGTTCATTCAAATGTATATGTTTAAATTAAAATGGAGGAGCAATGGATTGCTGCCATTGATGAGAGTGCAGAACCAAGAGATATTTGAGTAACTCCTGAGCAAGACAAGTCCTATTCAATTCCTCCTTTAATCATGCTGAATCCTATACTTTTTGCAAATGCTTTACTATTTACAACTTGCATGTGATGGATTATAAAATGTGGGATTTTGGTAGAACAACTCCTATTTGCTGCATTATCCACATTGATTATGGATCACCCTATTGTTGATAGACCTAGGATGGGTTGTGGTGCTATCCAAGCATAGATGTGGGTATATTCGAGCTACTAATATAGCTATTGCTTAGCCATGCCTTGAAACTTCGATGGTTGATCACACGATATTCACTCTTTACAAATGGGATATTTGAAAATGTTGTACAAAGTGGTTGTCTCTATTATTTGTGAAATTTGAAAACTGAAAATGATGGTTTTTAGGCTTGGGCGGCAAGTGATGTGCATATGGTGGTAGTTGCGCACCGATATAGGGAGTGTTCGCCCAGGTTGATTTAGGACCAAACTATGTGTCACCAACTAAGATTACCATGCAACCACATGTGTTGTTTATGGGGCAACCTTAGCTTATTAAGCTGCTTAATGTCTAGCCTTGCATTTGGGAGGCTAGGGACAGTAGGGGAAGGGTTGTCCATCAAGGCAATGCCTGAGCAACTGACCAGAGCTACCCATGTGACCATGAGTGACGGATTGATCATCTCATGGCATGGGCGTATGAGCATATCCAATTTAGTGGAGTAGTGCCTCGTTGGGGACGAAGAATTGTTCCACCCACGGTGTTAAGGGTGGCTGGCCAGCCGCCTTCAGCACACTAGGGATCGACAGGTTTTGCACTCTCCGTGCTCATGCAAGGTTAGGCATTAGGTAATGCCACGGCTTCATTATGACCTCTAGACCACATTCAATATCTAGAGTGTGGTAGTGCTTCACGAGTACGATACAAACTAGAGTGTTCATATCATATGGGTAAAGTTTTACAAACTCTGGAGAGTCTAAAACTAATCGATTAGCCGTGCTCACGGTCATGAGCAACTTGGTGAAATGAAACAAGTATAGTGTTGATGATTTACTAAATGATTTGTGAAATGGGTATGGTGGATAATGATGATGATTTTGCCCAGCGTGGGCTGTGAATAGAATGTTTATTTGATGCCATGGAAGGCACAAGGATGATACTATGATGATATTTATGCTATGTTTATTATGGTTTACTCTTTGATTTAATAACTCTGTTGCAATCTATTATTATTTGCTATTGCGAAACAACATTTGCTTTTATGCTGAAAATGAGCCACAAATAGCCATCTTTGATCTCGGCTTGCAATGTACAGTCCTAGGTTTCCCAAGGTTTGGGTAGTACTTGCCAATACCTCGTGTATTGACCACCTCTTTCTTGTTGTTTTTAGTCATGTTTGCAGGTAGCGAGTGCTTGGCCGGTTATCGGAATTTCTAAGATGATTCTTTCTAAGGTGATTCCTAGTCAGATGCCTGTGTGATTTTGGTATATGGGCATACCGAAGAACTTATGTATTTTTTCTGTTGCGTTTTAAACTCTTTCTTTTGCCCAGTTGACACAACCATTTTGTATGACTCTTACGAGGAAGAATGGTGATTGCCCCGTGGCCCGACTAGGCGTAGTGCATAGAGACCATAGTACAGATGGCAGCTGATCAACCCACTTGCCGGCGTAGGGACGTAATCGGTCAAAGACTCGTGCTTTGATACCTTGAAGTACCATACCATTGGCGCGTTCAACTTGTCCATTGCTCATAGGGTGCGTTACGGTGGCATAGCAAATTTTGATGCCAGAGTCTTCGCAAAAATCTTTAAACACGCCACTAGTGAATTAAGTACCATTATCGGTGATAATTCGATTGGGTACCCCGAACCGGTGCACGATGTTGATGAAGAAATCTCTCGCCTTGTCCGCAGTGATTGTGACGACTGGCTTGGCTTCAATCCACTTAGAGAACTTGTCGACAGCTACAAAAAGATGAGTGAAACCACCGGTAGCCTTTTTGAAAGGGCCAACCATATCGAGCCCCCAAACCGCGAACGGCTAGGATAATGGGATAGTTTGCAACTCCTGAGCTGGTAAATGAGTTTGTCTGGCAAAAATTGACAACCTTCGCATGTTCGCACAATTTTGTCAGCGTCGGATACTGCGGTGGGCTAGAAAAAACCCTGCCGATAAGCCTTGCCAACGATGGTTCGTGCGGCAGTGGTATTCCCACAAATGCCCGAGTAGACATTTTTTAGCAATTGCCTTCCCTCCTCCAAAGAAACACACTGTTGCAGAATTCCTGATGGGATCTTCTTATACAGCTTGGTCTCATGTATGACATAAAGCTTGTTGCACTTAGAAATCCGCTCGGCTTCGTCCTTATCTTGAGGGAGTTCTTGCTTGGTCAGAAACTTGATGAAGGGCTCTCTCTAGTCGGCGTTGATCATGCTTACTTCTTGAGTGTCTACTGCCTCGGTCGTTTCTCTCCTTCATACAGTTGGTTCATAAAGATGCTCAACGAACACATCTGAAGGAGCTGTTTCTCGTTTCGAACCAAAATTGGCCAGCCTGTCGGCCGCTTCATTGTCATGCCGGAGAACATGGGTTAACTCCAGGCCATCGAACTTGTCTTCCAACTTGCGTACCTCTTGTCGATAAGCAGCCATATTATCATCGAGGAAGGACCATTTTTTCGTGACTTGATTAACAACCAACTGAGAATCTCCACGAACTATCAGACGCCGAATCCCTAAAGATACCGCAATCCTTAATCCGTGAAGAAGCGCCTCATATTCCGCCACATTGTGGGATGCAGAAAAATGTATCCACGGTACGTAGCTTAATATTTCTCCAGTCGGGGAAATCAGGACAACCCCTACTCTAGTGCCCGAAAGCCTCTTAGACCCATCAAAGTGCATAGTCCAATACTCCATCTTCTTCGTAAGCGTGTCTTCTTGTCACTCTGTCTACTCGGCGACAAAATCTGCCAAGGCCTGGGACTTGATTGAAATTCATGGATTGAAGGATAGTTCCAAAGACATCAACTCTAGGGCCCACTTTGCAATCCGCCCATTTGCCTCGCGATTATGAAGTATGTCTCCGAGTGGAAACGATGTGACCACCGTGACCGAGTGACCTTGAAACTAGTGGGATAATTTCCTGACGGTAATTAAAACACCACATAACAGCTTTTGTACCTGGGGATATCTTGTCTTGGAGTCGGCAAAAACCTCGCTAACGAAGTAAATTGGTCGTTGGACTTTTTGAATATGGTCGTCTTCTTCCCGCTCGACATCCAGGACCGTGCTCACAACTTGAGATGTTGCCGACACGTATAACAACAGCGGCTCTTGCGAATGTGGTGAAGCTAGGACCGGTGGAGTTGTGAGAAGTTTCTTGAAGTCTTCAAAGGCTTTCTGGGCTTCGGGTCCCCACTGGAAATTGTCGGTTTTCTTCAGCAACTTGAAAAAGGGCGTCCCTCGCTCGCCGAGTCGTGAAACAAACCAGCTGAGTGCCGCCATGCATCCAGTGAGCTTTTGGACATCTTTCTGGGAACTTGGCGATTTCATATTGAGGATGGCATTGATCTTCACCGGGTTGGCCTTTATACCCCTACGGGACACCATAAAGCCAAGCAGCTTCCCTGACGGTACTCCGAAGGTGCACTTTTCAGGATTCAACTTCTTCCTGAAGGCGCGGATGCTAGCAAAAGTCTCTTCTAGATCTGCAATTAAATCATCCTTCTGCTTGGTCTTGACAACTACGTCATCAACATAAGCTTCAACGTTGCAGCCAATCTGTGTTGAAAAAGACCTCTGGATCATGCGTTGATAAGTTGCTCCAGCGTTGTTCAATCCAAAGGGCATGGTAATATAGCAGTATGCCCCGAAAGGCGTAAAAAATGAGGTCTTCAAGCAGTCGGATTCTTTTAAGCTAATCTGGTGATAACCCGAGTAGCAATCCAAAAGGCTGAGTAACTCGCAGCCGGCCGTCGAATCAACTACGTGGTCAATGCGAGGTAACCCAAAGGGATCCTTATGACAAGATTTGTTGAGGTCGATATAATCGACACACATACGCCATTGCCCTGTTTTCTTCCGAACCAGGACTGGGTTCGCCAGCCAATCGGGATGTAGAACTTCCTTGATGAAGCCGGTTGCTAACAGCTTGGTCAATTCTTCCTTGATCGCATCTTTCCTATCCTGTGCAAAATGGCGGAGTCATTGCTTAATGGGTTTAGCGTCTTCCTTAACATGTAAAGAGTGCTCAATCACCTTCCTAGGAATACCAGGCATATCAGATGGTTTCCATGCAAAAATATCTTTATTAGCTTGAAGAAAGGTGATGAGCGTGCTTTACTATTTACAATCTAACTCGGCGCCTATTACAGCAGTCTTGGTGGGATCAGAGGGATCAAAAGGAATTTTCTTGGTCTTGGCGTCGCTTTCTCCGCTCTTTGATACCTTGGGCACAGGCACTTCTCCTAAAGTTGCTGTTGATGCAGCCAGTCGGATTTCCTCTCGAGCAAGTGTGACGGCTTGCTTGATGTCGCTCCGCAAAGATATGACTCCTCGAAGTCCTGGCATCTTCATCATCATGTAGGTGTAGTGTGGGACAGCCATGAACTTGGCTAACACCGGGCGTCCGAGTATAGCATGGTACGCTGTCTCGAAATCAGCAACTTCGAAGCAAATGTTCTCTGTGCGAAAGTTCTCCCGAGTGACGAAGGTGACTGGCAAGGTGATCTGGCCGAGTGGAGTAGAAGATAGCCCGGGAATGACTCCGTGAAAGGGCGCACTACTTGGTTTCAGCTCAGTCCGAGGGATCTGCATTTCGTCCAGAGTCTTGGCAAAAAGGATATTGAGTGTACTGCCACCATCGATGAGGGATCATCGGAGCTTGACGTTGTGAACCACTAGGTCTAGTACCAGGGGGTACCGCCCCGGGTGGACCACTCGGTCAGGATGATCCGAGCGGTCAAACTTGATAGCTGTCTCTGACCACCGAAGATATTGAGGCGTATCGTGCTGGACAGCATTGATCTCCCGTTCAGTCAGCTTTTGCTTTCGCTTGGACTCGTAAGCCAGGGGACCCCAAAGATGTGATTGAGTTCCTTGCGAGAGTCTTGAAAACCAGTCGGTGCATCATCTTCATCATCCTTTTTCTTCGACGTGCTTTGATCTCCGTCAGTCGGCTTTCGTGTTTTCTTAGCATATTGCTCTGCAAATTGTTTATAGACGAAGCAATCTTTGGCCACGTGGTTTGAATTCGGATGATGCGAGGATTGGGCATTCATTGTGGACACCCCGAGTATTATACCATCCAGTGTCCAACGCGACCACCACATACTATTGGAGAAGTGGGATCCATGCACGCATAACTAGCCACTCGTCCTCAATGTGTCCATGATTGCGGTTGACAGCCTTCTGTTATAATAAATGAAATGTCGAGTAGTGATCGCAAGACATAACCGTAAGATAGCTTGCCAGTCCACCACGTCATATGCCCGTCAACCACTCGAAGGTAGTGACCAAAAGCATACCACAGTGACTTGAACCAAAGCACTATCCCCAATTATCTCAAGCGATCAAAACCCGTTACTCATGCTTAGCTAGTCCCCAGGAATGCAACTAGCCTCACACTTTCATCGCAAGCAATTAATAAACATAGTACGTACCATAATAGGGTCAAAGTGCAGCGAGGTACATGACACATAATAGGGTCCGAGGTCCCAACATACAACACATAAATATAGTAGCGGAAGTCTCAAATAGAGTTCATAAGCAAAAGATAAAATCGGTGGTGCCTCAACCCTACTAGGGCAAACCAACCGGGCAAGAGCCAAGCTGCAAGAGATCACTCATTGCCCTCGCCGCCCTCGGCAAAGCAATGACCACACAAGAAGCATAACTCATAACCTGAATCCTCTCCTGAAATTGCAGACACCGGGTTAAGTACAAGATTGTATTCGCAAGTCTTACCCAAAATTATATATACATAAGGGAGAGAGAAGTATGCAAGCTTTCTAGGTTCAACATTTGCATAAAGCTAATTTTATTGAGCAATTAATGAGTAAAATAAGCAAGGACAAGTAAATCTAGCATCATTTTAATTTATGGACAGCAAGTATATAATTCTGAAATGTACAAGCAAATGAGCCCAAACGGCGCTCTCATCATCATCTATGGATTACCAAAGTCCATACCAACATGGCACAACATGCCAACACCACCATCAAACATAATCCCATCCATAATAATCCACATTTGATGCTAACATAACTAACTAACACATCAAGCATTGTCCATAACCGAGGACGCGGCTATTCGAATAGATTATACTCTGATCAGAGGTGTACAACTGGACCCACACGAAATAAACAAAGATCAAATGCTACACACCCCGTCGAGTGCGGTACACAAGTGATTCAAGCTCATTACATGCCCTTTCTTAGCCCCACCCCAATCACCTATACCACGCTGGGGTTCCCGACGACAGTCACGTGCGTGTGTGATGTGACCAAGGCGGGCGCGCCACGCGGGAAGCACCCCCGGCCAAACCTAGGCACCCGAGGCCCTCCAAAGGCTACCTGCCTCACGACTCTCCAACGTGGTATAAATGATCACAGTATAACTAGTAAGAACAAGCCGGTCCCAAATAAGGCATGTGGTAAGTACGAAGGGTGCTTGAATAGATGTCAAAATGTTCGGTCCTTAACGACCTAGACAGGGCTACTTGCATCAGGGGAAACCAACCTCCCATCATCGCACTATCACCCGTCCAAGTCCAACATATTTCATCAACCATTATTTAGTGTAAGTATTTAGTATAAGTGCTCAAGTTTTATGCCAAATAGTGCAAGTTGTTTATATACCACAATTAATAGCACTGTCCATCCCTATAGTTCTATTAGCACTAAGCATGGCTAAGCATTAATGAATAAGAAATCCCAAGTAATCCCAACCAGTGGTAATAGGCTATAATGACAGCAATAACACAAGAACTAAATGCATAAATAGGTTCTACCCATACACCATAAACCGACAATATTAATATCTAGGCAATGCATGCATATATATACGTATAGATTGCAACCAAATCATTTTTAGAGAAAGTATAGGTTCTATATGCTTAGGTGCTTGCCTTGCTACTGAGGGTAGTCACTATCCTCCTCGGGATATGGCTCGTTACTCTCCGGAATCTCCGAATCTATCGAAAAGAAGCAATATGTGAATAAGAGCCAAATAAACATGCATATGCAAAATGATCTATAAATTATGAAATAAATACAGTGGGTAGATAATATTTAACTTGAATTTAGTTGAAATAATCACCAGATTATCACTTATGGTTTGGGAGATATGAAAATGACAAGCTCTCAGGTGCTGAAAATGGCAGTTCTGTAAATATTAACGTTTCCTTTAGTACATTACAAGTAAAATGCATTTCAAACCAAAATTTCATAATAATGATTATTTTTAGAGTAAAGTACATCACTCATAGCTCCTATGAAAAATTATTTCACAGCTATATGTGTTGTCATTATTTATTTATGGATCTTACAAGTTAGAAACATCGGAATGCTAAATAAACTCCGAAACATGATTTAAGAGGTAGTTTTTCCAAAAACAACACCACAACAGCACAGAGTACTAAAATATAAGCTCAACAAAATTGGTTTCACAATTTTAGCTTTTACCAATAATTTCTTACGAATTTCATAAGAGCTAGACCACACAAGGGATACATATAGCTATTTATATTTTTACTGGGAAAACAAGTACAAAAGTTGGTCATTTTTATTTTACAACATTGAAGATCACATTTTTCTTAATCCACAAAAATTTGGTTCACTGAATTTGGAATTCATATGTATTAGTTATGAATTTTTAAAGCGCAAACCTCTTTCAGCTCAAAAGCTATCTCAGAAATCGATTTCTATTTTCACTCCCCCTTTTCTCCAACTTCCACCGGACTTCGCTCACATGGCAACAACCTAGACGTAGGGTCGTGCGAGGCTAAGGCCTCGGGCTGATGGCAAGAGATGAAGCAAGGTCTTGGGCTGACGGCAAGAGACGTTGCCTAGGGCTACTTCAACCGAAATCAAAAGATATGAACTCGATCGGGGTGAGTTGCAGCCACCTTCTAGCTGCAGCAATGGAGTGGACAACCTATAGAACGTTGCTACAGATGTTCAACATGGAGGGAATTCAAAAGAGGCACCATGGATGAAAAGGAAGCTCACCAATTGGAGGAAAACAAAATGCTACTGCTGCAGCCCTGCAGGCTGAAACCACCACTCTTTTATTCCTTCTCGATCTCTCTCAACTCTCCATGCATGTGGGAGATTTTCGGATGGATGGGGAGCTTAGAGTGATGGGGGTTTAGTGGTGTGCCATGCAGGGATGGATCCCAAGTGTTTGGAGGAGATTTGATGGGAAGAAGTGAGCTGGGAGCTCAGCTTGCAAGAAAGAAAAGAACAGACAGGGAGAAAGAAAGGGGAAGAAGATGAAAGGGTTTCCCATAGCTGCTTGCCATATGGAGCTGAGGTGGGTGCACGACCTGGAGGTGGGATGGGGCTTGTTGGAGAGCCCAAGTCAGTGACAAGTGGGGCCAAGTCGAGCTGGACCCATGGGGCAGATAAAGGAAAGTTAGAAACATAGGTACACATTGAAAATAGTGAATTTTCAAGAATTTCTCTCATTCATGGGTAATTAGTTTGACCTAGCTACACGAGTGTCAAAAATGTGTGTTCAGGTGTGGAGATAGATTGAGTTACCTAGTTTCCATTTTTCAAAGTTTCACTCAAAAATTCGAAATATTTTAATACTGGTGAAAAGATGAAATTGGTTAGGCTGAAAGTTGGTTTGAATTTTTAGGAGGCCTAAACAGAGAGTAAAAATTCCACAAAATTTATATTTGTTGGTGATAAATAAACTAGTATTTGAATAAATTATTACACATGTACACTTCTGTTCAAGTTATTGTTCAAATAGAAGTGGTTTTAATTTTACCGATTAGAGTTAATTTTGTTATCGCCTATGATCAAATTGCAATATAGTAAATATGAAATCTAAAGGACAACAAATGCACTTCTAAATACATGGTTATGAATGTAGGGCTGTTACAGCTCTCCCCCCCCCCCTTAAAAACAATCTCGTCCTCGAGATTGCGACGCATCGGTGAAGAAGGAAGGATAGTTATTTCGGAGATGATCCTCACGTTCCCAAGTGGCTTCATCCTCGGTGTGGTTACTCCACTGAACTTTGAGGAATGGAATAGAGTGATTGGGAGTGACACGCTCCATTTGGTCGAGGATGCGAATTGGATACTCGCTATTAGAAAGATCGGGTTGTAGGTCAAGATTTTCAACCTTTGTTTCTTCGGTTGGAACCCAGAGGCATTGCTTCAGTTGTAAGACATGGAAAACATTGTGAAAAGCTGAGAGTGATGGTGGAAGGTCCAGCTTGTAAGCAACAGCCCCTCGCCTAGCAAGAATGCGAAAAGGACCGATATAACGAGGTGCCAATTTTCCTTTCACTCCAAACATGTGTGTGGACTTGAATGGAGTGACTTTGAGGTACATATGGTCACCAACATCGAAGGTAAGCTCACATCGACGACGGTCGGCATAGCTCTTTTTCCTAGATTGAGCGGTTTGCAAGCGCTCCTAAATTAACCGTACTTGTTCCTCGGCTTCCTTGACTAAGTCCGGACCAAAGAATGGTCTCTCCCGGACTCGGACCAGTTGAGAGGTGTCCTACATCTTCTTCCATGCAAGGCTTCAAAAGGAGACATTTGAAGGCTAGCTTGGTAGCTGTTGTTGTAGGAGAATTCGGTGTACGGGAGGCATTTTTCCCACTTTATTCCATAATCGAGGACACAAGCCCTCAACATATCTTCCAATATTTGATTTACTCTTTCAGTTTGGCCTCCGGTTTGTGGGTGGTATGCGGCGCTAAAAGAGAGTTTGGTTCCCATAGCTTTGTGGAGACACTTGAAAAAATGAGAGGTGAATTGTGGTCCACGATCCGATATAATTTTTGTTGGCGCTCCATGAAGGCATACAATACGAGCGAGATACAACTCTGCCAAATTATTAACTTTTGATGTGGAATGAACGGGTAGAAAATGAGCCGATTTTGTGAGTCGATCGACAATTATCCAAATGCAGTCGTTGCCTTTTTGGGAGGTGGGTAGACCGGTGATAAAATCCATTCCAATTTCTTCCCACTTCCATATGGGAACAGGGAGTGGTTGGAGAGTGCCCGCTGGTCTTAGATGTTCGGCTTTCACCCTTCGGCAAGTGTCGCACTCGGCAACATACCGTGCAACGTCTTGCTTCATACGGGTCCACCATAATTTTTGCTTTAGGTCTTGGTACATCTTGGTACTACCCGGATGGATTGAGAAAGGAGAGTTGTGGGCTTCACTAAGGATTAGTTGTTTCAGTTTGCGATGGTTAGGCACAACCAAGCGCTTCCCGAACTATAAAACACCATCCGAATCTTGGGTAAAGCATTGAGCCTTTCCTTCAGCCATTTTAGCTCGGATTCAAGCCATACCTTTGTCATCTTTTTGGGCCTCTTTGATCTGGTCACAGAGAGTAGGTTTCACTTTTAGGGCAGCAAGGGAACCATGTGGTACCATTTCTAAACCAAGTTTATGAATTTACGAACATAAGGTCTCCGATCGGGGTTTTACCGAGAAGCAATTGCATTGCGGTTTTCGGCTCAACGCATCAGCAACAACATTGGCCTTACCCAGGTGATAATGTAGACCCATGTCATAATCCTTGATGAGTTTTAACCACCTTCTTTGCCTTAGGTTCAGATCTGATTGTGAGAAGATATATTTCAAACTTTTGTGGTCGGTGTAGATTTCGCAACGGTTACCGATAAGATAGTGGCGCCATATTTTTAGTGCATGAACAACAGCGGCTAATTCAAGGTCATGGGTTGGATAGTTCACTTCATGAGGTCTCAATTGACGAGATGCATATGCCACAACTCAGCCTTCTTGCATAAGAACACAACCGAGTCCTTGACGAGAGGCATCGCAATAGATGTCGAAGCTTTTGTGTATATCGGGTAGGATAAGAATGGGAGAAGTGGTTAACTTTTCTTTCAAGATTTGAAAACTTTGCTCACACTCAGCTGACCACACATACTTCTCATTCTTCTTCAATAATTGGGTCATAGGCTTAGCAAATTTGGAGAAATTCTCGATAAACCGACGGTAGTAGCCAGGTAGACCAAGAAAACTCTGGATGTCAGATGGATTTTTGGGTTGTCCCCAATCTAATACCTTTTGAACATTAGTTGGATCTACAGCAACTCCACCTTCGGATAAAACATGACCAAGAAATCCAACTTCTTTCAACCAAAACTCACATTTGCTAAATTTGGCATATAGGCGGTGCTCAAGTAATTTTTCCAATACAAGACGGAGGTGCTTTTCATGTTCTTCTTCGGATTTGGAGTAGATGAGGATGTCATCAATAAAGATGACCACAAACTGATCAAGATACTCCATGAAAACCGAATTCATCAAGCTCATGAAGTATGCCGGTGCATTGGTCAAACCAAAGGACATGACAGTGTACTCATATAGACCATAACGGGTAGAGAAGGCTGTTTTTGGTATATCTTCTGGTCTGATTTTTATTTGATGGTAGCCCAATCTCAAGTCAATTTTGGAGAACACATGAGCGCCGGTTAACTGGTCAAAGAGATCATTAATTCTGGGCAGTGGATATTTGTTCTTGACGGTGACTTCATTCAACGGACGATAATCAACACACATCCGCAAGCTAAGGTCCTTCTTCTTTACAAAGAGAGCCGGACATCCCCAAGGTGAGGAGCTTGGCCTAATGAAACCTTTTGCTTTCAGCTCTGTGAGTTTCTTTTTCAATTCTTCTAGCTCATTTGGAGGCATACGGTATGTTCTTTTAGAGATTGGAGCTGTTCCGGGCAGCAAATCTATCACAAATTCAACTTCCTGATCCGGCGGCATTCCTGGTAATTCCTCTGGGAAGACATCGGGGTAATCACACACCACTGGTACAGCAGCTATATCTAGGGTTTTGGCGCCCGAAAGAGCATGGAGTTGTGGGGAATGATCATCAAGTGCAAGAAAGATCGGTTCGCTGGTATTATTTTTTAGTGTAATGAGACGACGGCCATAATCGATAACCCCATGATTTTTGTGCAGCCAATCCATGCCTAGGATGATATCTAAACCCTTTGTATGGAGGATGATAACGTCGGCGGTAAATTCTACCCCTTGTATAGCTATCTTTGTCTCCCGACTAATAAATTCAGCTCTCATTTCTGAACCGGGTGATGTAACAATTAAAGGTGGGTGCAACCTACTAATTGGGAGTTTATGGTCTGATGCAAAACCTTTGGTGACAAAAGAATGTGTAGCTCTAGAATCAAACAACACACTAGCTGGGTATGAATGGACAAGTAGCGTACCGACAAGAACATCCGGTGCATCGTTCACCTCCTCGGCTGTGACATGGTTCACTCTACCCCTCTTCTGAGTTTGCTGACCCTGAGGTGCTGACCTGAGAGGTGGATTAGGACGTGGTGCTGCTGGTCTTGGTCCTTGGAGTTGTGCACGATGAGGGTACGGGCATTGGTTGATGTAGTGGCCCGCTTGCCCGCAATTGAAGCAGTTGTTGGAGCGAACGGGTGGGTGAATAGCTTGCTGATTTCTGCCCATGGGTGGCGTGACACGCTGCTGAGGAGGGCGTGGCACGAATCCTTGCGGACGAGGAGGTGGTGCTGCTTGAAAACACGGAGGGGGCGGCTGCCAACCATGGGGTTTTTGCGAACCACCCGCGGCTGAAATCTGCGCAGCCATCTTGCGCTTGCGCTCGGCCTTGAGGTTCTTCATCTTGCTTTCCACGACCACGGACCTGTTGACGAGGTCCTGAAAGTCCAGAAAAGAGTGTGCAGCGAGCTCGAGTTGCATCTCTGCCGACAACCCGTTCATAAACCGATTTTGCTTGCAGGTGTCGGTATTGACATCATCCGGAGCATAGCGAGCTAAGTGGTTGAACTCGCGGAGATACTCCATGACGGACTTGTTGCCTTGAGTGAGAGATAGGAACTCACGTTGTTTGAGGTCCATAATACCCTTCGGCACATGGGTAGCACGAAAAGCATCCCGAAATTGAGCCCAAGTGACGAAACGGCTGGTGCGTTGCATGGCAACAAAGTTCTCCCACCAATCACCGGCTGCGCCTTGGAGTTGCTCGGCTGCCAGATTGGTCTTCTCGGCGTCGGGGCAGTGAATGAGAGTGAGCTTCCGCTGGATGGTGCAAAGCCAATCATCAGCATCAAGTGGATCATCGGAGCGAGTGAACACCGGAGGTTGAGTACGCTGAAATTCAGCGAGTCCCCCGGCGGGATGGTGTCCACCACCGCCTGCACCTTGGGCAATGTGGGCAGCGGTAGCGGCTGCACTTGCTACGATTTGCTGAAGGACGGCGTTTTGAGCCTCACGGTTGCGCTCCACGGCCATAAGAACCTCAGCCATGGTAGGAGGAGGTGGCGGTTCATCACCACAGCTTCGGGAACCCTCCAGAGCATCATGGGATTGAGAGCGAGTGCTGGGACGAGTCATCCTATGGATATGAGATTAAACATAATTAGTGATGGGAGCAACTAAGGATTGATAATGGCCTGAAAGTTAGCACGCATCGTACATGATAAACTAAGTTTAGGTTACCGACTTAATATGAATGCACAATACAAATGCATGCGAAGCTAAGTCTATGTTTGCATAATTAATTTCACTGCACAATAAAAATGCACAATTCAATTATATACAAATGCGACAAGTTATGTTAGCATGATATGATGCAACCAAATAAGAAGCATTAAGAATCAATCGAGCTCATCCTATACTAAAGCTCGAACAAGAAGCAATAAACCAAAATAGTTTTCCAATTGCAATCAACATAGCGGGCCAAAATCGTATCAATCGCCGAAACATTAAAATTCAAATAAACCAACACTGCAACTTGGCCGCTACTGCTATATGACACATTTCTATCGAGTGTCTCTCAGCTGGGAGTACACTTTTGCAATCTATTTGGTCGAATTTTTGAGTTAGTATATTTTACATCTTCCGAAACAAGGTTCTGAAATTTCTCAAGTTGCCGAACAGCAGCCATTTTACGAACTTTTAGAGAGGGCTACAGAAGTGATAAAATTCTGAACATTTTTGTGGTTGTTCCTGGAGTAGTTGCCCAGCTCCAGAAACATTTTGACAGCAAAATAGTGAGCAGTTTTTACTGGAGAATTATTTGATTACAGACTGTTCCAGAAATTCCAGATTTGGCTATTTGACATTTTGGAGGTTTAAAACATGTTCATAGTTTGTCAAAAATTTTGGGGAGGCTAAGAACAACATGACGAACAGCAAGTCACCATTTTAGAGTGATTGTTGCACATTTTAATTGTACTTATAAACTGAGAATGAAGTTCAATTCCATCAACTTACTGGGTAAAATATCGGTCTAATATTTGAATGGGAGTAGTAATAGATTTATTTTGTCAACCGAATTAGACCAAGATGAGTGGAAAATCTGAGAATAAGGTGAGAAAGAATTCTAGAATGAGATGAGGAGTAAAAAGGATTCACACACCCTAAGATTTTCACAATCGACTCAAGTTGAATATTTTGCAAATCATTTTCAAATTGCCAACTTAGCTCTAGCCTACAGTCGGCATTGCTCTGATACCAACCGTGGTGGACACCCCGAGTATTATACCATCCAGTGTCCAACGCGACCACCACATACTATTGGAGAAGTGGGATCCATAAACGCATAACTAGCCACTCGTCCTCAATGTGTCCATGATCGCGGTTGACAACCTTCTGTTATAATAAACGAAATGTCGAGTAGTGATCGCAAGACATAACCGTAAGATAGCTTGCCAGTCCACCACGTCATATGCCCGTCAACCACTCGAAGGTGGCGACCAAAACCATACCCTAGTGACTCGATCCAAAGCGCTATCCCCAATTATCTCAAGCGATCAAAACCCGTTACTCATGCTTAGCTAGTCCCCAGGAATGCGACTAGCCTCACACTTTCATCGCAAGCAATTAATAAACATAGCAAGTACCATAATAGGGTCAAAGTGCAGCGAGGTACATGACACATAATAGGGTCCGAGGTCCCAACATACAACACATAAATATAGCAGCGGAAGTCTCAAATAGAGTTCATAAGCAAAAGATAAAATCGGTGGTGCCTCAACCCCATTAGGGCAAACCAACCGGGCAAGAGCCAAGCTGCAAGAGATCACTCATTGCCCTCGCCGCCCTCGGCAGAGCAATGACCACACAAGAAGCATAACTCATAACCTGAATCCTCTCTTGAAATTGCAGACACCGGGTTAAGTACAAGATTGTAATCGCAAGTCTTACCCAAAATTATATATACATAAGGGAGAGAGAAGTATGCAAGCTTTCTAGGTTCAACATTTGCATAAAGCTAATTTTATTGAGCAATTAATGAGTATCACTTATGGTTTGGGAGATATGAAAATGACAAGCTCTCAGGTGCTGAAAATGGCAGTTCTGTAAATATTAAAGTTTCCTTTAGTACATTACAAGTAAAATGCATTTCAAACCAAAATTTCATAATAATGATTATTTTTAAGTAAAGTACATCACTCACAGCTCCTAAGAAAAATTATTTCACAGCAATATGTGTTGTCATTATTTATTTATGGATCTTACAAGTTAGAAACATAGGAATGCTAAATAAACTCCTAAACCTGGTTTAAGAGATAGTTTTTCCAAAAACAACACCACAACCGCAAAGAGTACTAAAATATAAGCTCAACAAAATTGGTTTCACAATTTTAGCTTTTACCAATAATTTCTTACGAATTTCATAAGAGCTAGACCACACAAGGGATACATATAGCTATTTATATTTTTACTGGGAAAACCAGTACAAAAGTTGGTCATTTTTATTTTACAACATTGAAGATCACGTTTTTCTTAATCCACAGAAATTTGGTTCAGTGAATTCGGAGTTCATATGAATTAGTTATGACTTTTTAAAGCACAAACCTCTTTCAGCTCAAAAGCTATCTCAGAAATCGATTTCTATTTTCACTCCCCCTTTTCTCCAACTTCCACCGGATTTAGCTCACATGGCAGCAACCTAGACGTAGGGTCGTGCGAGGCTAAGGCCTCGGGCTGATGGCAAGAGATGAAGCAAGGTCTTGGGCTGACGGCAAGAGACGTTGCCGAGGGCTGCTTCAACCGAAATCAAAAGATATGAACTCGATCGGGGTGAGTTGCAGCCACCTTCTAGCTGCAGCAATGGAGTGGACAACCTATAGAACGTTGTTATAGATGTTCAACATGGAGGGAATTCAAAAGAGGCACCATGGATGAAAAGGAAGCTCACCAAGTGGAGGAAAACAAAATGCTGCTGCTGCAGCCCTGCAGGCTGAAACCACCCCTCTTTTATTCCTTCTCGATCTCTCTCAACTCCCCATGCATGTGGGAGATTTTCAGATGGATGGGGAGCTTAGAGTGATGGGGGTTTAGTGGTGTGACATGCAGGGATGAATCCCAAGTGTTTGGAGGAGATTTGTTGGGAAGAAGTGAGCTGGGAGCTCAGCTTGCAAGAAAGAAAATAACAGACAGGGAGAAAGAAATGGGAAGAAGTTGAAAGGGTTTCCCATAGCTGCTTGCCATATGGAGCTGAGGTGGGTGCACGACCTGGAGGTGGGATGGGGCTTGCTGGAGAGCCCAAGTCAGTGACAAGTGGGGCCAAGTCGAGCTGGACCCATGGGGCAGATAAAGGAAAGTTAGAAACATAGGTACACATTGAAAATAGTGAATTTTCAGGAATTTTCACTTTCTCATTCATGGGTAATTAATTTGACCTAGCTACACAAGTGTCAAAAATGTGTGTTCAGGTGTGGAGATAGATTGAGTGTCACTACCGGAAATAACCCAACGGGCATTCCTTACGTGCGTGTATTATTCCTTGTCCCAGGAGGCAAGGTACACCAAAAGTTGATACAATTCAGAGTTTAACAAGCGGAAGCGTATCTAGATAATTTATTACATGGGCGGCGAAGGCCCAGCACACAAGAAGACAAACGAAAAACAGCGGAAGACTAGGGCGGCGACCACAGGCACTTGACGACAGGCACGAGCTAGACACCAAAGCCTTCATCTTCCAGGAACTCCTCTTCTGGGTTTGGGAAAAATTGAGCAAGACTGAGTACAACCACCGTACTCAACAAGACACACCCACAAGTGCAGAATAGATGCAAGGGAGTACAAGGGAGTTATAACATAGGGTTAAGTTTTGGAGTAAACAGCATTTAAAAGTCACTTAGTTGACAAAAGCTATTTTATGAAGACGATCCCAGAGCTATACAAGATTATTAATCAAGGCCGTGAACCCACATGAACCTGCCTTAACCCAAGGCCTACGATGATTCAGACCGAACTGGCAACCCGACCCTGGGTCCCAACTCGTCCCAAGCCAACCCAGGCCAACCATTCCACATTTTAGTTGTTAAGCAGGTTTTAAGAATTAAAACACTAACTTGGGTACATTGCTAGGCTTGCCCATAATTGAGGGCGCGGCGATTCGAATAGGTTTTACTCTGATCAGAGGTGTACATCTTTACCCACAAGACATGTCTTCCTCACGTGTAACCACGTGCCACATACCACCACGGCATACGGACGGAAGACATGACATAGTTTCCAACCCATCCTAGCCATAGACAAAAATACCGACCCAACCCCACCTATGGTCGGAACCTCCGGGACAGGTTGGCAGGACTGAGCCCCTAGCAGCAGGACACCAGCCCTGTGCCATGACATCTCGACTACCGGGCCGCAGCTCGTGTAGCCTTCATTTGCCCTAGAGATGTCCATCGACCCCCGACTTCGTCCATCTCCATCCGTGTACTTTTGTTTATAACCAGACTGAGCCACAAACTAAGCCTTACCCACTAGACATGTGGAAGTACGGTAGTGCTTTGCAACAGAGGCCCGAAGACCGGTCCTTATGTGGCCGAGGTGCTACTATCAAAACCATGCACCCCAAGCCCAGCATAAAACCATTTTGAGGATTTTGAATAGAGGGGGAGGTGTGAATCCAATTCCACAATAATCCAACCATTCCAATGTCCAGGTGATATGAATATTCCCAAAGTCTAGAGTTGTAAAACCACCTAATGTTGCCTAATTAAGCAGCGAAGCATCTACCTAAATTCATACTAGTGGAACCATAAATAGAGTACTCACTAGTTGGGGTTTTGTTTATTCTAGGGTGAACAAGGTAATAATAACAATAGCAATAATAATAAGGTCATAACAAAGGTAAATAGGCATGGCTAAATAAAACAGTGATAACGCGGGAATTTAAATAAAGCGATAATGCATTAATTTAAATCAAAATAATTTTATAAACTGGGATTCAATATCTTCAATGATGATGTTACTTGCCTTGCTCGCTTTCCCAAACGTCGGCTTCAACCTCCACGAAGAGCGGATCTTCCGAAGCTGCAGCGTCTACACGACCAACGGAAAAGAAAAAGGCTTTACTCTAATAAACTCCATATAACAAGCATGAACAAAGCATAAAAATGGGTTCTTGACTTCTTGAGGAAAAATTAGAGACTTGAACGGTCTAATTCCGAGTTCAAATGGCCAAGTTATGGCCATTTGAAGTTTATATGCTCTTTAAGTGAATATTTGCGAATTTCTTCATTTAAATTTTAATTTTAAAAAAAGGATTTATTGCGTCAGCCGAGGGGGGAGGGTGTCACGTCCCAAACTGACCCTAAAATATATCCTTTAAATTATGCCTAGAATAATTAAAATCCATGTGAAAGCCTCCAAAATTTATAATGTGCAAAGTAAAAGTCAAATAAGGCTTAGAGGATTTTTGTGTATTTCCTAAAAGACTAAAATGTGTAAATAAATTTTAATGGAATTTTCAGAGCACAAATAATAATTGTTAAGAAATAAACAAAGATAAAAAGGTTTTATAAAAAGAACAAAAACCCTAAAACCCCTCCCTCCCTCTCTTGGGCCAGTCCGGCCCATCTCCCTCCCCCTCTCTCTCTCCTCTCCCCCGCGGCCCACTCGGCCCCTCCCCGCGCGCGCGCCGCTGACGGGCGGGCCTACCCGCCACCCTCGCTGACGGGTGGGGCCCACCCGTCATCCCCTTCCTCCCGCCGCTCCCGCCGTCTCGCCCGCGCCTAGTGCCGCCGCCGCCGCGAATCCCGCCGCCTCCCGTCGTCCCCGCGTGAAATCAATAGGGGCGAATTACTCTCCGTGATCCTCTCCCCTTTCCCCCCATTTTTCCCTCTCTCTCTCTTGCATTCAAACGGCCGGATTTGCTCCCGCAAATCTCGCCGGCGCCATTGATGGCGGCCGGACCTCCCGCGCCAGTTTCCTTCCTCCCCGGCCGCACTCTCCCCCTTCCAACCCTATATAAACCCTCCCCGCGCCTCCCTCGCCCGTTTCCGCCCCTTGCCGCACCGTCTCCCCGCCGGAATCGAGCTCGCGCCGTCGCCCTCCCTCTCCTCCGTCGCCGACGACCTTCGGCCGGCTCTCTCCGCTCACCGGGACTGTCTCCCGCCCCGGCGTCGCCTCCTCCGGCTTCGCCGCACCGCCGTCGACCCTGTCCACCCCCTCGCCGAGCTTGCCGACCGCCGGAACGCCGCCGACCCCGTCGACCCGAGCCACGCCGCCGCCTTCCTCCGCTCCGGTCGCCTTTTTCGTTATCGCCGTCGACCTAGGGTGAGCCGTGGACCGCCGCCTCTTTTCCCCCTTCCCTTCCCCTCTCTCGGCCGCCGCTCCGCCGTGCCTATGGCCGCCGCCGGCGACCATAGGGGCGCGGGCGCGCCGCCTCCCGCCAGCCGCGCTGACGTGGCCGCCTTCGGGCGTGCCGAGCGGCTGCCGCGTGTGGCCCGGCCGTAAGCCGCCCGCGCCCTCGGGTGCGGCTGACGCGTGGGGCCCACGGCGCCGGCCGATGTGAGCCCGGGTGCACCCGGTCAACCGTGGACCGTGAGGTTGCCGCGTGGGCCCCACTCCCGTGGACCCGGTCCGCGCGCCCTCCCCCCCTCGGCTGACGCAATAAATCCTTTTTTTAAATTAAAATTTAAATGAAGAAATTCGCAAATATTCATTTAAACAGCATATAAATTTCAAATGGCCATAACTTGGCCATTTGAACTCGGAATTGGACCGTTCAAGTCTCTAATTTTTCCTTAAGAAGTCAAGAACCCATTTTTATGCTTTGTTCCTGCTTGTTATATGGAGTTTATTAGAGTAAAAGCCTTTTTCCTTTCCGTTGGTCGTGTAGACGCTGCAGCTTCGGAAGATCCGCTCTTCGTGGAGGTTGAAGCCGACGTTTGGGAAAGCGAGCAAGGCAAGTCACATCATCCTTGAACATATTGAATCCCAGAGTTTATAAAATTATTTTGATTTAAATTAATGCATTATCGCTTTATTTAAATTCCCGCGTTATCACCGTTTTATTTAGCCATGCCTATTTACGTTTGTTATGACCTTATTATTATTGCTATTGTTATTATTACCTTGTTCACCCTAGAATAAACAAAACCCCAACTAGTGGGTACCCTATGCATGGTACCACTAGTATGAATTTAGGTAGATGCTTCGCTGCTTAATTAGGCAACATTAGGTGGTTTTACAACTCTAGACTTTGGGAATATTCATATCATCTGGACATTGGAATGGTTGGATTATTGTGGAATTGGATTCACACCTCCCCCTCTATTCAAAACCCTCAAAATGGTTTTAGGCTGGGCTCGGGGTGCATGGTTTTGATAGTAGCACCTTGGCCACATAAGGACCGCTCTTCGGGCCTCTGTTGCAAAGCACTACCGTACTTCCACATGTCTAGTGGGTAAGGCTTAGTTTGAGGCTCAGTCTGGTTATTAACAAAAATACACGGATGGAGATGGACGAAGTCGGGGGTCGATGGACATCTCTAGGGCAAATGAAGGCTACACGAGCTGTGGCCCGGTAGTCGAGATGTCATGGCACAGGGCTGGTGTCCTGCTGCTAGGGGCTCAGTCCTGCCTACCTGTCCCGGAGGTTCCGGCCGTAGGTGGGGTTGGGTCGGTACTCTTGTCTATGGCTAGGATGGGCTGGAAACTATGTCATGTCTTCCGTCCGTATGCCGTGGTGGTATGTGGCACGTGGTTACACGTGAGGAAGACATGTCTTGTGGGTAAAGATGTACACCTCTGATCAGAGTAAGACCTATTCGAATAGCCGCGCCCTCGGTTATGGGCAAGCCTAGCAATGTACCCAAGTTAGCGTTTTAATTCTTAAAACCTTCTTAACAACTAAAATGTGGAATGGTTGGCCTGGGTTGGCTTGGGACGAGCTGGGACCCAGGGTCGGGTTGCCAGTTCAGTCTGAATCATCGTTGGCCTTGGGTTAAGGCAGGTTCATGTGGGTTCACGACCTTGATTAATAATCTTGTATAGCTCTATGATCGTCTTCATAAAATAGCTTTTGGCAACTAAGTGACTTTTAAATGCTGTTTACTGCAAAACTTAACCCCTATGTTATAACTCCCTTGTACTCCCTTACATTTATTCTGCACTTGTGGGTGTGTCTTGTTGAGTACGGTGGTTGTACTCAGTCTTGCTCAATTTTTCCCAAACCCAGAAGAGTTCCTGGAAGATGAAGGCTTTGGTGTCTAGCTCGTGCCTGTCGTCAAGCGCCTGTGGTCGTCGCCCTAGTCTTCCGCTGTTTTTCGTTTGTCTTCTTGTGTGCTGGGCTTTCGCCGCCCATGTAATAAATTATCTATATACGCTTCTGCTTGTTAAACTCTGAATTGTATCAACTTTTGGTGTACCTTGCCTCCTGGGACAAGGAATAATACACGCACGTAAGGAATGCACGTTGGGTTATTTCCGGTCGTGACAGAGGGCGCGCGGACCGGGTCCACGGGAGTGGGGCCCACGCGGCAGCCTCACGGTCCACGGTGGACCGGGTGCACCGGGGCTAACACCGGCCGGCGCCGTGGGCCCCACGCGTCAGCCGCACCCGAGGGCGCGGGCGGCTGACGGCCGGGCCCCACGCGGCAGCCGCTCGGCGCACCCGAAGGCGGCCACGTCGTCGCGGCCGGCGGGAGCAGGCACGCCCGCGCCCCTATGGACGCCGCCGGCGGCCATAGGCACGGCGGAGCGGCGGCCGAGAGAGGGGAAGGGAAGGGCGAAAATAGGCGGCGGTCGACGGCTCACCCTAGGTCGACGGCGACGACGAAAAAGGCGACCGGAGCGGAGGAAGGCGGTGGCGCGGCTCGGGTCGACGAGGTCGGCGACGTTCCGGCGGTCGGCGAGCTCGGCGAGGGGGTGGACGGGGTCGACAGCGGTGCGGCGAAGCCGGAGGAGGCGACGCCGGGACGGGAGACGGTCCCGGCGAGCGGAGAGAGCCGGCCGAAGGTCGTCGGCGACGGAGGAGAGAGAGGGCGACGGCGCGAGCTCGATTCCGGCAGGGAGACGGTGCGGCAAGGGGCAGAAACGGGCGAGGGAGGCGCGGGGAGGGTTTATATAGGGTTGGAAGGGGGAGAGGGCGGCCGGGGAGGAAGGAAACCGGCGCGGGAGGTCCGGCCGCCATCAATGGCGCCGGCGAGATTTGCGGGAGCAAATCCGGCCGTTTGAATGCAAGAGAGAGGGAAAAATAGGGGGAAAGGGGGAGAGGAACACGGGGAGTAATTCCCCCCTATTGATTTCACGCGGGGACGACGGGAGTCCGCGGGATTCGCGGCGGCGGCGGCGCTAGGCGCGGGCGAGGCGGCGGGAGCGGCGGGAGAAAGGGGATGACGGGTGGATCCCACCCGTCAGCGAGGGTGGCGGGCAGGCCCGCCTGTCAGCGGCGCGCGCGCGGGGAGGGGCCGAGTGGGCCGCGGGGGAGAGAAGAGAGAGAGGGGGAGGGAGATGGGCCAGACCGGCCCAAGAGAGGGAGGGAGGGGTTTTAGGGTTTTTTTCTTTTTATAAAACCTTTTTAAATTTGTTTATTTCTTGACAATTATTATTTGTGCTCTGAAAATTCCACTAAAATTTATTTACACATTTTAGGCTTTTAGGAAATACACAAAAATCCTCTAAGCCTTATTTGTCTTTTACTTTGCACATTTTAATTTTTGGAGGCTTTCACACGAATTTTAATTATTCTAGGCATAATTTAAAGGATATATTTTAGGGTCATTTTGGGACGTGACATTGAGTTACCTAGTTTCCATTTTTCAAAGTTTCATTCAAAAATTCGAAATATTTTAATTCTGGTGAAAAGATGAAATTGGTTAGGCTGAAAGTTGGTTTGAATTTTTAGGAGGCCTAAACAGAGAGTAAAAATTCCACAAAATTTATATTTGTTGGTGATAAATAAACTAGTATTTGAATAAATTATTACACATGTACACTTCTGTTCAAGTTATTGTTCAAATAGAAGTGGTTTCAATTTTACCGATTAGAGTTAATTTTGTTATCGCCTATGATCAAATTGCAATATAGTAAATATGAAATCTAAAGGACAACAAATGCACTTTTAAATACCTGGTTATGAATGTAGGGCTGTTACATTCATGATCTTGTCGAAGGTGTTGACGCATGACCACTATCGGGAAGATGGTGTAGTAGTTGTCACAAGTTCCTCGGGCTTACGCTTGCGATCCTTGTGATTGGCGCTTCCACTCCCTCCTGTAGTCGGCACATCTTTCTTGGGTTTCCAAGTACTGCCCGATTGCTTAGATGCAGTGACAGCGTCTTCTGCTTTGGCATACTCATTGGCATTTTCAAACATCTACTTGACTGTCTTGGGAGGCTTGCGTCCAAACTTGCCGACTAAGAGTTCATGACGGATACCCTTAGTGAAGGCGGCGATGATAGCGTCGTCGGTGATGTCAGAGATCTTGTTACGTTGTTCAGAAAAACGTCGGATGTAATCTTGAAGGGATTCTCCGGACTTCTGGATGACGTTGTAAAGGTCAAACTAGGTTCCGGGGCGTTCAAAGGTGCCTTGGAAGTTTGCGATGAAGTGCTCACAAAGCTCTGCCCAAGATCCAATCGTGCCGTGGGGTAACCCGTGAAGCCAGGACCGGGCAGAGTCCACTAAGGCCACGGGCAGATAATTAGCCATGGCTTTGCTATCTCCTCCTGCCGCGCGAATTGCGAGACCATAGACGGTGAGCCAAGATTCTGGATTTGTTGTGCCGTCGTACTTGTCGATTCCAGTCGGCTTGAAGCCGGCTGGCCAATCCACTCGACGCAGGTCGCTTGTGAAGGCAGAAACTCCATCCACATCGTCGTCGTAACGATATGGTGAATGGTGGGAGATATGGCCACTTGCCGCGCGATGCTGATTGATAGTATCGCAAAGATCGACGGGACGCCTGCGACGTGGAGAGAGGGGCTGTTCAGCCCGACGCTCCCTATGTCTGTCAGCAAGTGAGTGAACAGATTGTTCACCATGATCCTTGCTCCTGCGACTGGATCCCGCGCCGGCAACGCTGAGGCTTGGTTGATGATAATCTTGAGATCGAAGAGGTGGAACTCGGCTACCAGTAGGCGTACGGAGCTTGAGGAATTCACTAGGACCGAGGCAGCGATCATGGTCTTGGTCTGGTTTAAGATGTTGACGACGTGGTCGGGTGCATCTTCATGAAGTAGAGTGTCTAGAAGGGTGATTGCGGCTACCGCGTTCTGTTGCGGGGTGCGGAAAACTCCCGTCCCCTCAACGTCTTGTTGTCCGATTAGATCTTGTGCTCGTCGCCCAGCCTCCAAGGCACACCGTCGCCGGTCCTCAGCCTCCTTCACGGCCTGTTCGCGTTCCTGTTGCTCACGCTGCAGCCGGTCTCGCTCTTGTGCTAGTCACTCCTCCTCTAGTCGGCGACGCTCGGCTTCTTGTCGCGTACGTTGTTCTTCGGCTTCTCGGGCTTGACGCTGTTCTTTCGTCTCATTATCAACCATGAAAACGCCAAAGAAGAGAGGCGTGTAGTTGTCTTCGTAGCCTTCGTCGAAGTCGTCGAGGTTGCTGTAGTCGTAGTGGTAGCCGAAGTCGTTGTACTCGAGGATCTCCGTCAGTCGAGAATCGACACCGGGGGAGCTAAGGTAGCCATCCAATTCTTCCGTCGAAACCATTCCGAGAGGCTGGAGTATGATGCCAACTTCCCTGGAGCTAGATTGGATCTGGGCCGAAGCCGGATCCCGTCTAGACCTACGGGAAGAAGACGTCCTTATGGTAAAGATAGCGGACAAATCGTCAGGGAGTTTCATCAGGATTGAGGGATAGGCCCCATCGTCTTGATGAGGTCGTGTCGGAGTAGATTGGATCTCGTTCGAGTGGTTTGAAGCCAACTCGGTTGAGATGATCTTGGAGTAGATCTCGGCCAAGTTCGGGATACCGAATGGGGCGGAGGCCTGGCCTCTCCGTGACTGGTTCGGATCCGAGTCAAGGAGAGAAATTTTGCCGAAGTCGTTGGTGATGAAGTCGAGGCTGCCGAACCGGAACGCCTACCCAGGAGGGAAGACGAAGTTGTCGATGCCGGAGACGAAACCCATCGCACTAGTCGGCGAAAAACATGACGCTACCCTTACCTGGCGCGCCAACTGTCGAAACAAGATTTCGGCAATACGAAAAGGGGGTGGCTATCAAGCTAGAAAAGTGGATGGGTTTAGAGACACAAGGTTTTATACAGATTCAGGGCCTCTCAATGAGAAATAATACCCTACTCCTGTCCGGGGATTGATCCGCTGAGTGAATTATTGATCGTATGATCGGGGAGAAAAGTTATGCCTCAAGAGGCACCCGGACCACTCCTTATATAGGGGAAGGAGTCCGTATTACAAGGTACAACCCATATTCCTAACGGAATAGGCATATAAAGATAAAATACAGTCGTAACCGACTAGGACTCCGGGCATTTTCTTGATACACAAGTTAAGGAACCTAACCCGAGTCTCTTAAAGATATTCTACCTACATATGGTACCCCCCATATCCAGTCGGATATACATGCCGTGTAGATATGGGGTATCCATAATCTCCACACAAAGGATGAAGATCAATGCATGCTCAAATCAAAATTAAATAAAGTAGTCAAGGACTCAAATAAATAACCAAGTAAGAGCAAATAAATGCTATCAATACAACTAGGCAATAAAGTAACGTGAAAAATATATAATAATAATAATAATTACAACAATAACAACAACATAAGTAGATTTGCAACCAATAAACCTTAATTAGGACCTAATGCATTCCTCCCAATTAATTCCCGACCGACCGTTAAATAAATTCCAAATAAATTTACTAATAACCTAGACTGTCACTAGTTAAGAAACTCCAATTGAATAAGCGATCAAGATTTTTCCCATATACCAAAGGAACGAATCCTAGATTTTTCCCGAAACAAATCCAAATGCAAAGTGCAATGCAAATGAAAAGGTTTCAGAGAGCTCTTAGGGTTTCCAGTTCGTTGTCCTATGGTCAAGGTCGGCTCTGATACCAACTTGTCATGCCCAGAAATTTACGAACCAGAATTCCCACGCAGAACGTGCATTAAAACACCTGTCTAGGATCGGCCAGTGTACACAAACAACAAAGTTGATACACAGATCCACGTCTAACAAACATAACAAAGTCTTACATATGCAGCGGAATTGAAAGCGAGCTAAACTAGATAACTTGACAGTCGCAGCGTGGCAAGTCCACTCCACGGGCATCCTTGACAGCAGCGACGAAGCCTACTCCTATGGGTAACCCCCATCCGAAAGGTACTTTGCCTCTGAGGTGGGGCAGATATAGCAAAATTGAGTACTACCCGTTGTACTCAGCAGGTCATACCAAGAGAAGGCATGATGAAAGGTAATTCCAAAGGAGGCTAGGGGGTTATTTGCATAAAGCTAGCATTTAAAAATAGAAGTTGAAAGTAGTAAAACTGTTGACGTTAATTAAGCAATGTTAATCATCACTGTCCAACGCTACACCATGTTGCAATAGGCCCAACCAACCACCTGAACTAAACCAGTTCCATTAAGTCAAATTATTAAGGGTGAGACTAATCAGTAATCACGGTGAGACTGGTTGATCGCCCATAACCGCGAGTGCGGCTATTCAAATGGTTTTACTCTGATCAGAGGTGTAGAAATGTACCCACAAGACACAGCCCCACGACACGTTCCTGTGTGCTAGAGATGGCAATGGGGCGGTGCGGGGCCGGGTTGGGCAAGAACGCCCTCGTCCCCGACCCTCAATTTCATCCTCGGCCCTAGCGCCGAAGAGGAAGTCAAGTATACATTGCTACCCATCCCCGCACCCGCTAGGTCCCAATAGGAAGTCACTCTGCCAATCGAAGTGAAAGAGCACCCGCAGTTGGGAGAGAAACAGGAGGAGAGGGGAGGCCGACAGCATGAAGAGGAGCAGGCGGCTTGCGGCGCAAGGAGGAGCTGGTGGCTCACGGCGCAAGGAGGATCAAGCGGCCAGCGGCGCGAGGAGGAGCACGTGGCCATGCAGCGGCACGAGGAGGGAGAGGCTACCGCCACGAGGAGGAGCAGGAGGTCTGATGTGCCCCAGCACCCATCACATGAACACTCAAGAAAATCATTTGACTTAGCCGCTAATGAGAGCCAATCCATTACACCATTTCAAGGACCGATAACACGTAGACGTGCAAAGAAACTACAACAAGAGGTGAACTCGCTACTAGCTGAAACATATTTCAATATTGACGACAATTATATACTACCTAAATCAAGTACTTTGCTATTGCTTAGGTTTACACATGCACAACACATGATGGGCATTGACAATGAGTTAGAAGATCAAAGTGACGATGGGTTACATGAAGACGACGACCGTTTACGTCATGCTGATTTTGGAGTGCATTGTCTCCAAACATTTGCTCCAACTTCCAAGGAATGTGCGACCCAACCAATCAAATTTCTCCATGCTTGGAAAGATAATCAAGTCTAGTTTCACCTCCAACAAACAGCTCGTCATTTCGACTTCCCACTAAGGAGTTATGGACAAATCATTGAAGACTGCTCAGAAGCCAAACAGACGCGCTGAAGCATCTAGGCCCCCGGTGTTAATTTTGGTAATTAATGACAAGCGCTAATTGTGGACTAACCGTTGTCTTTGAGCTATATATTTTAAGTTAGTTTCACATCATGTGTGCACATGGATGATTGTCGATGGATTAAAATTGACGGCGCCAAGCAAAGGAAGAGAAGACGGTAAACTAGTGTTTCCATTTGAAATTGATCGAGGCGTTGGGTGATCAAAATTGTGCTAGTTTATTTATAGTTTCGCCGTACTATCAAGGGGGGTAATGGCCTAGCAAAGAGATGATTTTAATTGCCACATTAGGTCATTAGAATTTAAACTTATGCTCACATCTCACATCACAAACCTGCTATATTGTTCACTGTCTGGCCTGACCAGGGGCGGTCAGACCGGCCAGAGAGTGGCGGTCTAACTAGCCAGGCAATGGCGGTCTGACCGGTGGGTGTCGGCCGGTCTGACCGGCCGGCCATATGGCCGGGATGGCATGCTCTGGGATGGCCGATCCCGAGCCGCCGGAGCCGTATTCGGTCAGACCGAGCTGGTGGCAATCTCACCGAGCTGAGGCCGGTCTGACCGGCCACCCCATGTCGGTCTGAACGGCCTAGACAGTGGGGCCCAATGACAGCCCTACAACGGCTAGAAAACTAGCCGTTGTAGAGTAGCACGGTCTGACCGGCCACATACCTCCGGTCAGACCGATAGAGCACAAAGTTGGGGGATTTCGCCCCAACGGCTAGTTTTGGTTGATGGGAGTATAAATACTCCCCCTCCAGCAGCAAGGGGACTCTCTTGGCACCGAATTCAATTGCATACACCTCTTACACCTCTCTCACACCCACTTGAGCTTTGTGTTCATCCATCTAGTGTGTTAGAGGGTTGATTAGCCAAGAGTCAAGTGCATTGCTTCCATTTGTAGAGCTAGTGTGGCACTTGATTGATCATCTCCACGTCAGGTCATTGCCTGTTACTCTTGGAGGTTGCCGCCTCCTAGACGGCTTGTGGAGGAGTTGCCCGGTGACCTCTCCGAGAAGATTGTGGAAGAGGCCCGGTGCCGGTTTGTGAGTGGTTTGAAGTTCACTACCTTCGGAGTGAAGAAAGAACTACCCCGAGTGATCGAGGCTTGGGTAGTCCTCTCCGTGGGCCGGCTCCCGCCTTGCCCACCCCTTGATGAAGGGGGCGTGTGGTGGCTTCGTGGTTTAGCAATGGAGTTGGGCTCGCCTCAACGGGGAGTAGGAAACCGGCGAGTTTCCGAATCTTGGTGAAAAATCTCTTGTCTCCTTGTCTCATTTACTTGTTGCATTTACATTTGTGCAATTTACATTTCTAGAGACATACTAGAGATCATTTCACCCTAGGATTGCTAAACATTGACATAGGAGTGTGATTTACTTTCTTAGAGATATAATTGAGCCACTATCACCCTAGGTTTGCAAAACATAACTTAGTTGCTTAGTTAGAGTTGACCCTCACCAAGCCTAGCAACTTAGGTTAGTTTTGATTAGGTGTCATTTAGTTTTAAAATCACCTATTCACCCACCCTCTAGTCGACATCTCGATCCTACATGCGCGAGTCCTCTCGGGAATTCACTTTTTGTGACCTTTGAGCTAGCCTATGTCCAGTAAACTCCCAAGACCTTTCATTCCTATCTAGGAGGGTTGTTCCTAGTATAAATATTCCCTATGTTTTATCATGTAAAACACTTTTGACAATGAAAATATAAACCCCTTTTGTTCAGCTGTGTGCTAACAAATTCAGAGAGAGAATTCTACCCCTTTGCTCTTGTGATTTCCTTGTGAGATTATACAAGCGGCGTTCGACGCCCCCCAATTGGTGCTCCTGGTCCCTTCGAGGTTTTTCCTTGATTGATTCCAGGTTGTGTTGGTTGGTAAACTTAGAGTGTGGTTGGACGAACCCTCGATTCAGGTTGCGTAATAGAGACGGTGGTTGGCTTCGAGTACGATCGTCAGGTTGCACTGTTATCTTGGCTGCTTGCAGCTAGTAATATTGGTCTCTTTGAGGCTAGTTATCTGTTTGTGATCCTACGCCGTGAAGATCGGGACATCATCCCTACCAGGGTCGCATCATCTGGTATCAGAGCTTTCGTTGTCACGGTAGGATTTTTTATCCCTTGTTACATATATTTATTTTCTTCCTATCCAGAAAAAAGCCTACAAAAATTTATTCCATAGCCTTTGTTGCATCTGTTATTCTAGTGAGTTTGGTTAAGTTTCAGTTCATTAGAGTCTTTATTTAGTTGCTGATCTATTTTCCTTCATGTGTTCTTTGAGCCAACCTATTGTTGTCTCTAAGAAAATCCCCACAAAAAAAAGTAAACCATATCTATCCTTTGCGTATACCTTGATCCTATTATGTTTTAATTGTCGGTTTTATATTTTTGGTTCAGTCTATCTTTTGTGCAAGTGTCATACATGCTATAGTGTTGTCTTTGGTGAAAAGAAAAAAAAGTTGCAGGAAGAAAGGAATTGAGAAAAGATTGAAACCAAAAAAAAAAGAAGGTTTCTGAAAAAAAAAGTGAATATATCAAAAAAAAGAGGTGAAAAAAAAATTATGAGAAGTGAAAGGTGGAAAGAACGATATGTTTGTGTTGTTATGTGTTGAACCGTTTACGCCATATTGCAAAATCATCTGATATCCTTCCTTTGGTGCAAATTTTGCTAGGTATGAAACGTAATTCATCCATTCACTAGCGTAATCCTTTGTTTTGCATAAAAATATCCTATCTTTCTTTGTGCGTGAGTTGGTGTTTCTATTCCAAACCTTTTGGATCAGCACTAGGCATGGAACTTCTAGTTTGAATTGTTACTTATCTTTACAACAACTAGATTTCAGATTGCTTAGTGTAGGTTTACCCCACCAAGCTCCACAAAGAAACCATCGTTTACGTCATCTTGGTCTTGTGTTCGATTAACCATCACACTTTTTACCACCACACATATACTTCTGTAACTTGCAGGGAAAACATAAGAGCTTTGGTTGGTAAGAGAAGGTGAGGTTGCGAGAGTTTCCACATATTTTCCAATTCCACATATATTTTCTTTTGCCCCTTGTGTTACTAACCGTGTAGGAAGATGTCTGAAATTAATCGGGAGGATTGTGTTACCATGGGTCAATTTAATGATTTGAGGCGTAACATGGAGGCAAGACAAGATCGAATGGCACAAGATGTTCAAAATATTTTGGGTCATTTTGAAAATATTAATCCTTTTGGTGGAGATGCAAGTGTGCACAGTGGAGAAGATGAGGAGGATGGGGAAGATGCTGCTGCTCGGGCTGCTCGAGAAAGAAGAAACCATGGTCGTGGTAACAGAGGGAGAGTAGGTGCTCATGGTAGAGGCAGAGGTCGTGTTCAAAGAAACAATCGCTATGCTGAATTTGATGAAGAGGATGATGATGATGATTTGTCCTATCGTTTTGGTCGCATACCACGGCGGAGAAATAATGATGAAGAGAGGCTTGGTAAGCTGAAATTCACCAAGCCAAAGTTTGATGGTGGATCTGATCCAGAGGCTTATCTTACGTGGGAGTTGAAGGTTGATAAAATATTTCACATCCATAATTATTCCGGAAAGAAGAAATTGGCAATGGCTTCACTTGAGTTTGAGGATTATGCTCTAATTTGGTGGGAGCAATTGATGAATGAACGAGAAGAGAATGGCCAAGATGAAATTGCAACTTGGGCTGAAATGAAGGCTGCAATGAGGCAAGATTTATTCCGAGGCATTACCGACGTGATCATTTTGATAGATTGCAGAATTTGAAGCAAGGAAGTTAGTCTGTTGAGGAGTATTATAAGGAGATGGAGAAGGCCATGATCCGAGCTAATATTTTTGAAGATGAAGAGCAATCCATTGCAAGGTTCATGTCAGGCTTACACCGGGATATTCAGCGAATTGTGGAATTTCAGCCATACCGTAATCTTGTCTAGTGTGTTCATCAAGCTAGCAAAGCTGAGCGTCAATTGCAGCAAGATGCCAAGGCAAGAAAGTCGAGTTCATTCAGTTCGCGAGTTACCCAAAGTGGTAACAAGTTTACACCAAGAGCCAATGTGAATCGAGGTACCACCGTAAACTCGAGTGGTGGTTTACGCTCTAATGTTTCTGGTTATTCTAATGGCAAAGAGGCTGCCATTTCTAGTGTGAAGAGTAAACCAACGGTCTCATCTACTACCTCAACTGGCTCTACTTCTAGGAGTCAAGATATCCAATGCTTCAAGTGTGGAGGCCATGGGCATGTTGTTAGAGAATGTCCAAACAATCGTGCCATTATTGTGACTGAACATGGAGAGTTTGATTCAGCTAGTGAGGTGGAAGAAGATGTTCTTGATGATGGAAATGAAGATGTTGTTGGAGAAGAGGATACTCAATGTGAGTTTGAACAAGGTGTTGCAGTTGTTGTGACTCAAGTTCTGAGTTTACAACTTAAGGATGCTGAAAATGGACAAAGAAACAATCTTTTCCAGACCCGAGCTAAAGTGGAAGGAAAAGAGTGCAAGGTCATTATTGATGGAGGTAGCTGCCATAATCTTGCAAGCAAAGAGATGTGTGATAAGCTTGGTCTGAAATTATTACGACACCCACATCCATATCATGTCCAATGGCTGAATGATAGTGGAGATATCAAGATTGGGCATCGGGTGAAAGTTTGTTTTTAAGATTGGTGAATATGAAGATGAGGTTTTGTGTGATGTTGTGCCTATGACAGTGTGTCACTTGCTGCTGGGAAGACCATGGCAATTTGATCGATCATCACAGCATTGTGGTCGAGCAAATCAATTCTCTATCAAGTGGAAAGGAAGGTATTTTGTGCTTAAGCCCATGACACATCGACAAATCATGGCTGAGCATATGCAAAAGAGTTCTGAAGTTAGGATAGAAAGTGAGAAAGAAAGAGAGCAAAATAAATTGAGTGACATCCACAAATCGGTGAGCAAGAGCCACAAGCCAAATATGAGTGATAAAAAGAAAAGAGAGGGTGAGAACTTAGTGATGTTAGCCACCAAATCAGAAATGAGAGATGTGAGAAATAACCCAGCTCAAGTATTCATTGTACTTGTGTACAAGGAAGTAATGATTTCAGCTAATGACTTAACATCTCTTCCTAGTGTTGTTTCTAATCTTTTGCATGAGTATGAAGATGTTTTTCCAATGGAAACACCTGCTGGACTTCCTCCATTGCGTGGCATAGAACATCAAATTGATCTCATTCCTGGGGCTGCACTACCAAACTGAGCACCATACCGCACCAACCCACAAGAAACAAAGGAAATACAAAGGCAAGTACAATAGCTTTTAGATAAAGGTTATGTGCGTGAAAGTTTAAGTCCTTGTGTTGTCTCTGTGATTTTGGTGCCCAAGAAAGATGGATCTTGGAGGATGTGTGTTGATTGTAGAGCCATCAATAATATCACTGTTCGATATCGCCATCCCATTCCAAGGTTAGATGATATGCTTGATGAGTTGAGTGGTTCCATGATATTTTCTAAAATTGATTTGAGAAGTGGGTATCATCAAATAAGAATGAAAATTGGAGATGAATGGTAAACTGCTTTAAAACAAAATTCGGTTTATATGAATGGTTAGTTATGCCTTTTAGTTTGACTAATGCACCTAGTACTTTCATGAGATTGATGAACCATGTTTTGAGAGCATTCATTGGAAAATTTGTTGTGGTTTACTTTGATGATATTCTGATTTACTCCAAGTCTTTGAGTGAACATGCTAGTCACATAAAACAAGTTTTGGATGTGCTAAGAAAGGAGAAATTATTTGCTAACAATGAGAAGTGCACATTTTGTACAGAGAAGGTTGTTTTCCTTGGTTTTGTCATTTCGGGACAGGGAATTGAAGTTGATGAATCGAAAGTGGAGGCAATCAAGGATTGGCCAACCCCTGTGAATGTAAGTCAGGTGAGAAGTTTTCATGGTCTTGCTGGTTTTTATAGAAGATTTGTGAAAGATTTCAGCACCATAGCTGCACCCTTGAACGAGTTGACAAAAAAAGGTGTTGAGTTTCATTGGGGTGAATCACAAAAGGATGATTTCCAAAAATTAAAAATATGTTTGACTGAAGCTCCTTTGTTGGTTCTGCCTGATTTCACTAAAACTTTTGAAATTGAATGTGATGCTAGTGGAATTGGTATAGGAGGTGTTTTAATGCAAGATAAAAAGCATGTTGCTTACTTTAGTGAGAAATTGGGAGGAGCTCAATTGAATTATTCTGTTTATGACAAAGAATTATATGCTTTGGTGAGAGTTCTTGAAACTTGGCAACATTATTTATGGCCAAAAGAATTTGTCATTCACTCTGATCATGAAGCTTTGAAGTACTTTAAAGGACAAGCCAAGCTGAACCGTCGCCATGCCAAATGGGTAGAATTTATTGAAATGTTTCCCTATGTTGTTAAGTATAAGAAAGGTAAGGAAAATGTTGTTGCCGATGCTTTGTCTCAAAAGAATGTTTTGTTGAATCAACTTGAGGTAAGTGTGTTGGGACTTGAGAGTATAAAAGAATTGTACAAAGATGATCTTGAATTTTCAGAACCATATGCAAAGTGTCACCATGGAAAAGGTTGGGAAAAATATCATGTGCATGATGGTTTCTTGTTTCGAGCTAACAAATTATGTGTTCCAAGTTGCTCTATTAGACTCTTATTGATGCAGGAAGCACATGCCGGTGGATTAATGGGTCATTTTGGATATAAAAAGACATACGAGCTGCTGAGCGATCATTTTTATTGGCCAAGGATTAGAAGAGATGTTGAGAGATTTGTGCAGCGTTGCACCACGTGCCATAAAGCTAAGTCAAAACTGAACCCTCATGGTTTATATACTCCATTGACTACTCCTAGTGTTCCATGGGAAGACATTAGCATGGATTTTGTTTTGGGTTTACCTAGGACTAAGAGGGGGAGCGTCACGTCCCAAAATGACCCTAAAATATATCCTTTAAATTATGCCTAGAATAATTAAAATCTGAGTGAAAGCCTCCAAAAATTAAAATGTGCAAAGTTAAAAGTCAAATAAGGCTTGGAGGATTTTTGTATATTTCCTAAAAGCCTAAAATGTGTAAATAAATTTTAGTGGAATTTTCAGAGCACAAATAATAATTATTAAGAAATAAACAAAGTTGAAAAGGTTTTATAAAAAGAAATCCCTAAAAACCTCCTTCCCTCTCTCTCGGCCGAATCCGGCCCATCTCCCTCTCCCTCTCTCTCCTCTCCCCACGGCCCACTCGGCCTCTCCCCGCGCGCGCCGCTGACGGGCGGGCCCGTCCGCCACCCTCGCTAATGGGTGGGGCCCACCTGTCATCCCCTTCCTCCCGCCACTCCCGCCGCTCCGCCCGCGCCTACCGCCGCCGCCGCCGCCAAATCCGCCGTGCTCCGCCGTTCCCATTCAAAATTGAATGGGGGGAAATATTCCCCCCCGATTCCCTCTCCCTTTTCCCCCATTTTCCCCTCTCTCTCTCTCTCTATTTCGGATGGAAACCCCCCCTAATCCCGCCGGCGCCATTAATAGCGGCCGGATCTCCCGCGTCGGTTTCCTTCCCCGCCGGCCGCCCTCTCTCACTCCCAACCCTATATAAACCCTCCCCGCACCTCCCTCATCCGTTTCCGCCACTCGCCGCCCTTTCTCCCCGCCGGAATCGAGCTCGCGCCGTCGTCCTCTCTCTCCGCCATCGCCGTTGACCTCCGGCCGGCCCTATCCGCTCGCCGGGACCGTCCCCCGCCTCGGCGTCGTCTCCTCCGGCTTCGCCGCACCGCTGCCGACCCCGTCCACCGCCTCGCCGAGCTCGCCGACCGCCGAAACGCCGCCGTCCCCGTCAACCGGAGCCGCGCCACCGCCTCCCTCCACTCCGACCGCCTCCTCCGTCGCCGCCGTCGACTCGAAGTGAGCCGTGGACCGCCGCCTCTTTCCCCCTTCCCTTCCCCTCTCTTGGCCGCCACTCCGCTCTGCCTATGGCCGCCGCCGGCGACCATAGGGGCGCGGGCGCTGCCTCCCGCCGGCCGCGCCGACGTGGCTGCCTCCGGGCGCACCGTGTGGCCGCCGCGTGAGGCTCGGCCGTCAGCCGCCCATGCCCTCGGGTGCGACTGACGCGTGGGGCCCACGGCGCCGGCTGGTGAGCCGCGGGTGCTCCCGGTCCACTGTGGACCGAGAGGCTGCCGCGTGGGGCCCACCACTCCCGTGGACCCGGCCCGTGCGCCCCCGCCCCTCGGCTGACGCAATAAACCCTATTTTTAATTAAAAATTTAAATGAAGAAATTCGCAAATATTCACTTAAAGAGCATATAAACTTCAAATGGCCATCACTTGGCCGTTTGAACTCGAAATTGGACCGTTCAAGTCTCTAATTTTTCCTTAAGAAGTCAAGAACCCATTTTTATGCTTTGTTCCTGCTTGTTATATGGAGTTTTTTAGAGTAAAAGCCTTTTTCTTTTCCGTTGGTCGTGTAGACGCTGTAGCTTCGGAAGATCCGCTCTACGTGGAGGTTCAAGCCGACGTTTGGGAAAGCGAGCAAGGCAAGTCACATCATCCTTGAGCATATTGAATCCCAAGTTTACAAAATTATTTTGATTTAAATTAGTGCATTATCGCTTTATTTAAATTCCCGCGTTATCACTGTTTTATTTAGCCATGCCTATTTACCTTTGTTATGACCTTATTATTGTCATTGTTATTATTGCCTTGTTCACCCTAGGATAAGCAAAACCCCAACTAGTGGGTACCCTATTCATGGTTCCACTAGTATGAACTTAGGTAGATGCTTCGCTGGTTAATTAGGCAACATTAGGCGGTTTTATAACTTTAGACCTTGGGAATTCTCATATCACTTGGACACTATGGAATGGTTGGATTATGGTGGAATTGGACATACACCTCCCTTCCTCTTTCAAAACCCCTAAAACCTGTTTTTCGGTGGGGTTTGGGTGCATGCCAGTTGTGGGAAGTAGCACCCCGGCCAATATAAGGATTAAGCTCGGGCCTCTATTGCAAAGCACTACCGTACTTCCACATGTCTAGTGGATAAGGCTTAGTTTGTGGCTCAGTCTGGTTATAAACAAAGGTACATGGATGGAGATGGACGAAGTCGGGGCTCGATGGACATCTCTAGGGCAAATGAAGGCTACGCGAGCTGCGGCCCGGTAGTTGAGATGTCATGGCACAGGGCCGGTGTCCTGCTGCAAGGGGCTCAATCCTGCCTACCTGTCCCGGGGGTTCCGGCCGTAGGCGGGGTTGGGTCGGTACTCTTGTTTATGGCTAGGATGGGTTTGGAACTATGTCACGTCTTCCGTCCGTATGCCGTGGTGGTATGTGGCGCGTGGTTACACGTGAGGAAGACGTGTTGTCACGCCCGGAATTTCTATCCAAAATTCCAAACGCTTACATGTGTGTTAAACCCTCGTCCAGGAATCAGCCGAGGCACACAATAACAAATTGATAATAGAGTACGAATAAACAACTATTTAATATTCGCAAACAACAAATTATTACAGAGGTAGATAGTTCCTCTCAAAGAATAAAATTCTACGCAGCGGAAAATAAAACAAACTACGGAACAGCTAAGGCGACTCCACTCCACAGGCAACTTAATCCGGACCAAGCCTAGTCCTCCAAATCATCACCTTCACTGAAGTACTCCTCCTCTGATGAATGAATATTGCAAGAATGAGCATATGACATACTCAACAGGCCACACAGCAAATATGCAAGTGCACAGGGTAACAAAGGATGGCATAGTAAAGTTCATTTGCATAAACAGCATTTAATAAATATTTAAGAGAATAGTAAAACAGTTGAATAATTAATCAGTATTAAATAAACACCATACAACACTCCCGTGTTGCATAGGCCCAACCTCATTTGAACAACCAACCCCGGTTGTACAAATCAAACCTCCATACCAGGAATATGCCATTCCAAACCAGGAGTCACATTAATTAGCACAATTACCATTAATGAATAGTGTGGGACTAATCACGAAAAACATTGTTCAACTCACCCATAACCGCGGGCATGGCTATTCGAATAGTTTTACTCTGGCCAGAGATGTACCACTGTACCCACAAGACACAGCTCCACAACATGTTACCATGCGCCTCAATATCACCACGGTACCTCGGAAAGGAACTGTGACAATACCTCTCGCACAACACAACTCACCACAGTGCACCATACCTGGATCATAATCACCCCCTCTACAACCAGAGGCATGGACTCCCCAGCGACCCCCACGGACTTCTCGCCGCTTCTCAGTCTGGCACCCCGTAATGAACCATGCTATACAAAAGGTAAAGCCGTTGCCCACGCTGGCTTGTGGTTGGCACGGTAAATGTTTCACAACAGTAGCTCACGAACCGGTCCTTAATTGTCATGAGCACAACCATCAAAACCATATGCTCAGAACCCACCTTAACCAGGTTTTAATTATTAATTAATTAACATAACACGATTACCCATCGTGAGCTACCATTAAATATAACCATAAGTAATAATATAGTATGATTCACCCCATTAATGAGTTTATGTTTCTAAGCACGGCTAAGCAATTATATATATAGCATTTAGCTGAACCAAACCAATATATAAGGTCCAAGCTAATCAATTTATTACCCATAGGAAAATAAAGTCATCTTCGGCCATTAATTAATTGGGAAAGGTTCACCACCCGATGACATTCGAAAATAATGTATAAGTTGAAATAAAACATTAGCTTTAAACGGGTTCAACATGCTCAAAGGGATGTTTGGGATCTGTGTGACTTGCCTTTGGCTTCTGCAAACACTTCTGAACCTTCCTCAACGGAAACGCTCTCCTCCAGAACGTCGGAAACTAAAGCAAAATAGACAAAATCAACAAAACAGTACAAAAACAAGCATAAACAGTACATGTGGATATTTTTAACATGTAGATATCAATTTTAGAAAAATTTAGCAACTTGAACCACTCGAATCGGAGCTACGGTTATTTAGTTATGAATTTCCGAAGTTTTAATCGATTTGCATCTAATAAAAAAAACTGGAAAAAGGAATTATGACGTCATGCTGATGTCATCATCGCCGGCATGACACGGGCGACGACCTCGCCGGCGATAGAGAGATCGGCCGGGCTATCCAAGGGCACCTACGCGTAGAGGACAACGACGCGAACTCACTGGTACTAGCAAACGCGACGGACGACGACGAATGGCGGCCGACGGCGAGCTCTAGCGGCGGCACGGCTCGGGTCGTCGGCGGCGGCGGCTCTCCGGTGACCGGCGACGGCGGCGAGGGGGTGGCCGAGGTTCCCCACCTCCGTGCGCACCTAATGGCGGCGACGGGAAGCAGCGGCGACGGCTAATGCGACGGCGCAGCGCGGCTGGACGTCGGCCGGCGGCGGCGGCGGTTTGGACGGCGTGGCGGCGGCGCTACGAGGAACGAGAAGGCTCGGGAGTTGGGGCAAACGAAAGAGGGCGACTAGGGGGTGCTATTTATAGGCTTAGATTGGAGAGATCGGACTCCAACCGCGAGTAATCGGACCGGGAAAAACTAGGTTTAGGTTTTGGGGATAAACTCGAAAACGAGTTTGATTCGGATAAAATACGAAGCAATTAGCTCCGATTCTTGAGGGAAAAGATAGAGGACAACAAAGGGATAAAAACCCCTCAACCAATCGGACTCGAGGGCGACCGGATGAGGCGAATTTGGCGGAAAGAGGCGGCGGCTCGGGCTCGGCTAGGCGGCCGGCCGGCCGGAGGTTAGGGATGACCCCGACATGTGGGCCACACATGTCGGTGGCTAGAGGAGGAGGGGGCGGGGTGGCTCGGCTGGGCCGACTTGGGCCGGCTTGGCCGCACGCGGGGAGAGAAGAGTTGGGCCGGAAACGGCCCAACGGCCTAGGAGAGGATTTTTAAGACTTTTCCAATTAAAATAATTCGTGAAATGATGTTTCATTTATTAAAAATACTTTCCTTTCTCAAATAATTCCCAGAAAAATCTAGAAAATAGATAAACAAGCATAGTATTTAATGAAATTTTATCTAGCTCCATTTTATGTTGAAAATTTTCCTAGATTATTAGAGTTTAACTTGTAGGCTTTTAAAATAATTTCTAAAAATGATTTAAAATATGCATTACTAATTTAGGCGATTTTTAGGGCGTGACACGTGTCTTGTGGGTAAAGATGTACACCTCTGATCAGAGTATAATCTATTCGAATAGCCGCGCCCTCGGTTATGGACAAGCCTAGCAATGTACCCAAGTTAGTGTTTTAATTCTTAAAACCTATTTAACAACTAAAATGTGGAATGGTTGGCCTGGGTTGGCTTGGGACGAGCTGGGACCTGGGTTGGGTTGCAAGTTCGGTCTGAATCATCGTAGGCCTTGGGTTAAGGCAGGTTCGTGTGGGTTCACGGCCTTGTTTAATAACATTGTGTAGCTCTAGGATCGTGTTTACAAAATTGCCCTGAGCAACTAAAAGTCTTTTTAATGCTATTTACTGCAAAATCTAACCCCTTTATTATAACTCCCTTGTACTCCTTTGCATTTATTCTGCATTCGTGGGTGTGTCTTGTTGAGTACGGTGGTTGTACTCAATCTTGCTCAATTTTTCCCAAACCCAGAAGAGGAGTTCCTGGAAGATGAATGCTTTGGTGTCTAGCTCGTGCCTGCCGTCAAGTGCCTGTGGTCATCGCCCTAGTCGCTCGCTGTTTTCCGTTTATCTTCGTGTGTGCCTGGCCTTCGTGGCCCATGTAATAAATTAACTATTTACGCTTCCGCTTGTTAAACTCTGGATTGTATCAACTTTTGGTGTACCTTGCCTCCTGGGACAAGGAATAATACACGCACGTAAGGAATGCCCGTTGGGTTAATTCCGGTCATGACAGCGAGGGATTCAATTTTTGCTGTGGTCGATAGATTCTCAAAAATGACACATTTTATACCCTGTCATAAAAGCGATGATGCTTCCCATATAGCTGATTTATTTTTCAGGGAACTTGTGAGGTTGCATGGAGTACCAAAGACCATTGTGTCTGATCGTGATGTGAAGTTCATCAGCTACTTTTGGAAGACATTATGGGCAAAACATGGAACCAAGATGTTGTTTTCTACAACTTGTCATCCTCAAACAGATGGTCAAACTGAAGTTGTGAACCGTACACTATCAACGTTGCTGCGTACGATGATCAAGAAAAATTTAAAAGAGTAGGAGGATTGCTTACCACTTGTGGAGTTCGCATACAACAGGGCAGTACATTCTACCACTAACATGTGTCCATTTGAAATCGTTTATGGGTTCAAACCTACCGCACCAATCGATTTGTTACCTCTTCCATTGCAGGAAAGAACAAACATGGATGCTTCAAAGCGTGCTGCATATGTGAAGAAGATTCATGAAAAGACCAAGGAAGAAATTGAAAAGAAGACGCGCAGTAATGCTGCAAAGGTGAACAAGCATAGAAAGAAAGTGGTCTACGAACCGGGAGATCTTGTTTGGGTTCATCTACGTAAGGAACGATTTCCAGAAAGACGCAAATCAAAATTGATGCCACGAGGAGATGGACCATTCAAAGTGTTAGTCAAAATCAATGACAATGCATACAAAATCGACCTTCCGGGTGAATATGGCGTAAGTGCTTCATTCAATGTTGCTGATCTTACCCCATTTTATGGTTTCGATGAAACAAAGTCAAGGACGACTCCTTTTCAAGAGGGGGAGGATGATGTGCCCCAGCACCCATCACATGAACACTCAAGACAATCATTTGACTTAGCTGCTAATGAGAGCCAATCCATTACACCATTTCAAGGACCGATCACCCGTAGACGTGCAAAGAAACTACAACAAGAGGTGAACTCGCTACTAGCTGAAACATATTTCAATATTGACGACAATTATATACTACCTAAATCAAGTACTTTGCTATTGCTTAGGTTTACACATGCACAACACATGATGGGCATCGACAACGAGTTAGAAGATCAAAGTGACGATGGGTTACGTGAAGACGACGACCGTTTACGTCATGCTGATTTTGGAGTGCACTGTCTCCAAACATTTGCTCCAACTTCCAAGGAATGTGCGACCCAACCAGTCAACTTTCTCCATGCTTGGAAAGATAATCAACTCATTGAAGACTGCTCAGAAGCCAAACAGACGCACGAGTCCTCTCGGGAATTCACTTTTTGTGACCTTTGAGCTAGCCTATGTCCAGTAAACTCCCAAGACCTTTCATTCCTATCTAGGAGGGTTGTTCCTAGTATAAATATTCCGTATATTTTATCATTTAAAACACTTTTGACAATGAAAATATGAACCCCTTTTGTTCAGCTGTGTGCTAACAAATTCAGAGAAAGATCTCTACCCATTTGCTCTTGTGATTTCCTTGTGAGATTACAGAAGCGGCGTTTTCGACGCCCCCCAATTGGTGCTCCTGGTCCCTTCGAGGTTTTTCCTTGATTGATTCTAGGTTGTGTTGGTTGGTAAACTTAGAGTGTGGTTGGGCGAACCCTCGATTCAGGTTGCCGTAATAGAGACGTTGGTTGGCTTCGAGTACGATCGTAAGGTTGCACTGTTATCTTGGCTGCTTGCAGCTAGTTATCTTGGTCTCTTTGAGGCTAGTTATCTGTTTATGATCCTACGCCGTGAATCGGGACATCACCCCTACCAGGGTCGCAGACGCGAGGAGGAGTAGGTATCAGGCGCCGCGGTAGCGAGAAGAGAACTCCACGCATTGACACCGTGGTCGTTCACACGTCATGTGTAGGTGGCGGCTCGATGGGATCGAGAATTAGAAAGGTGAGAGCAGGGATTATCTTCTTGAGTAAATTCCTTGTGTGCCCCCGAAAAGTTACCCAATCCCTTATATGCCCCTGAAACTTACTCAATTCCTTCCATTCCCCCAAATTTTCGATTGGATCCCCTACGCCCCTACCGTTAGGTTTAGTAGCATTCACTGGTTAGTTTAGTTGAAAATACCCATAATACCCTTGAGCTGAAAACTAAGAACATGTTTGGCAGCTAGGTTTGAAACATTCATGCCTGCACAATATATATTCCATGACACTAAATAATTAGTGCAAAAAATTTTATTTATCTTTTGTTATAGTATTCAATATTTTATAAAAAATATAATATGACATTGGATTTTTCATGACCACTAGCCGACACAGCCTGAGGGTAAAAAACAGTACCCCTACCCCATCCATTAATCTGAAACAGGAGCATAGGACGACCTGAAACTACATATTTTAAATTCACTCAAACACCATTGCAATTCATCAGCATATCAGGAGCATCGGTAGCACCATTTAATAGGAAGAAAAACTTACGCATCGAATTAAGAAAAACTTCTTGTAATACAAGAGGATTCACTTATCCACTACCTACGAAGAAGAAGAAATCAATGTAATGAAGAAATAGAAGAGAATAAGTCAAACTTGCTAGTTGCCAAGGATGGATGCTCCACGGGAGCTCCTTGTTGCTGTGGTTGACGCCGCCGCCACCCACGCCACTGCTGCCAACCGCAAGCAGAGTGCCGCCGCTGCCGGGATGTGGGAGCCGACGAAGAGGGGAGCACTGGCAGGAGCCGCAACTGTGAAGGGCAGGGGAGACGCCGCCGCCGCCCACCGGATGCGGCCTCCGCAGCCGCCGCCGCTGACCGCAAGCAGAGCCGAGGCCGCGGCGGGATGCGGACTCGTCGCCGCGGCAGGATGCAAAGCCGCCGCCGCCCACCAGATGGGATACGGACCCAGCCGCCGCCGCTGACCGCAAGCAGAGCCGACGCCACGGCGCGATGCGAAGTGGCTACCGCGGCGGGATGCCGAGCTGCCACCGCCGCCGGGATGTTGGAGAAGGGCGGCGATGCGCGTGCAGTGACGGAAGAAAGCTGGTGATGTGCGGCACCGTGCATGTGGGAAAGATTTTGGAGGATTTGGGGATCGGATGTGGCCCTGTGTTGACAGGGGCATTTTCGCATTTTATGAAAATACTGACAAGCTAACACACATATGCACACAAACATCGGACGGAACCCTAACGGTAGGGGTATGTAGGGGATCCAATTGAAAATTTAGAGGTATGGAAGGAATCGAGTAAGTTTCAGGAGCATGTAAGGGATTGGGTAACTTCTAGGGGCACACAAGGGATTTACTCTTTCTTCTTTTATATCATCCCCTACGTGGACTTGATGGCCTTTTTTGATGGGCCTCTATTATATTTCTATCTTTCTTATATCCCATATGTACCCTTTACCCATCCCTAGCCCCACAAATATGCGAGGCCCTATCCCCGTCCAACCCGCAGGTGGAAAACCAGCCCCATCCCTGTCCACGTAGGGGTGGGTACTCGGCGGGTCCCCGCCTCTAACGGGGAAATTGCTATCCCTATCATGCGCCGACATGCTACCACGACATACCGAAAAGAAACTGTGACAGGACCCTTCGCATAACTCCCCCTAACCAAGCGAATCACACTTCAGGTTTCACCCCTACTCTTAAAACCAGGGTAGGTAGCCCCTACTTGTGCCGCAGTGAATCAAGAAGCTGATCAGCCATTAAAACCGGGGCTGACCCAACTCCATCACACCCAACCTCGCTTGGGAACGTCAGATAGGGAAGAGCTATACTACAAGCCCAGCTGTTGCCCATGCTGGCTTGTGATACACACGGTAATTCTTCCAGGGTATCATGCAAACCAGTTCTTAGATGCCATGGGTGCGTCTATCAAAACCATGCACCCACGGTCCACCATTAAGTATATTTTTAGTTCAATTAATACCATGGTGGTACATATCGAAAGTCATCACAAATAACCAAGGTCTAAGATATTAGTGAGTTTCCCCATAGTGAGTTAGTTGATCTAAGCATGGCTAAGCATTTCCTAAACCAATATCTAATATGATCATATTAGATCCCAAGTTACTAATGATACAATGTAAATGAACTAGGCTGAGTACATTGGTAGCCATCTCACATTACATTATAAAATAATGCAATTTAAATAGAAAGCGGGACATTTGTAAATTGGGTACAATATGATCAATTGTAATGCGTGACTAGCCTTGCTCTGGTGTTGCTGGAACCTCTGCAACCACCTCATAATAGACGGGAGCATTGAAACTGACGTATTCTATGCAACAAACAAAGCACACAAGCAAAACAGGCAAGTCTACTAAAACAGGTAACAAAACCATGTTTAATGGATTCTAGGCATTTTTATGAATTTACTAAGACTTGAATGGACTTAAGCGGAGCTCGGATGAATTAAATATGAAAATTTGAAGATTCACTGTGTTTTTACTATAAACAGAAAAGTCCTTAACCAATCATTGCACACTAAAGCCGGACGCTGACGTCAACGAGGGGAGAGCGGCACCGACACGTGGGCCCCACCCGTCGGTCACACAACGCCCGGTCCACTGTGGACCAAGACTACCGCGGCAGTCCACTGCCATTGGGATAGGGGCGCGCTCGGGACGAGACGGCCTTGCGGTGTGGGAGTGAGCGGCGAGCGGCGGCGTGCTCCACAGAAAAGCGGTGGTGCGGGAAGGAGAGGGAGGAGGAAAAGAGGAGGGCCTCACCGATGACACCTGCGACCAGGGTGGATAGGATGGCAACGATGGCGGCAAGGGGTATACGAGCTCCGGAGCAACCTAGGAATGGAGATGAGAGGGGTTAGAGGGAGAGAAAAGGACCACGGTGGCAAACATTGCCAGCCGGAGGTAGCGGATATGGAGGGCTCACCGGTGAACCAAGGGGAGGCGGGTTCCGGCGGCGGAAGACGATGGGCGAACGGCGGCCTAGGTAGCTCTCGACCTCACGGACCCGATGGAGGCGACAGTGCGAGTCGGTAGTGGCCCTAGCGACGGCTAGCGACGGCCGAAGGCTACGAAAAGGTAGTAGCGGCGGGAGCAATGGCGTGGGCGCGAATTAGGGCATGGGAGGGAGCGGCGGATGAGGGAAAAGGAGGAGGGGAGCCCTGGGATCTTTTATATAGCGGCGGGGAGCTCGGAGGGGGTGGTAGGGGCGGATTTTCTGGCGGATGTAGGGGAGAGAGAGAGACAGTGGCCGGATTCGAAAATTGAATCCCACTGATTTTGAGGGGACGACGTGCAGCGAGAGTAGTGGAGGTGGTTGCGGAGAGTGGGGGCATGCTGGGTGCGCGGAGAGGGCGGAGTGGGGCACGGGATAGGTTGCACCCTACGGCTCCGCCAGCTAGAGGTAGGGGCTGGCTTGATAGGTTGGCCCCACCAGTCAGCTACCCGAGGAGAGAGGGAGGGGCGCGGCGGCTGCTAGGCCGTAGCCATAGGCCGGCCCAGCAAAGGAGAAGGACACGCTCGGGAAGGATGTTGCCCAAGGGAGTGGAAAAAGAGATTAACAATTAATTTAATTCTGATAATTGATTTTGAATTATTAAAATTATTTCTTTTGATGTGAAAATTCCACTAAAAAAACATGTCAATGTATCTAAACATGGAGAACTCAAGAAAAATCCCACCATGCCATTTCCACTTATTAATTACATTTATTAATTAGGGTTTAGGTCTAGGTTAAAACAAATTAATTCTTGAGACAATTTATTAATTTAATTGAGGCTAGGAAAAGGGGAAACTCCAGTGTGTGAAACTTCTATAGTGATGATAACATGTTTCTTACATTGGAATTAATCTATAGAACAATTTTGATTTGTAGTTTCTTTGGTTTGCCAATTTTTTTCTGTGTTCAACAAAGTTTCACACAATGATTATTTAACATCTTTTCACCTGATATGGTTGAAATTGATATATAGCATTTCCCGCACGAGCACCCTCTTAGTTCTGTAAAAAAAATATCAATCCTAAGCCCAGGTATCATGATTGGGTTTTTTTTTACGGAGAAAGTAGTTTGTTACATATTGCTGAGAAATATTTCCTCCATTCCAAAATATACGATGCTATTAACTTTTCTCATAACATTTGATCATTCCTCTTATTAAAAAAATATTATATAAATATTATTTATTTTATTGTGACTTGTTCCATCATAAAAAACTATAATCTCAACTTATAATTTTACATATTTATACTAAATTTTTAAAAATAAAAAAGTTAATAACATCATATATCTTTTTTTGGATGGGGTGAGTACTAGTCTAGATGCACGTACACCGTGGACATGTTAAGCCCCAGCTCCTCAAACGACACGTCCTTGTCCTCGCGCACTTCTTCCTTGGCGCCGGTCGTCGCCGGCATCCGCATCACCCGGAACGGCTGCTCGACACCGACGACTGACCGGCAATAGGCGAAGAGCGCATCCACCCCGCATTGGCCGCCGAACTCCTTGCCCACCACCTGGCCGTCGGGAAATCGCACCCTCAGCTTGCATACTTTGGCGGCAGCAGTGGCGGCCGGCGTTTTTTGGTGATTACGGTAAGGCGGCGATAATGGCGCGGTAATTCTGTTAGCTCTGCTGGTGGTGGGTATGGCCGGCCGCTTCGAGTCGATGAACTTCTCGGCGGCCATGAGAAAGTCGGTCGGGTCCGTGATATGGTGCAGCTTTTCCATGAGCTGCCCGGTGACGGGGTCGACGAAGAGCACGGCGGGAAGCTTGGCGCGGTCGAGCTTGTGGTAGCAGCAGACCTTGCTGCCCTCGCCGCCGCTGTCTCCCTCGTCGGCCTGCCAGAACACGAAGTTGTCCCGCACGTACATCGCCACCGTCTCGTCCGCCCACACGTCGCGGTTCAGCAAATGCGACGCGAACTCGCGGCCGCCGTACTCCGCCTGCACGTTCACGAGGAGCCAACGCGACAGCCTCGCCGCGTGCACCTTGGCGCTGTGGAACCCGCCCCTGTACGTCAGCTCGCGCGGCGCCCGGTACAGCTCCGCCAGGGTCGACGGCTTCATCTTCTTGGACGCAAGCGGCGGCCGCTCGTCGTCCGAGTCATCGCGACCGCCGCCATAGCCGCTGGTGCTGGTGCTGGCCTCCCCCTCGCGCTGGCGCCGAAGAGCCGCGTCCTCCTGGCTCTCCCACCTGGTCGGCCTGCGGCGGCGGGTGGCGCCGCCGGCGGACGGGTACGGGACGCCGTAGAGGGTGTCGGAGCGGGCGGAGATCGGAGCGCGCACCGACGTGGACGCGGACGTCGACGCCTCGCCGTCGTGTCGGGCGGACGACGACGACGGTCGTCCTCCGCTTTCGATGCTGGAGTAGAAGAGGTCGACGGCACGGTCGAGGTGCCAACCGCAGGACGCGAGCTGCTGGGCGGCGGGGGTGACGTCGACGTCACCTCCATAAACTCGAGGAGGCGCGCGTCGTCCTCCATGGAGGATTGATCTGCTCCCGAGGCCGGCCAGCGCGCACGCGCACGACACTACGAGTCTACGACAGGGGGTTGGATTGAGGTGGGAGTTATATTGAATCACGTTCGGTTTCCGGCCAAGAAACCGGGTCGGTTTCCTTTTGGCAGACGGCTGGACTCCCAAAATTATACTGTATTATCTGTTCCTGTACGAGTACGACACACGTGGTGAGGACCTCGTCGTACTCGTACAATATCACCGTGAGGTACAATATCTTATGACGGTGAAGGCGTGAAGCAGTGATCAAACACTCATCATTTGATCATTTCATGACTTGATCATATATATATGCTCGAATAGTCTATGTGGAGCAGAAAATATTTGAGTACACTGCTTCTACAGAATTGATATACGCATCGAAATATGAGGTTCGATCGATAAGGATACACAATCCCAATACCAGATAAAAGCCGTTCACGAGCAGAATCTTCCGATTTCACGGAAACTATTGATGAACCAGAAAAAATGCATTTTTAATAATTTTTTTCACTTGACAACAAATAAAGATGTTTGTGTTCGAGAATGCTAATTCAAGCGCGTGTTGCCGGTGTGCACTTCCGGCCCACATAGCCCACACATGCGCGTGCGCTATTCTTTTCTCCTCTCTCTTTTTTTTTCACATTTTTTGCTACTGCCCGTTTTTTTTTTTCCGTAGTTCGCTGCCGCATGGGTAGGAGAAAAAATCGTAATTAGTTTACTAGTGATTAGTTTACTAGTAATTTTTAAATTTTAACTTAAAAATTTTTAAATTTGTACTTGAAAGTTTTCAAATCTCTAGTTGAAAGTTTTTAAATCTCGAGTTGAAAGTTTTCGAATCTTAAGTTGAAAGTTTTCAAAATTTTCAAATATGGACTTGAAAGTTTTCGAATCTCGAGTTGAAAGTTTTCGAATCTAAGTTGAAAGTTTTTAAATCTCGAATTGAAAGTTTTCAAATCTGCGTTGAAAGTTTTCAAAATTTGACTTTAAAATTTAAATCTTAAATCGAAAGTTTTCAAATCTAACTTAAAAAATTTTCAATCTGTTAGTAAAAAATTCTCCAAAAAAATCTTCAGAATCTTTCCTAATTACTGTCATTAGTTTTAAGTGTTAACTAATAGAGATACTTAAGGGGGACTGCGTGCTAGCGGCGCGCACGCACAAGCTAGCCACTGTTGTTTGGCCATGTTTGTCAAATGGGATAGGGAAATGATTTCCCACCCACCAAAAGACATTTTTAAATCCTAACCATTCATTCTCCCCCTTCCATTTAATCCCAACCCTTCATTTATTTCCCAATCCCAATCCCACTCCTCATTTCCCATTATTAAAACACACCTTTTGTGTTTTGGTCCGAGTAGTCCAACGAAATCCGGGCCATTTGCGATTGTCTTTCTAAACCGTGGGTCCGATATCAATTTACTATAACGAAGAAATAAGGATACAATTATGATATCAGTGACATATATATCTAGGATTTTGGACATGAGTTGATGAGTATATCACCACCATGGATATGATCATGGCTAACTTATATATTCATCAACCAAAGGTGAATATTTCCTATGCAAGATTTACATGCTATATACTACCTCCGTTTTTTAATAGATGACGCCGTTGACTTTTTCTCACATGTTTGACCATTCGTCTTATTCAAAATATTTAAGTAAATATATTTTCTTTTGTCGTGGTTTGATTTATCACTAAATGAACTTTAAGCATGACTAATATTTTTAAAATTTGTATAAAATTTTTTTGAATAAGACGAACGGTCAAAGGTTGTAACAAAAGTCAACGGCATTATATATTAAAAAACGGAGGGAGTATTTAAACAAACATCACTACGTTGAGTTTGGTGTGTTTTTATTTGTAAAAGTACTTGCATGAGGCCGCACATAGAGTGCATGAATAATGAAAGAAGTAGATTGGGGATCAAACTAAGACATACAAAAATTTGGAGTTCGAACCCATTCATGCAAAATCGGAAAAAGTCATTAGACCGGAACTAAAAATTGAGAATAGGAACTCGATCCGGAACAAATTGCACAACTCTAAATCACCTAATAAAGCAACATGGTGATAGTGTGGTGGATTTTTTAAAACAAAACCTACAGGTAAATGCTGATGACGAGGGGAATAATGTGGGGATGAATTGGAAATCTTCACTGCAGATCTAGAAGGGGAGAAGAAAAATGCGAGAAAAACAAATGGGGGATGAGGTGGTGGTCGGCAACGCCCCTGCTTCTATGGCGCCACCCCTTCCAAGCCGATGCCGAGGGAGCTGGTAGACGAAGCGCCCTTGCTTCGTCACCACCCCTGCTTTGCCGACATTGAGGGAGGTGATGGACAGAGCGCCCCTACTTCGCCGGCATCGAGGGAGATCGTAGACAACAGTGTCCATACTTTCCCAAGCTGGCGACGCCATAGCCGTGGCCGTCGCCTATTGTCGTATCCTCTACCCAAGTCAAATCACGGGTATAGAGACACTGAACCTGGACAGGGAACTTAAAAAAAAAAAGGAAGACACGCAGATTGGGAAAGTCAAGCGTTCGTGCTTAGACTTTTCACATCTTTACACTCCTCTTGTTTTACATTGTAAGAGAGATACTATATAACAGCAGATCCATCTAAAATCTACTCCCTCCATCCCAAAATACAACAACTTTTAGCACTTAAGATTTGTCCCAAAATATAACAACTTCTCCACCAATATTTTTTTCCTAACCAATCACAACCCTCCACTATTCACTTTTCCCACCTATCTCTACTTCTAAACCAATTGCAACCCTTTCATATTTAATTCTACGTACTTTCTAAATAATCGTGTTCAACCTAAAACTCTCTATATTCTAAAGGGACAATTTATATGACATTCGACTGAAAATTATCATTAAAATCTGTCAAATGTAACTAAAATACAAGTACAGTGTAATTTTAATAATTACATTATATTTGTATTATAATTACATATGTAACTACAATCTAATTATAGGATAAATAGGATGTAAGTCGGCATCAAGTCATAAAAACCATAATAGCCTGGTGGAAGTGTCATGCGCCTGCATCCCATCAGGTCACATGATTCTTTTCGTTTTTTATTAGAAAGCACGGATCTTGATGCATATAGTACAACTAACACAAATCTCAAACACATCTATCGGTTTAGAAAGTGAAAGATTTAACCATCAAATTTCTGTCAACAGACAGTTAGCAATTGCGATTCTAAAACGGAGGGAGTATCCTAAAGCGAAAGCTCATGTAGGCACCAATGCACCGAGTAGAAAATATTTTGGAAATATACGTGTTTTCGACCGGAATTGCAAGAATAGGCTGATTATGGGAAGTTTTGCAGAAATATACCAGCGTCGCGCTTTGAATGAGCGAGAGCGCGATATCGCGCAGTCCATGCGCGAAAGCGGCGGTGCTATCGCTAATTGGGAGAGAGGGAGCGCTAATGCATCGGTCTCGCATTCGGAAAGCGCGAGAGCGAAGCGGTCTCGCACTTTTGTAAAGCGATAGCGTGGGCCGTCCGACGCCGCCTGATGCACGCGGGCCACGAAGCGGTCTCGCGCTTTGAGTGCGCGATAGCGCGTGCGGTATCACGGTCGGCTCGCGCGAGACCGTAGCGCTAGAGGCTGTTTGATGCACGTGGGGCCCGGAGCGGTCTCACGCTATGCGCTAGCGAGAGCGTGACCGGTATCGCGCTATGCACGAGTGAGAGCGCCAGCGGTATCGCTGTCGGCTAGCGCGATACCGTTGCGGCGTGGCCCACCCTCTAATCGGCTGCTAATCCCGTAGGAAGCGACAGCGACGGCTTCGGTCTCACTCTTTGAAAGCGCGAGACCGCGAGCGATATCGCGCTCCCAAGGCGCGAGAGCGGTCAGCTAATTGCGCATGCAAATCCGGTGCAAATCGTTAATATTTCATGTGATATATTAAGCCGTTGCTATGTAGAAAGTATAATTTTTTTCATATTTTTTTATTATGTGTGCAACATATATACATAAATGAACATAAGAAATATGTATTGAAAATAGGCAAAGATTGTGTACGCAACTACGAGATGAAAAATAAATATCTTGGTATTTGCAAAATAATGATATTAGTTACAGATAGGAAAGAAACAATATATTACCTATAGAAAAATAGAAATTGAATATGTATTTATTAAAAATATATAAAGGGGTAGAGAGATCATTCGGGAGCAATTTTTACAAAATTGACATTGAATATGAATTTAGAATATGCCATATTCACAGACAAAATCACCTTTGCATATTCACAGACTCGATGTTGTGACAAGAACCGTGTAGCGAGTTAATGAACTACCTAGTTCTTGCCACAAGATCGGCCCTAAGAATATGCAACACCGAGTTTATGAATTTGCAATAGTAGGTCATATTCAGAAACGGACGCTGGAACTTGAAAAAAAGAGTGGGTGTAAGAATGTATTAAAAAATCACATTTGTATATTCACATACTCGATCTTGGGACAGGAACCGTGTAGCGAGTGAACGAACAACATAGAGTGAGTTCACCAACTACTCAATTCCTGCCTCAAGATCGGGCCTAAGAATATGCAACACGAAGTTGGAACCAGCAGAACGTTTGTGAAGAAGAGATGTAGTTGTGTGCTAGGTTTGGTTGTTATTTATAGGGGATGGGAAGAAGTTGCGCATAGTCTCAATTATTAGAAAGAGACGACGACGCGTCGGACTGCTTCACTAATCAATTCAATAATTACAAAGGGACGACGCACTTTTGGCGCATCAGACTGTTTCACTCGTGAAGTTAATAACTACAAAGGGAAACCGTCACTTTCGGCGGCACATGCTGCTTCACTGTTTTCTTTAGTAATTACAAAGCGACGATGGCACTTTTGGCGCGGTGGAATCTTCACTGTTAAATGTGAATGATTGATTCTCTGTGAAATGTCCCGTGATTGGAAAGAGAGGAGGCCGTTTTAGGTGTGTATGATTGCATCTCTATGAAAAGAAATTAGTGTGTAATTTAAGTCATAATAGTAAAAAGCAAAAGTACTATCCAATTTGAACCGCACGAGTAACATCGAAACTGCACTATTAATTTAATTAGTGAGACTATTATTTTTGTTAGCTGTCGTACGAAAAATTATTAGTTAACTAAAAATCATATGTGTTAACTGCCTACAAAATAGGGCGTAAAAATATGAGATATTTCTGAACTACGAAACATCATGCATAACATGAAGAATAACAAGTACATCTGAAATAATGTTCGTTGCTAGTAATAGAAAGCCAAAAGCATAACAAGGTTCAGCTAGGGTTGCCAGTGAACTTAAAGACATAATGTTCACTTCTACTCGTCATCATGGTCAGTCATAGTCCTAGATGTTCCAGCTTGCTTTTTTGTAGTCTTTTTCCTTGCTCCTGTGGCATGTCGAGGGCCTGAGAGTGACAGACGGTTTGGCTCATGGCACTCACGGTTAGATTTATGTAGGTCATTGTCATTTTCTTGTAAATCGCCAACTTCTGGTTATGTGGGCTGTGTCACCTGGGGCGCATCATCAGTTTGGGAAGCCCGAAGCTCATTGGGTACCAATGACGACCCTCCACCGAAGATGGATATGTCGCCGTACAATGCAGTGTAAGGCCTATACCCTGACATTAGTTCAGGGTGAAATGACCCTACAGAAGCAATGTAGATATCAATGAAATTATCAAAGCTAGAGCAGACAATAATAACATAAAATAAAAAATACAAACATGTTGACGGTGCTTGCATATATGGAATTTCATTAGGATGCGAGGAATATTGACCAAATAGCCAATCATCTTGTTGCAACAAGTCCATATAACCATGTACTACAGCACCAAACAACGTGCCTTGCATCCATATTAAATGTCACAGAGTTATTGTCTTAAGTTGAAGTGGGAGTAATGTATGGCAGGAAAGTGCCATCGATATATGTGTATGGAGAATCCTTTATCTTCTCCTCCTCCCTCAGTATACTCCCTTTATGCTCTTCATGTCATGCATTTCTTTATTCCTTCATAACTACCTACATTTGTAAGTCCACATTTAATCACATCATTTATTCCCGTTACTATATGAAACCTTATGTATGTGACCTACAAATAGAACTATCAATATTTCAGTTTTTTTTTCATTTGTTACATATAATATTGGCCATATATATATATATATATATATATATATATATATATAAATATAATTAAACATCACATGAACTACTAATTAATTATAACTTAAAATTACTACTACGTACAAATTAATTGTAACTTCTATTATACTTTTTACCTTATAAATTAATTATGTCTACCTATTTTTTAACCCGAATCGACTCTACGTCATATCACACAAACTACCTCCATTGGCCTACTTAATAATAAAATACTACATTACGAATATTTGACATTATTAACTTTCTACGTTTCTATTTTTACATGTGACCTAACAAAATATAATGTAGGAACTAATAAGTACATAGCACAATTTTTATCTGACATAACTAAAAACAAATATTAACTAACACTAATATAAACTCCGTGAACTAATATTTTCTAAATCCTTATCGTACAAAATTTTTGCTAATAGAAAACTAATCAACTTACGTGTCATTTATTTCTTCTCTCCACTGCCTCCTCTCTTCTCTTGCTCTTCCTCTCCTCCTCAGTTCACTCCCTTCTGTCTTCTTCTTCTATGAGGACCATCTCCTCTCCTCTCATTTTATGCATTGAGCGCATTGAATTCGAACGACTACAGCGGTTACCAGCTGAAGAAACGCGGCCGGCATGATGTGACTATAACGTGAAATGATAAGAGAGTGCACATAGCTCTTCCACCCATTCCTAAAAAGCAAAGGTAGATGGCTAAAACCTGTGCAGAAAGCAAAAAGAAAAAGAGAGATGGGAAATAAAGATGTCGGTGGTTGTACTTTTGCCGCTCTTCGTGTGTCGCTCTCGCGCATGCATAGTGCGAGACCGAGACCGGTATCGCGCATGAGGAGCGCGAGACCGAGAGCACTCTTGCGTGCACAAAGCGCCACCGAGGGCCCACTGCCGCTCCCCATCTCTATCACTCTCGCGCACACGTAGAGCGAGACCGCCACCGGTCTCGCGCGCTCAAAGTGTGACACCGCGGGCCCACTACCGCTCCCATCTCCATCGCTCTCATGCACGCGTAGAGCGAGACCGCCACCGGTCTCATGCCCTCAAAGCGCGACACCGCGGGCCCACTGCGCTCCCCCACGTCTTCTCGCTCTCGCGCATGCTGCATCATCAATCTCACGCGCACAAAGCGTGATACCGCGTGTCCACATTTCTCCCGTCGCGTCACTCTCGGTGTCGCGCTTTCGGATTACGATACCGACCTCGGTCTCGCGCAACGAAAAAGCAAGAGCGATGGCTCCGCCCCGAGGTAGTTTTGGGGATTTCTCCACGTGGCGCTCTCGCGCTACGGAAAAGCGATACCGCTGCGCTCTCGCTTTTCTCTTGCGTGATACCGCCAACTCAACTTCGCTTTCGCTCTTTCACATCGCGATTTCACCACGTTATCGCACTTTCCAGGTGCGAACATCGCTATCGCTCTTCCAAACAGTGATACTGATGGTATATTCGCGCAAAACCTTAGCTATCCGGTATATTTTTGCAAAATCAACCAAAAAACAGTATATTTTCAAAAAAATTTCGTCCCGAGTACCTCAACGACCGTAACCGGTTGATAATTCTGTACCCGTCAAACGGAGGTGTGAGAATATCATCGTTACTCATCAGTTTCCAAATTCGAAAGATCCGGATGCCCACGTCGGCCGCGGCGGTGCTCGTACCACGGCCGCCGCCGCCGCCTCCGGCGGAGGCACCGGCCGAGCCCAACGACGACGACGGCTCCCTCCATTCCCTCCTCTCCTCCCTCTCCTCCTTCTCCGCGCTCCGCCTCCTCCCCTTCCCACTCCTCGCCTTCTCCCGCCTCCGCCGCCACCTCCCGCCCGCCGCAGGCACCTCCCACCTCCTCCTCCGCCCCGTCGCCGCTCTCCTCCATCACCACCGCTCCCACCTCCGCCTCGGCGTCCAGCTCCACGCGCTCTCCCTCTCCCTCGGCCTCTCCCGCCACCCCATCCTCCTACCGCGCCTCCTCTCCGTCTACACCTCCCACCCCTCGCTGCTCCCCTCCGCCGCCTCCGTCGCCGCCGACTCCACGCTCCCGCTCCCCTACAACGTCCTCATCTCCTCCTGCCTCTGCCATGGACTCCCGCTCCAGGCCCTGGCGGCCTACCAGGAAATGGGCAAGAACGGCGTGCTCCCGGACGTCTTCACCTACCCCTCCGTCCTCCGCGCCTGCGCTGAGGCCAGAGACCTCGTGCTCGGGCGGGCGGTGCACATGCACGCCGCGGGCGCTGGGATGGACGGGAATTTGTTTTTCCAGAACGCGCTGATGTCGATGTATGCCAAGTGTGGGTATCTGGCCTCTGCACGCAAGGTGTTCGACGGTATGGTCCAGAGGGATGTGGTATCATGGAACTCAATGATATCAAGCTACGCAGCGGTCGGGCAATGGGCAGAGGCTATGGAGCTGTTTCGGAGGATGCGAGATGAGGGGACAGAGGTGAACTCGGTGACTTGGAACACTATCGCCGGGGGGTATATTCAGATGCGTGATCACAGGGCAGCGGTAGGGCTTATTAGGGAGATGGTTAGAGGTGGTGCAGAGGTGGATTACGTGACACTGGTGATTGGTTTGAATGCTTGCTCACGAGTTGGGTGGTTGAGGCTTGGAAAGGAGATCCACGGGTTGGCGGTGCGTATGTGCTGTGACCAAGTTGAGAGTGTCAGCAATGCGTTGATCACGATGTATGCTAGGTGCAAGGATATGGAGTGTGCTCGCATGTTGTTCAGGATGCTGGAGTGCCCTGGGGTGGTGACGTGGAATACAATGCTATCTAGTTTTGCACTGTCAGATTGTGCAGAAGAGGCTTCTAGTATTTTCCGTGAAATGATATGCAGAGGTGTGAAACCTAATTATGTTACTGTTGTTACCTATCTTGCTCTTTGTGCCCGTGTTGCAAATCTGCAACATGGGCAGGAACTTCACGGTCACATTGTTAAGCATGGTTTCAAAGGGTATCGCTTGTTATGGAACTCCCTTATTGACATGTACTCCAAATCAGGGAGGTTGTCGGTAGCACAAAATGTCTTTGATACCATGGATGACCGTGATATGATATCTTACACTTCAATGATAGCAGGATATGGAATGCAAGGTAAAGGAACAGTTGCACTTCGCCTTTTTGAGCAGATGATTGATAGTGGGATCAAGCCCGATCATATAATCATGGTCACTGTACTCTCCGCGTGTAGCCACTCTGGACTTGTGCTTGAAGGAGAAGAACTTTTTGACAAGATGGTCATTTCATATGGTATTAAACCCCAGATGGAGCATTATTCTTGCATGATTGATCTATACGCACGTGCTGGACTATTGGAAAAAGCAGAGGAAATGCTTGACCATACCCCTTTTCCTCCAACGTCGACTATGTGGGCAGCATTAGTTGGGGCTTGTCATGACAGAGGCAACATAGAAATTGGTGAAAGGGCAGCAAGGAAACTTTTGGAAATGAGGACAGAGAATGCTGGGCACTATGTTCTGATTGCTAACATGTATGCAGCTGCTGGTTGCTGGGATGAACTAGCAACAGTCAGGAAACTAATGCGTGACTTAGGTGTCACAAAAGCACCTGGGTTAGCATGGGCTGATCTTGGCAATGGGTTCACCCCTTTTTTAGTTGGAGATAGATCAAACCCTTTAGCACCGGAGATCTATGTGGTTTTAGATGAATTATCTGAGCAAATGAGGAATATCAATAATTGCAGTGATCTAGACATATTAGCGGAAAACATAGAGTAAACAGGTAATGATAGGACGTGAAGGAAATGTTCTTGCTTTTTGTGTAGTAGAGATCACAATGAACTCCAAAAATGAGATGGTGCAGTGAGTCACAAAGATCCAAAAAATGAAGCAGCAGCACATAGATATATGGATCAATTCTGGAGAAAATTGCTACAAAATGGACACTGCAACATATGTAGGTTTCTAACTGATATGTCAATTGCTTGCATTGCCTTTTGAAACTGCAAAATAATGTGCTCAAGTCAATTGCCCACAAGACTCTTACTTTTCTTGGCTAGTGATACTTCTTAGACACCATCTTGAAGCACACATGATTTTACATCAATGTGGTTTTTGGTTTCCCTTCGTTAATACACAATAATATGTCGTTGTCACACTTTCCATGCAGCCTTAATCTGGCCCAAGATTTTTTTTCAACAAAAAAAGAAGCTTTCTAGTAGATAGTATTATTTGTCCTTTCATTTATTAGATCAAAATTAATTCAACACACGATTATATACTATCAGAAGTAGTTACAAAATTCATCTAAGATTGATAGAACCATGTAATAATTGTTACCTGAGGATGAGAACTGTATCTTATCAGTTTGATTAGAAATTGGTCCTAATTTCATGATAGTGATACCCTGCCTAGACCGATTCAGTGATATTTACAACATTTCTGTTTTCTTCTAGATGAATACAATATTTCAATCTTTTCCCAGAACACAATTAATTGACTCCAGACCAGTAATTTTGGTACAGCAATCTCCTGTTAAGTTCAATTTCACTGAACTTAGGATAAACCTGCTTGAATGTACTGAGAAAGGAATCCTGTTGGTAACCACTGTTTGGCTTCAATTTTCTGGTTAAACTTTTAAACTGTTTAGGCTCATGTTCTACAAAGTAGTTATCATTTAATTCCACGGCTTCTGCTTTCCTTCTGAAGACTACTGATATAGAGCACAATACTTTGTTAACTTTTCCTTGATTGTTGATCCCTCTTTTCAATACATGATGATATTTAGAGTTGAAGTTACATTAAATTTCTCAGATAGCTCATTTGATGGACAGCATAATTGTTGTATTTTTTTTTGTAACCCTGAGTTACAAAACCAAGCATAAATTGGTATTCTTCCCTTCCATGTATCTTGTTTCTTGGAACTAGATTTTGCACTATCCTCTCATCCTCTGCTAAAATAAAACTGGAACTATTATTATTGCTATTTAACTATGTGAAGCTGAAAAGTTTTTACTGCTGTTGCTGTTTTCAACAGTAATCTTAGTCTAGACTGCATTTATGATCCCAATTATCTGTATACCTGGTTTATTTAGCTAAATACCCATGCTTTGCTACAAATAAATATGAACTGTACACATGCTATTATTGTTTAAAACAAATCAATTGTGAGGTTTTTTAGAACAATTCTACGCTGTAGATAAATTTGCACAATAAACTTGTATTTAGAGATGAAATAAGATGCATTGATTTACAGGACTGTTTTGTAATAGTAAAGTACATGAAAGAAGTAGTTGGTAAAACATATACAATAGAGTTGGTGGGTGACAGATTCACTGCCACCACCATTGCCTTCTTTTTGAAGAGTATAGATATAGACAACCATTTTAGAAAAAACTCCATGTTTTGCCCATCAAGTAGGCATCAACTCTTTATAGAGGCTACTTTTCATCTGTAACTCCATTTCATCTGTAACTCCACAGCTACTTTACTCAACATCCAAAACTAATTTTCTTGGCGGGTTTAGGTGATGTGGCATCCCAATAGGCACATGAGTTTGAATGCCTCTATGTCTACCTATGTCTACCTAAAGGCAGCTAATACTTAACAGAAGACGCAGCGAAAGGTCGCAAGGTATATGACCTCTGATCTATCAGATATTGTCCCAATCAACTGCTTGCATGGCAAATTCATTCAGGTTCTGTGTGGCTCCTATCAACTACTTGCAAGAATTGTTATTTTGCTATTCTGAGTCCTCTTCAGATCTAAGCGGTCTATAGGAATGTTTTGTATCACTAGCCTAGAACCCATGCTTTGCAACGGAAAACAAATTGAGTTTCTAGCTTATTAAATCAATTAATAAGCATCTGTTTAGTCTAAGTAATACTGTTATTTTTCTTATTGAACAAGTAGGTGATTTTAAAATTTGGGGGAATCAATAGTGAAATAGGGGAAGACTTGTTGAAAGGTGGTGTAATAGTATAGATTGTGGGGCTCAGATGTTGGTGGTAGACGTGGTGTGAGAAAGGACACCACCACTACTAACATTTTAAGTAGTATAGATTAGTCATTTTTGTCATTGTTTCTCATTATATTTTTCATTTTTTTCCTTCATTATTTGTTCAGCTCTTGCTTCATGCTCCATTTGTTTCTCTCTGGTGCAGTACTGCAGTGTACACAAACAAGCCATTGCCATCAGCAAGGGATTGGGATGCATGTGTGGCAGTGACGGCCATGGAATTCTGATTGGACAAATTGGAGGCTGGAATGGAAGTGCTTTCCCTTGGTTCAGCCCACTAGAAATGGAAACGATGCAATTCCGTATGGTTGCAAGGGAAGTGATCGTAGCAGAGGGAGTAATACAGGAGAGAGCGGAATAGAACTAGGAGGGGCTGATATGCAGTCAGGTTTATCCTGTGGCAGCCATGCCACTTAACACAAGGATTCACTCTTGACAAAATCTCCGCTGAAATTTGGTTGAGAATTGCTGATCTTGGCTGACGTCTGGTAGAATACCTGATTTTCTTTTCAAAATTTCTGCTTCTTCACATCATCACACTGGTTTAACTCTATCTAGAAGGGGAAATTGGGGTCTAGAACAGCTTCAAGAAGGTGAAATTGATGTCATTAGTTTTCTTTTTCTAAGAAACATTCAAGAAGGGGAAAATCGCCAGTTACCGCTTTTCATAGCCTCTACTTGAAATTATTGTAAACAGGGAGTGTTGACCCTGCTTAGAACTATTTATTAGACCACCAATTTTATGTGATTTGCATTAGATACAGGTGAAATAATATGTTTTGAAGTTGAGGGTGAAAATTAGAATCTGAAAAGAATTGGACGAAATGTAGATGTTTTTCCAATCGCTTGATTCTATAATCCTCCACTTGTCGTTTTGTGTTTTTATCTGTTCAAACTGTTTGATTGAGCAAAATTCTGGTGCTGGTTTCATTCCCCCCTTCACTTTGTGGATTATTGGCACAATCTCGGACAGTTTAACCTGCCACACAAGTGCCAGCTTTACCACCCTCACTATTTCTAGAATATGTTAAGTAGCATTTTTTATTTAATGATCAACACCAGACGGTGTGATGATTCATTGAGCAGGAAAAAATTATAAAGTAAAGACCTTCAGAGGTAGTAGCCAGCAAAGAAAAAAAACAAACACCACCACGCACCCGCAGTGCCTATACAGAACGAGAAGGCTAACACCGAACTGGCCGTCAGTAAGCGTGACCGGCCACCGTTAGACCAACAAAGAAGCTACCACCTAACCACCCAAAACCAAAACCTAACAGCGAGCATTGAACTCAACTCTATCCATGTCAAATGGATTGGAGGGGAGAGGGTGAGAAAGAAGGATGGAACCTCTCTCCCCCACAAGGCCCACTGACATGGTCAGCCCCCACAAGGCCCACTGACATGGTCAGCCTGTATTGGCTAGGGTGATGCTGCAAGAATACAAACATCTAAAGTGAGCACATGCAAGTTGTTCGAGAGAGGTTTTGGCAGGAAGGCCTCCTAGATGACGTCTCCAGGGAGAAAAGCGACAATGACACTAATGCCACCATCCGTAAAGATCACGAAGAACCGTCTCGGCACTGTATAGGCACCCAAGCACCGCCTCGGAATGCCTTGTGGCACACACCACCATCAGCGGCCTCTCGGTCGTTGCCGCATTGACCTTGCACGCCATCGGCTGGGGCGGCCTCCCTGCTATTGCCTACGCCGACCTCCTGACGTCGTCCACGCTAGCTTCCGCTGCCACCGGCGCCACCCGTGCTGGCCTGCCCGCATCAACCTCTCACACCGTCGCGCCGGCCTACCACCGCCACCAGCCGCTTCTAGTTGGCTCCCCACTTCCTCCCATCTCCGCCACCTTCCTCCCGTTGACGGCGTGCCATCGCACCCATCCTGCCTCGCCTAGCCACCTCCACATCCGCATCGCAGCCTCCACGCAACCGCACACCACCACCGGTGGCTTGGGGGTCAGCCTCCCGCACCGGGGAGGCCGGATCTAGATGGGAGAGGGCTGGATCTGGCAGCTACACCGCCGCCTCCACGTCTGTGCTTCCCCATCCACGCAGCCGCACCTCGTCGGCGGCTCACGGGCGTGTCTCACGCCGAGGACGCTGGATCCAGACGGGAGGGAGCCGGATCTGGCAGCGGACACCAGATCCGGCAGCGGCGCCTTGCCATCGTCGTCCTCGTCGTCAACGCTGTCGCGTTCCTTTTCGGCACCGGCGGCCAGGCCTTAGCGCGCTAGCTCCATCCCAGCGTCGTCACAGCTATCGTCGCCCCGAAGTTGGTCGGGGTCATGGGCTCCGACCCCGCGATCTCAGGGGAAAAGGGAGTCCCTGCTGCCGCCGTTCTTGTGGCCGCGCGGTTTCCGGCGGCCCGCTCAAGTGGCGGCGAGGCAGAGGAGGGAGGGAGGCGGGGGTAGTGGCCCGGCAGCAGGAGTCACCGCCCGTGTCACCCCTGCCCTATGGAGCAACGCAGGGGCCTTGCAAATGGATTTTTAAGTAGTAAATTATGGTGCTGCCCAATTTTGTTGGAGGCTGGAACTAGTGAAAGCTCATTTCCCATTTCTGATCTAAAAAATTCCTCATTATGGTAGGACTAGCTGTTTCCCAAGGGCGTTCCTATGGAAGTAATGCATTTCAAGTACGTAGGGAAATCTGTCAACTGTTTTTAATACCTTTACAAATGACAGACACATCTTATTTTCAGATAATGAATCATTTTGCTGTGCCACTGCACCTGATGTATCAAAATACTCCTTCTGTCCCTAAATATTTGACGCCGTTGACTTTTTTAAACATGTTTGACTGTTCGTCTTATTCGAAAACTTTTGTGAAATATGTAAAATTATATGTATACATAAAAAGTATATTTAACAATGAATCAAATGATAGGAAAAGAATTAATAATTACTTAAATTTTTTAAATAAGATGATCGTTCAAACATGTTTAAAAAAGTCAAATATTTAGGGACGGAGGGAGTGTTACCTTTGTCAGAAAAATATCATAATGTACAATACTTGACACTTTGACAGGTCATGCAGAGCGACTTGGCAAAAACCATAAGATAAACACAATAAGAAATGAGGTCCGTTGTTTCAGGTGTCTCTACGTCTGGATCGAAACCTTAATTAAGCCACGAGGACATAAAAAAAACACGAATATTAGAGAAGAACATAATATCAAATAATTAGAAGGGGTGAGGTTTCGAAACCAGGTCGTCTAGCCCACCACCTTGTGGAGCTAGCTAGCCGGAAAACCCCTAGGTGTTTCTCGCCATAAGGACATCCCAGCTTGCTAGAACAGATGATAATCACATCGGAGTGCACCAACTGCCAAAGGCATTAAATTTATAGAAGCTTGAAGCCTCCCATCTGTTAGAAAACGATAGGCGAACAAACGATAAAGAACAATAGATTAATCACAAAAGACACGAGATTTAACGTGGAAAACCCTCCCAAAATAGGAGAGAAAAAACCACGGGCGCCAGCCAGCAAAATATCTTCACTATATCTGAGGTGAGGTTACATCACCGCACGGCGGCTTACAAGAGGTATATATATAGTGGAACCCTAAAAGGGATGATGATCCGTACTGCGGGGGCTCCGCCCCCGCACCCCCGGGCGTCCCCAGGCGTACAGCCCAATGGGCCAGCTTCAGCCTTCGCTCCGCTACGGCAGAAGCTGGCCTTTATTAAGTGCAAATGAATTTGGATCACAACTCAACACCATCTTTAGATGTGTGAATCATTTCAGGATTGAGGACGGATAGTGGAGTGGTTAGTCACAAGCTCACAGCGCAGGGATCAACTAGAAGCCAGACTAGTGAGGAACAGGTGTGACACATGTAGAGTTGTAGACCTTCATATTTTGCACTAACGAAGATAAGGTAAGAAAGTTAGGATATCCTTTTCATTACATATTTATATATTTCTAAGTGTTTAACGCAATATTGGTTTTGCAACTATTAAGAATATATTTTGTATAGCTAACAGAGTGAGATAGGGGGAGAGACAGGAATGAGGTAAGTTGTATCTTAAAAAAATAAAGTGACTAATTTGGAGGTTCATCTAAGTGACCAAATGGATTGGATCGGCCCGAGGCATGCTGGCAGCCTGACCTAGGCACGGAGAAAATTAACATTATACCATCATCAAAACGGGATTTCGCTAAAATACCACTCTGCAGTCAACAATGGGACTTCATCACAAATGCCATTCTCTTTCAATTATCTCTTTTCTCTTATCTTTGCTGACCAAAATACCCCTAGTTGAAATAATTCAAGTAAATCAACTATGTAGTCTACACAGTACATATCGCCCAAATATCTTGACATGCAATATTTTTTTTCCTCTACACCAGATTATAGAGTATATAACACACTATCTCCACAGCATAAATAAAAAAGAATTTTTATATCACTGAAAACCAAGAGTTTCCGGTTGAGAGTGTTTTTTTTATGTTGTGGAGATAGTATGTTGCACACTATATAATCTGGTGTGGAGAAAAAAAATTGCATGTAAAAATATTTGGACGATATTTACTTTGTAATCAACGTATTTTCGATGTACTTAATTGATTTAACTAGAGGTATTTTGGTCAACAAAGATGCGAGGAAAGGGAGAATTGGAAGAAAATGGTATGTTGGCTAAGCCCCAGAGTGGTATTTCGGCGAATCCCAACTACGAAGTAGTATTTTAGCGAAAACCCGTCTTGACGATGGTATAATGTTAATTTTCTCCCTAGGCACGGCACCGCATGTTGGCTGGCCCATGCCAAACTTGGGCCTGTGCCTCAACTTGTAGTCTGGCATGGCACGGCTGCCCACGGACCAAGTGGCGGATCTAGAAAGAAATAGCAGAGGGCTCAGAACAAACAATATAAAGCTACAATCCTTCCTCCTATCTATGTATGGTACAAAAGTTTAGCGGGGCTTCGTGGGGCTCTCGTGGTCTTCACGCTAGTAGCGGGGGATCGAGACCCCGCTACCCCCACGCTAAATCCGTCCCTGCACAGACCAGCATGGACCAAGCACAACGGGCTAGCCGGCCCATCTATTCCCCTATGATTTTCTCGACTTTCCTATTGTTTTTCTTAATTTTCCCACACGTTTTTCCTAACTTCTCCGTATTTTCCTTCTATGAGAAGTCCATTTTACACCCTCGAACTCTTTTGCTTATCTAAAAATACATCCAAACTACGAAACTGGGTATAATACACCCCCAACTATCAATACCGGACACTTACCCCCCCTCCCCGGTTGTTTTGCTGTATTTTTTGCACATGTGGATGACACGTCAGATGTCATGTCAACCCTTCGCCACGTCGGATGAAATAGAGTAATATAGTGTGTGTGTGTGTGTGGGCCTACCTTCTCTCTCACACATTCACTCTTTCTCTCTCCATGTTTGTTATTCTTTGAAGCAGTGAAGAAGCATGTGCACGGGGGCGACTGGGGTTCTCACCGTTGACACGGGTGGTGATCGAGATCGGCGCAGATGAAAGGGGGCATCCCTTTAGGGTCTGACGAACAGAATATGTACACTAGAAGGTTGGTGCATTGGGGGGGGGGGATTTGTGCTTGGGCAACATGTCTTTGGTGTTGCCTACCATCTCTTACAACTAGGTCAGAGAGTTGGCAAATAAATAGTTTCATTGACGAGCACACATGTCCACCAAGGAAGAAAAACAAGCTTGTCACTTCAAGGAGAATTGCTGAGAAGCATGAGAACGTGATCAAAGCAAATTCACGGTGGAGTTTGAATTACATTCAGACTACTATAAGTGAGGAGATGTTTGCCAATGTTAATATATCCAAGATCAAATGGGCCAAAACTTTAGTGATAAAGAAAATGCTTGATGACAAGAAGGGTGAATACGGTTTGGTGTTTAATTACCGAAAAGAATTACTGAGAAGTAATCTACGAAGCACAGTGGTGGTAAAACTATTGCAAAAATTTACGCGCTAACGTGGCGAAGAGCTGACGTAGCATCCGGCGTGTCATTTAGTTGTGCAAAAATCATGGCAAATCAGCTCATGGGGGGTGTTAAAGTTTCCAGTATTGATAGTTGGGAGGTTTATTATACCCGCTTACGTAGTTCAGGGATTTTAGTTCGAGGGTCTAGAATAGACTTTTCCATTTCCTATTTTCCCTTCTTTTTTATTCATTTCCATTTCCCCTTTATTTTTTTGCTCACATTTTAAAATTGGTGGGCCGGATGTGGTAGTGTGTGGACCTCTAGCTTCATGCCAGATGGTCTAGTGGTTTGCAATGGTTTGACATGGTTTTTACACACCTGGATGACACTGGTGCTACGTTAGCCCTTTGCCACGTCAGAGCATAAGATTATACAGTAGTTTTATTATTAATGTGCCTCCCAGATTACTTTTTAGTAATTCTTCTGGTAATTAAGCACCAAATTGTATTCACCCTTCTAAAACATTTTCTTCATCACTAAAGTTTTGGCCATTTTGATCTTGGATATCTAACATTGGCAAACATCTCCTTACTTATAGTAGTCTGAATGTGATTCGAACTCCATCGTGGATTGGCTTTGATCATGTTCTCATACTTCTCAGCAATTCTACGATGGATTGGCTTTGATCATGTTCTCATACTTCTTAGCAATTCTTCTTGAAGTGAGAAGCTTATTGTAAGAGATGGTAGGTAGTACCAAGGACATGTTGCCCAATCACATTTGGCTCTAATTCTGCGACTCATCCTTTGGAAAGTTTATAACCCTCCTTTCAGCCAAGGTATATTGAATTATTACATTCTTAAATTCCACTTTAGTACTGAATTTTATTGCCAAAGAAAATGGAGAGTTTGAAGCATTACTATTCATGACGTACCAACTCAGCACTGCTTGCTTCTTCATCAAAAGATGCCTCATCATCACTTGAGTCATAATATGTACAATTTTAAGGATTAATGTTGATGCACGTTAGGATCCATATAGGGGCCTATATGGCATACCACGTCAGCGTCGCGTAAGATTTTGGAGGTGTCCTAACAGTTTAGGATGAGAATAACGTGATAAAGATAAGTTTTATAATATAATAGTAGGAGGGAGGGCATGGCCAAACCGACCCCACCCACACCCGGGGTCAGATCAGATTCCCTATCACCAGGGCAGGCTCGATGGGGAGGCGAGGTGGCTACTAGACGCCAACGCGCGCACCTACCAACCGTGAAATTTTCCTTTTTCTCCGCCGCGGCGCGAGGGACAGCGCAATCCAAACCGGCCACTTCCACACGACAATCAGCCCCTCCCTCTCGCATCGCAACAAACCAAACCCGACGGCGACCTACTCCCTCCTCTCTCTCTCTCTCTCTCTCTCTCTCTCTCCCCCAATAATTCCCATTCCTTCGCTCTCGCTGCCACCCCGGCCCGCGCGCGCAAGCAACCTTACCTTCCCATGCTGCTGTGATGTGTCATACGCCGCCGCCACAGAGCAACCGGTCGTCTTCTTCCTTCCTTCCTTCTTGGTCTTAGCTGAGCTGCCCGCGATTCTCGATCGATCGCTCGCTCGCTCTTCAGTTCTGGTGGCGCGCGCGGTGGCAGGGCCGGCCATGACGAAGTCGGCCACCTCGCTCCTGCTCGGCGCGGCCCTCGCCACGGTCTTCTTCCTGCTCTACACCTCCGTCTGCCGCGACCTCGGCGACGGGCCTCCGAAATCCTCGCCGCCGCGCTGGGCGCAGGAGCAGGGGACCGCCGCCGTCACGCCGGCCACGAGGGTCGCCGCCGCCGAGCAGGGGACCGTCCGCCCGGCGAGGCAAGAAGAGGAAGTGGTTGCTCCTAGAGAGGAGAAGCAGACCAAGGACGAAGCGGCTTCGCGCAGCGGCCATGGCGGCGGCGCGGTAGAGCAGCAGCAAAACCAGCAAAGGATCGTGATGCCCACAAGCCAACAGGTCCGTTTAATTTTCCCCTCGTCTCATTGCTTTGAAAAAGAAAATCTATGTGCAGTTTTTTTTTCAAAAAAAAAAAGATTTGAACGAAACAATTAGCACATGAAAAAAAACAATTAGCAATTCCCAAAAAAATAACTGTTCGCTTAATTTCTTGTGTGTTTTGGCTTGCTTTGTTCATACTGAAGTACTGATTCATACCCAATTAATTACGCACTTCAAGGTTGCTTAATCGATCACTTGCATGCATTGTAAATTTTGTAATTTGGGTTAGCTAAACAATTCATATTACTATAAGGATGGTGGCTATCAATCTAACAGATATAACATGGCGATTTGTTAATCACTAGTTAATTGGTCCACATTGGCGACTTCCATTTCGTCACCACTAGACCATCTGACACATGGCTAATTGACAAAGTCATATGCTACCTTACTATAAAATTATCCTCCCACTAACTCCTTAAATTTAACATGCAAAAAGTCATATCATCATCCACTAACAAGATGCCACATCATCACCCGCTAATTAACAAGATACCACATCATCATCCACTAATAATCATCACATTTAAACATCATGCAAGCATGCTATATCTTTATATTTTTATAATTTAAGAGCTTTTCAAATACAAACATGTTAAATTATCATCCAACATAATTCACATAATGTTTCAGTATATATCTTTATTATGTTTTATGATATCCTATATACTTACATAGTTCATCCTTACTTAGTTAGTGCTTAAATGATTAATCTATGGTCCAAATTATCTTTCTTCTTTTTTCCCTCTAATTAAGTCATATCACATCAATTGTTTTTAGCCTTTGGATGATTAATCTACGGTTCAAACTATCTCCCTACTTTTCTTCTTCCATAAAGTTATACATCCTTACTTTTTACGTTTGAATCACCATTCAACATACTATTTAAATTTAAATTATCATAAACCACATTAATTTATTTAATCTGATATTATCGAGCTATCTTACACGTTATTTTTTTTATTGTTATCGTACTAAATTCCCGCAACAATGCGCGGGTTTCACCTAGTTTGTAATTAAGGAATATACTAGTTGAAATAGTCAATTGCTTTAGAGGCAAGGTGATGTAGCTAGCTTTATCATCAAGTTCAAGAGATTATTTAGCTGTCTCCATTTCCCTAATTGAAGGACCACCTACCATCAAGTCGGTACTTCATTTAATTATCCATTTTTTTCTTGTCAAAGATCGATGATGGGTGATCAATTCAACAACTTGGGGGTGTACAGTTCAGAAACGAAGTCGCTTAACAGTTAAATTATTGTCTTCATTTCATATAATATTGAAATAGAAAAAAGAATTATAGTACAAGATGGTGATAAGCCTGGCTCGAAGATACTCTGCACCAGATTAGATTAGCACAAACAAAACCTTACTAGCTAGAAAAGTATGTTGTAGGTTGACAACATTCTGGACCCAAGAATTCATCCATGTGAAAAATACCGAATACATTGGATGTCAACGTAGAGGGTTATACCAGCTATTAGCATGTGAAGGAAGCTAGTTGGCCCAATAATCAGTACATTATGCTAATTATTGAGTGATCATTAGTTTTACTGATTAAATGAAGAAAAATATTCCTTCTGTGTCCCAATAAATTTCCATGCATGTTCCTCAGTTTTGCTGAATATATACCGCACCACATAACCCTGGATCATAAACTTTTTTATATTCCTTGCATGCATGCTCATTCCTTCATTTGATCTACAATGAGTTGACCAATTTACTAACTATGAATTCAACCACTTTTGACTTTTTTACTAAGTCAACTTTGAGCTAATTTATACTCTCTCCTTCCCTAAATGTTTGACGCCGTTGACTTTTTTTAAACATGTTTGACCGTTCGTCTTATTCAAAAACTTTTGTGAAATGTGTAAATCTATATGTATACATAAAAGTATATTTAACAATAAATCAAATGATAGGAAAAGAATTAATAATTACTTAACTTTTTTGAATAAGACAAATGATCAAATATTTTTAAAAAAGTCAACGGTGTCAAACAATTTGAGATGGAGAGAGTATTTATATGAAGGATGAATAACCAATATGATCCATGAACTTTTACTCAGGGTCAATGTAGTACCTGAAGTTAATTTTCTAGGGATTCAACTGCTTTACTGGCTCATTTCGAAATACAGGAAACTTGGTGGATTTTACAAGAATTTATTCAATTAATTTCCAAAGAATTTTAAATAAAATAGATAATAGATAAAATCCAGTCATTGCTTCAACAGAAGCTAAGGCCAATATAATTCCTTCAATAAATCATCCTTTCCTTGAATAACGTTTAATTGGGAAGCAGAAGGAGACGCCATCGTCGCCGCCCCAGCGGCAGCAGCAGGACCTGGGCGAGCTGCTCCGGCGAGCGGCGACGCCGGACAAGACGGTGCTGATGACGGCGATCAACGAGGCGTGGGCGGCTCCGGGGTCGTTCCTGGACCTGTTCCTGGAGAGCTTCCGGCACGGCGAGGGCACGGAGCACCTTGTGCGGCACCTGCTGGTGGTGGCCATGGACGGGAGGGCGTTCGAGCGGTGCAATGCCGTCCACCAATTCTGCTACTGGTTCAGGGTCGACGGGATGGACTTCGCCGCCGAGCAGTCGTACATGAAGGGCGACTACCTGGAGATGATGTGGAGGAGGAACAGGTTCCAGCAGACCATCCTCGAGCTCGGCTTCAGCTTCCTCTTCACGGTATGGTTAATATGTATTTATTTAATTTCTCCATTGTTAAATAGTGGAGTACTCCTTAATTAATTATCAACAGATATATGTTATTTATACTTAAAACTTTCATCACTTGTTTTCCTTTTTAAGAAGAAAGGATTTGCTAAAAAAGACGTCAAATTTTTCAGTTAATTTCAGTCACTTCTTTGCATAATGTGAATATGTGATTGCTTACTAGCATACTTTTATCTCTTAAATATTTGAAAGAAGAACTCTCCTCTCTCTTCTTTCAAATAGATAATGAATTACTTTTAATCCTAAATCTTTAATATATTGTGTGTTAAAAAATATAATGTAAATATTGAAACCTAGGTGTAGGTAATTTAGAGTGTAAAAGGATTTAATGAGGGTTTTTTAAATATGGCGTCCTAAGTATAGCTATTTCCCTAAAAAGATTGATAAATAGTAAAAAATGTGCCGTATCATGTATCCAGGTTTGTATTCTAAATATGAACATTAAGCTTTCTATCATCATAGTCTAACCATTTTAAAATTAATCAAAACTGAAATAGCACTGGCCAATCAATACTGACGAGCAGAGGACATACATCTTTTTCTCCTTTGTATATTTTTCACTTGTCATTCCTGACATACTTTCCATGCCTTTTTGATTTGTCGTCATAAATAATCATATATTTTCAAGACATACCTCAATGTAATTTCAAAATTCATATATATTGTGGTTGTGGACAATAAAAAGAAATTTCAAGTAAATTAAAAAAGGGGGTGTTTAGCTAAAATTTTCTACATAAATGTTATTTTGTTGTCTGACTAAATATTTTCATGTGAAACTTTGGTACAAGCACACTTTACACATTCTTTCTAGTTGAAACCTCAACTGGTGTGTATATTGTTTTTCTAATGGTAAAGTCTATTACACCTCAAAGATCTTCTCGTGCATTTCTGTAAGCATATATAGAAATACGTTTGCCGTGCCGTGCACACGCCATTTTACACCTGTGGGTACAGTTCCATCTTGAACTAATTTTGTTGGCATTGAACAATAGGACGTGGACATCCTGTGGTTTCGGAGCCCCTTCCCGCACCTATCCCCGGATGCACAGGTGGTGATGTCCTCCGACTTCTTCGTCGGCGACCCAACCTCACCAGGGAACTACCCCAACGGCGGCCTCCTGTACGTCAGATCCAGCGCCAGCACCGTCAGGTTCTACGAGCACTGGCAGTCGTCGCGGGCGCGGTTCCCGGGGAAGCACGAGCAGTTCGTGTTCGACCGGATCGTCAAGGAAGGCGTGCCGCCGCACGTCGGCGCCACGGTGCGGTTCCTCGACACGGGCCACTTCGGCGGGTTCTGCCAGCACGGCAAGGACCTCGGCAGGGTTGTCACCATGCACGCCAACTGCTGCGTTGGGCTGCAGAACAAGCTCTTCGATCTGAGGAATGTGCTCGAGGATTGGAAGACGTATAAGGAAAGGGTTGCTGCCGGGAACATGGACTACTTCTCATGGAGGGTGCCAGGGAGGTGCATACATTGAGTGAGGGATCACGGATAGGTGTGGTGTTTTCTCAGGGCTTGTGCGGTTAATCCCTCCTCTAAGAAAATTCGGCGGATTTAATTTCATACCTTATCTACTCCGATCATTTTCTTAAGAGATCAACCGAATAAGCCCTAAATGAATTTGAGTTGGGACATGATGAGAGGGGGGTGTACCTGCATGTAAAGTGCTATTGAATTCATTCTTTCTTATTAGTGGTAGCTTGTACATGATGCATGAGAAATGTACTCAACTAGTGTGTCTAAGATGCATATGAGACATTCCCTATTTATTGTATATTCATTTTTATCCTCTCAAATAATTAATGCATTAGTTAAGCTGTGTGAAATTATCAGTGCTATACAGAGAATTGAAAGATCCATCATCCTATATTTTCCATTCAATATGCCCAAGCTTCAAGCCCTCTCCTTTTCTCTTGTCTATCGTCTTCAACCCTATTTCGGTGAGATGGCATCGACAATTTGACTGGTGATGCTATGAATAACTCTGATGTTTTCCAAGCTCAGCACTAAAGTTCGGTACATCTGTCAGTTGTAACATACGCTACTATTTTTTTTAGATAATGAACATACCTTACTATTTAAGTTTGGTGTTTCTTTCATCACCTTGCTATCGTGATTGGCTCCGAGAACATTTTTAGCTTCCACTTGCGAGCACATGGTGTGTTTTTTTTTTTTTACTTAGTATTATCTCTATCCCAAGGATATATGCTACCTCTCAACTTTTTTAATAGGGATTAAGAAAATTAAATGGAGAAAGGTTAATTGGTTGAGATAAGTAGATGAAGAAAACTAAATAAAAGGTTATAATTGGTTGAAATTAGAGAGTGAGAAATAGTTATATTTTACAATAAATTTATAGACTTTATTTTGGCATAGCTCCAGATCTCAAATCCATGCTAAATTTGAACTTTGCCAGTTAAATTAAAGTAGTTTAAAATTTTATGTTTTAGTTTAAATAAGAATAAAATAATTCATCTAAATGTTATCAACGTAATCCCGGATCCAGATCTATGAATTTTTAGAGCTAAAAGTACCCCCAACTCCAAAAATCCAGCATCTAGAGCTATAACAAACAGCACCCTATGGCCTATATTTTAGGACGATGGGTGCAGTAAACTATCCTAATGAACTTCTCTTTTTTGCAATGACAACAGATCATCCGTTCGAACAGAAGCATTTCCCTTCCAGAAAATTATTATCTTTTTAGCTCAACTACAAAACAAACTAGCCAGATGAAAAGAAATTCAGAAATTATAACTTTAACCCCATGTAATGCTCTAGCAAAATACAAGATTCGGATGGGATTGACAAGGATATGAATCGGAGCTCCCAAAATTAATTGATCGAGCACACATATCAGTAGACATCCTGGGAAAATAGCAGCATCAACACAAAATCATCCCCCTTTCATAGTTTTCGTACTTTACGGCTGTTCCTCTCAGCTAGAATTGACTTCGTTTTCTCCAGAACACCAAAGAAGATGGATCCACCAATGCCAATCCATAATATCCTTGGCTCAATACCCTGCCAGCAGAGTAACATCAAGCAAATGCACACCAACAGAACTAAGCTTCAATTTGTTACTCCAATATTTGCTTTATCAGGCCAGAAACATATCCCAAGGTAAAGTATTCAGATATGATATTTTAGCGTCTGCCAGTCCTACCTAACATGATAAAATTTTCTATTTGACAAAATAATTTACCTTCAAAAAAGCACCAGCACCTTCCTCTCGTAGAATTGTTTGAGCACAGCTTATGATTCCCCTATATTGCTTTGCTTGTCCCTGTAAATTGAAATAAACATCAGAAAGTTCAAATAAGCAGTGATGCAAAGAAAAAATGAAGATCTTATTAGAATATCTACCTGAACCATCAATCTTGTCTTCAAAACATCAAGGGGTGTTGTTATAGCCCCAGTAATTGCGCCTGACAATATGAAATGGGTCAAGTAAAGATATTCAAAACAGATGTGTAGCAGGAGAGCTTTAACAAAGCCAAACTTAAATTAGCATGACAGATATTAAGAATAAGGAAGCATTCAGTTTAAGCACATGGGCACCACCCACCCACCACCCTTTGTGTTCTCTCAAATCTCAGCTCGGTGTGCATAAAAATAAAATTTGGCACCACCCTATACAGTAGTATGTACTCCCTCTGTCCCATATCCACCCAAAATCCCTTATATTATGTGACGGAGGGAGTACATAAGTTTAACTGTTTAGTGTATACAGTAGAGTGTATACAGGAAAAGGTCAGTAGATGCTCATATGTTCAGACAATCAACTGTCGGTGAGATTATGAGAACAATTAGAAAGTTAATAGGAAATGATAATTTGGGTGTACCAGCGAAAGCACCAATAAGTGCATTCTCTCTGTCTTTCAAGTCTCGCTTTGCCTGGATGCACAAATCATTAGACAAACAAAGGATAAGTAAAATATGACAGTTTCTACACAAAAATATAGGAAAAAATTCCCAGATGATTTCAGTTATGGTTGCTATAGAATAATAATAGTTACTCCCTCCATCTCAAAACATAACTTTTGGCTATGTATCTGGACAAGGTTATATCCAGATACATAGCTACAAATTGCTATATTTTGGGACGGAAGTAGTAGTAAATATAACTTTCCTAGTTCAGTTTTAGTTGAAAAAGAAAAACACTTCCAAAGCCAAGTCATGATAACCACAGTAAAGCAACTTAAATGACAACGAGAAGAGGAGTAATGATATAAGTTGTGAACTCTGAATCATTGTGATTTTGTGAGCCAGTGAGTTGTTGAAGATGCCCAACAAACAATATCTGTACAAATCAAAAGACCTAAGTCGGTGTGTTGGACATATGGCAGAAAGACGAGAGTCACTAATGTGAGAAATAGCCAGAACTGGCACTGTGCAGCTTGTGAGATTGTCAGGCAGGCATTTTCATAGAAACATAATTGATAATCAAATTTACATCAGAATGAGAAGAGGCTTCCGCCTACAGAATGAGATAAATACCGCCAGTTTATAGCCTATTCGAAGTTGCTCATATATGCAAAATTGAATAGCATCAAATGGTAGATCTCGCAACAGAAAGGAACCATAGCCCTGAAAATCAAATGTAGCAAGAGTAAGCATTGGCTGAGCAAAACATAAACATAGGGAAGTGGTATAGTATAAACTCAAAGATACATACAGCATAAAGACCTTTGATTCCTTCTTTACGGATGATAAGGCGAACAGCATCAGGTGCAGTCTTGAATTGGCTCATTTGCATCCTTTGTTTAACCACCTAAACTCAGTGAAATATAATTTAAACATGAACAATGCAAGTAATTATGAAGTACTAATAGAAGATTTGCAGACCTCTGTGGGAACACGAATAAGAGAAGATGCAGCACCTCCAATTGCCCCTGCAGTCTGTAGCATACTTCAGGAAACAAGGGATGCAGCATGACTTTATTGCAGAAAACCTCTTAGCAATTTTTCACTAGTATATTCCATTAACTTCAGAAGTAAATAAAATTACTTTGAATATGTCTGTGTGTTAACTTACCAAATGAGCCACGGCACTCAAGTTTTCAGGAAACATTTCTAGCAGTTTTCTTTTGGTTGGTTCATACACTCCTATAAAGATTGCAGAAGCCCTGTAGGTAAAAAATATATTTGGCTAGTGAAAACACATAAGCAAAACAATAGTTGCAAAACAATGATAAATAATGAGTGTCTCAGATAATCTGGCCAAGTACATATAGCAATACCTATTTGGAGGACAGGTCAACCATGGAAAACAGATCTTAAATAAAAATTATTATTTAGTACTTATGTCAACGTGGCATAGAAGTGAAAAGACGCAGTGTGGATCAAAATTAACATCTGGCAGCTTAAAACAGATGCCAACAGGCAATATTGATAATTGATTCTCCAATTCTGGACTAGCACAGGAAACCTATTATTATTCACTATATACTCACGGGAGAACACCAGCAATATTTCCACCTAACCCAGCATACAAGCCTTTCCATTGAATTTTACTTCCACCTTTTGCAGCCTATAGAAAAGAGAGAACTTTCTCACAAAAGCACAAAATACAATTACGAGTTTATGAGTTACTAGGAAAATTCGTGATAAGAACATTTAGTGTTTTCATAAGATGAAAGGTGTAGGCACTGAAAGGAAGCTCAATACATTGTTAGTTCAAGAGCAATTAGATCAAGACGGACAATGTGGCAATATGTAAACATTGGTTCGAAAGAGTTTTGGGAGCACGATTTTTGGAGACACCTAATGAACAAATTGCATATTAAGAGAATACCATATGCAGTTAACATACCTGAAGCCTGGTTTTTATTGTATCAATAGGATACAGAGCTGTCTCAACAACAACACCGGCAGCACCTCCAGCTATTACACCCTCTGAAATTGAAAAGGCTATATAAGCTTGACTAAACCAGATGTACTACTATAACTTTTCGTTCCTGCTAATTGAATCATCCAATGTTTACACATTCCCTGAGCACAGCAAGAACTAATGCTTACCCCCCACCCCAAAAAAAAAAAAATACACGCAGCACTATCCAAAACAAAGCATGCATGAAGAATCATCCAGTGTTCCAAGTGGATCTCGAGTTCAATCACACAGTAAAGAGGGGGAGAAAAACTTAATACCAAACAGAACTTGAAGAAAATTGAAGGACCTCCCATCTCCGCCTTCTCCCATGGCTCACCGCGAGCCTATCTGCTTCTCTGCTGCTTTCAGTCACCAGGAACAAAATCAGACGAGAAGCTGCCCAAAAAAAACTAATTATTGAACCATACGCCCCCTGCGAAATTCGTGAAAGGGTTGGAGGGAGCCGAAGAGGAGGTTTGGATATGGATCCGAAGAAGCAAATCTCGGGGGTTGGACGGGGAGGATGGGGGATCAGATCATCTGTGCTCACCTTCTTCCTCCTGTCGCGGGGCGTTGTGGGGGCGAGGGTTTGAGGAAGGGTTTTTGGAGTCCGCCAGGAAACCAGGGATGCAACCGTGCAGGTGTGCTCTGGTTGCTAGAGAGAGAATGGGTGCGAGCTATAGCCCATCAGATACGGAGAAATAAGGGCATGTTTGGGGAGCTTAAAATTATGAGAAACAGCTGCTGAGAAGCTAGCTGGTGAGAACATGAAAAGGCTGAGAAACTCAGCTTCTGGCTTCTAGTTCATTTTCCAGATTCTATAACAATAGATTCTCAGAATCTGGATAAAAAGCTGGACAGTTTGGGGGAGCTTCTAGCAACTCGAGATTCTAGGAGAAGCTGTAGCTACTAGAAACTCCTCCAAATAAGCTCTTAGTTGGTTGGCAGCTAGCTTTTCAGCTTCTAGCTTCTATTTTATTTTCTAGATTTTGCTTCTATTTTATTTTCTGCATTCTACAACTACATTTCTCAAAATCTGAACTACGAGGGTGTTTGGATCCTTTAGTCCTAGGACTAAAAACTTTAGTCCATGTCTGTTTGGATGTAGGGACTAAAATGGACTAAAGGTCATTAATTGCACTGTATAAATATGTATAAATATCATGTTACCCTTAAAACCATGCAAGATAGGGTTGTGCATGGGGGCAGCAGGTGGAAAGAAGCAACTTTAGTCCCTATAAGCTTCTCCCATAGGGACTAATGGACTAATGCAATTTTAGTCCCTTTTAGTTATCCCTGTTTGGGACTTTAGGGACTAAAGTGAAGGTAGTCCCTCCAACCAAACATGCCCTAAAAACTGAACTGTTTAGGGCAGCTTTTGATTCTAGGAGAAGCTGTAGTAGCAGCTAGAAGCTCCCCCAAACATGTCCAAGGATTTGTGGGGCCTCGTCTGCTAGTTAGGACCCAGAACCTAAAAGAGCACAAGTCTCATAGTATTATCTGGTATTAAATAGAAGAGTTTACTAAATTAGTTGACACGGATGGAGACAACTAGCAATGAGGATACGACCTCTATAGTGCGGTCGGAGGCCCCATACCGTGTTTCGCCTGGAGAAAGGGTGTCCCATTTTTTGCTCGACGTTTCTCACTAGGCTACAGGCCACATGTATGTGGCGTGTGCTAACGACCAAATTTGGTAAAGATATGAGCCAGGTTTGACATTGGGATCGAAGTGGATTCGGCAAAGAGTTAGATTCGAAAAATAGAGTATGCATCGGCTACGGTGGCATCGGCTGGAGTCTGCATCGGCTGAGATGAATCGGACAAAGGACAGCCGATACAGCCGATGGAGTTGGTACAGCCGATTCTAATGAAGATGGCTTCGGGGCTGTTTCTAGAATCGATTGGCGTGCTTCACAGGGATTGCCACGATAGAGATAAAGCTCTGAATAAGGCAATTGTATCTATTAATTAGGATGTTATTGTTAACAAGGATTATATATTATTAATATCTATAGCCGATCGAGTAGATTTAGTCCTTTCTTATTCGTTCGTGATTGCCGATCGATTCACATATAACATCGGCCCAGAGATAAATGATACGTCATCGGCAACTAGCCGATCGGCTATCATTTATGGATTTAACCATGGTTTCTTTGTCTTCATTTCTTGTTGATTGCAGGATCAAATCAACTGGCACGCTCACACACCTAAAGGCAAGCTTTTGGACCTGCACTGGAGTTAAGCAGATCTCCCAGGCCTCGTGTTTTTACATCAACAGTTATGTAATTTCCTTAGAGATATGTTTGGGTAAAAGTCTGCCGCAAAGACTTATGGTATCTTGGAGTTTGTTAGAGATAAGAGTCATGTCCGGCAAGGACATATTTTGTATCTCGGGTATAAATATGACCCGAACTCATGTAATCAATTAACATCAGTTCAATACACTTTCAGCGCATCGCCACCCTTTTTACTTTCGTTCTATTTCGACGAGTTCTTGCTTTGAGGTTGAGCTGCATCAATTCGATCTTCTACTAAAGGTAAACTTGTCATGGCGGCTTGCGTTCTCGGGATTAGTGCTTCCATCTTTATGACACTCTAATCTTGTTTATGTAATTCGTCGAGTTATCATATACACTTTGTAATCTTTGTTAGTTGCGCTATATAACTTATTATTGGTTGATTCTTACTGTTACAAAGCAATCAGTAGAGTTATATCTTGTTATTAGTTTAGATTATATCGTGTATCTACCATCTCTTAGAGATTTTCATCATCTTGCCTAGATCTTATACTTGTTTTTATGCTTAGTGCTGCATTGGTTGAGTTCGATCTATTAAGTAATATCAATAATTATGATATCTGGCTTGTTTTATGATCATTGAGGGAGATAGCATTGGGGTTTCAGCCAATGTTACCTGATTTAGTTATTTTATATCTCATATGCTCGAATGATATGCTAAATTTGCCTTATATTAAGATCTTATTGCATTAAGATATATTAGGCTTCTCGTTTAATATATTCTGCTTGTTTTTGATATCTTAATATAGAGTGGTATCGGAGTATTAGCCGGTACATGCTAGATTTATTTGATCGGCTATGCTATAAACATCTATATAATCAGTACTTTATTATATATTTCGACTTAAGTGATTTATACTGTCTCGACATGGTGACCGATCTATCCCAATCACTTAGTTTAAATATGTATCGAAGTAGGGATTATATGTTGTCAATATCTACAGCCGATCGAGTAGATTTAGTCTTATCTTATTTACTAATGACTGCCGATCGATTCCAATATGACACCGGCTCGAAGATAAATGATATGTCATCGGCAACTAGCCGATCGGCTATCGTTTATGGATTTAACCGTGGTTTTCTTGTCTTTCTTTCTTGTTGATTGCAGGATCGAATCAACTGGCACGCTCACAAACCTAAAAGCAAGATCTTGAACCTGCACTGACGTTAAGCAAATCTTCCAGGCCAGTGTGTGTTTTTCGCATCACCAGTGTCGAATCGAACAGAATAACACATGGACGCGCTATGTGAAAAATCCTAATAAGGAAGGAGTTCAATAATAAGCCCACAAACATCACTCAAATCCCAGCAAGCATATGTAAAGGCCCATAAAACCGGTTTTGCCAGAAGAAATAAGATTACTTTTGATCTTATCATGATGTTAAGCTTGAATCACAGCCGCAATATCAAATATAACGTGACTCTCAACTTGCAATACCAAAGTATTCGAGGTCCCAGTAAACTATTATGCCTAGTTTTGGTTACTGCTCTCAGCGGTCTCGTTGATAAAATTTGGACATTTTGTAAAAAATTAAAACAAATTTTAGTTTAAATTATTTTGAACTTGGCCAATTTATTAAGAGGTTTTCTAAATCTGAACTATCACAATAAGGAAAATAGCGGTTAAAGCAACATTTTGAGAGCCACAAGAGGGGTGAGAATGTTGCCATGTTTCCTTGCTTTTGGAAGCAACGCATAAATACTTCATGGAATAAAGACCAACGGCTACTTTCAAGCGACAAGAAGACAACATATCTGGCCTACGGATCCTATTGAACGATGAACTGTAAAATGGATTACATTCGAGAGGAAACATGAAATGATATATGTACAACAATAATCAGAGTAACCATAAGCTTTGGACTCGAAATTGGTCACCCAAAAAAAAAAACGTTGCAGGACTGTTATAAAGATGTACAGTTTGTATCACAACTAAGAAGGGTACACAGAGACAGCGTTACATCACGGTCATCTTAGACTATGTTCACTCACGTTTACAACCGAAACAATGCAACTCCGATAAGCTAATGAATCCAGCAATGTTTCAAAACCTCCTCTGCTTCTGCTCCGTTAGGAGCTGCCACAAATTTAAGGCTGGACAGCTTCTAGGAGCTTCTCATACACTTGCCGTGCTGACAAATCTTCAACCTAAATATGATAACGTATTTTGTCAAAGAATAAGTGTGAGACAATAACAAATGAAAAGAAAATACTTTGTAGCAATGACTCACAATCAGAAGCTTCGACTTATTATTCCATCCTCTTTGAAGGGTCATCTGACTGAGTCTTAAGCCAAGAACCTGATTCATAGCATGAACTTGTTCGCATCAGAGGGTCGGAATGCTTATTGTGAAACATTAACACATTTTTACATGCCTCAAAGTAGATGAACATCCTAGGAAAGTGGAATTCAATAAGATAACATGTTCCCAATAAAGGTACCATAAGAGAAAATCACCTTGCCCATGAACTCTAGTAGTTCGTTGTTTGCTTCCCCTCGAGCAGCAGGAGCAGCAACTGTTACTCGAACATCATCAGCATTCACTCCTTAAAGTAAATACAGTTTTGTCACCAGAATGTGTTGGGCAAGTGAAAAAGAAAAGCGATTTAACATTGAATTGTCCAGTGTGTTGAAAACTTTCAAGGCTTATCTAGCATTATTTATCATAAACTTAGCAAGTAGTATTTTAAGTATGACTTCCTTCCAGTTAGATCAACACAACATACTTGTTATTGCTGACCGTTGTGCCCGGTCTTCAACCTCAATGGCTACTTGGACAAGGCCACCTTCCAATTGTGTGATGCAAGGTGGTACAGGTGCATCCTGCCATTTCAAAGTGTTGTTAGCTTAGAACATGGAATAATAGACTAAAAGGACTAATGATATAGTTCACATGGCTCATGGTAAATTGGTAATACATGTGGATTTGTTTCAGCCGCCACTGAGCTTAGTGCTCCATCAACAACATATATGAATGGAGCTAGCTCCAACTCCTCTTCTGATCGGTAACAAACGAAAAGGCCGCATCCCAAACAACTCATACGGAACTGCTTTTCAAGCTTCCCTTCTCCCCTGCATACATTAGAGAATCATCAAAGTTTGGAGTGCAACCTAGTAATTATATTAACCAAAATGATCCAGATATGGCATATAAGAATTGTAAATGGTGATGACAAAACAGAATGCCTATAAAAGTTTAGAAGTTAAGAAATTAATGAAGGGAGAATGTGTGCAACAAAATCTATTGTTATGGTGTTAAGTCAGGCAAAACTGTGCACAGACACACTGTGTTAAGAAGCAGTACTGTGCTTTCTTCTAGAAAAGAACTTGTAGCACTGAATTTTGCAGTTCATAATACCTGATAATTGGATCAGTAATCACCAGGAGTTGAACTCAATATGAAGAAGATTACAATCACGGTACACATAACATAAGACCTGTTGGTGGCATCCTGAGCTCAAAAGCCTCGAAGCAGAGGCATGGTACAGGCCATGTAGAACCCAGCCAGAGTGACACTAGATCTATTGAGAAGCGATCGCTGCCGTGGCATAGTCAATATACAGACAGGTTCAGCTCATCAGCATTATCTCTTGTGGTAGGATGGGACCAAGCTAATCCAGAGTTCCAGACGTTTTTTCTTCTCCTTTATTTTTGAGGCAAAGGATGTTATTCTAGTATTTGGTATGTTTTAAACTGTATTGTGTATTCTACATTTTAACTTTCTCTACCAAAAAGTGTGATTTTGCTTTTCTATTCTTCACTCGAGTACAATCTCCAACAATCCTCACAAACTAAGGCCAGGAATATTTATCAGAAGTTCAGGTCCATCTCAGGCATGTCCCAGGTAACCAACCAAACAGCCACTTAATATCTATAAATAATGCAAGAATATCTAAGAAACTGAATGGTGTTTTCCTCTAAGACTAAGAAAAGATTCATAGGATGACTAATATACCGTTTCAACAGGACCTTTCCTGCCTCCTTCACATTTAGCCTTGAGAGATGTTTTTTCTTGTCAAGTACATGTGCTCTGTCAGTCTTCCTCTTTGGCATTTTCTGCAATTGGGTATCTTTAGAACAAACACATCAGAATGGGGAAATTTCCAGACAGTTACAGTCTCAACAATAGATACTAAATACAAAATCATGTTCCTTAAACTTAAAAAATGGTGAGCATTATATAACACGGCAATTAATTTTGTGATCCCAAATATCCTTTGGCAGGTTAGCAACTAAATAGAATGACTCAATATGTCATAAAGCACAATCCCTCCAGTTGAAGATAGAGTTGCAACAGTTACAAATGGCATTCATATAACAAGGTGGTAGGCTTGCAGATAGTAGCTTTGGCTAATTCTCTAAGAAACGAAAACCAGGAAACAGAACCCAAATCCACCACATTGTTGTTGGCATGATCGAAGGATTAGATTCAACTTCTGAGTCAGTTATTGAGCTGAATCAAAAGGAATAGATAAAAGATATGAAGAGCCTAATAACTTAACATGGTTGTTCCCCGGACATCTAGTGTAGTTAATTCCAAAGAGGTTTTAGCCCATTTACCAAACAGGGTTCAAATGAAATTTGAAAATTTTCTGGTGGATTAGAGCTGCCAAAAGACAAGAATTATCATAGACTACCAAGTATGCTGCTGACCTAGCAGAACTGAAGCACTATAATTGGTCCCATGTAACCTACTTGCTATCAATTAGATCATTATGTCGTGCAAAACGGACCTAATTTCACTTGGTTATGTAACAATCATCTTCAAATGGCATATCTTTAGGATTAGGGCTCAGATTCCAGTCAATAGCATAACAGCAAAATCTACCCAAATCACTAACCAAAGGAAGAATACAATACGCAGTCACCCTTGCAAACACTCTGCATCTCTAAAGTTTTTTGGTTTAATTCTGGACAAGTTTCATGAAATGGAGATTAACATAAGACATTCAGATTGAACAAAAGTTCACAAGCAAGGCCTAGGGTAAAAGACAAAATAACCACTAACATCAATGAATAATTCCTTCGTAGAAATAGGAGACTAATCTACATGGATAGCCCAGCCTCTGGTTTTCTGACTCCCACATTCTGTTGTACAAAACAATACCAACACACCATGCAGAACACTAAAAACTGATTCTGGTGAGCTCGGATAAATGCACTACTGTATGTGGGCCTATATCAAAAGTTTGCTAGAGAAACAGGTCTACAGTTCTTATCAAACAACAATTGGTATGCATACATAACAATTTTATTTGATCCCAAAATGGTAGGTGGTTTCATATACTTGTAAACAACATATACTATATGCAGAGAAACAAGACCAGATTTGTTCGTTCATCGTTGTAATATAAGCAAGCGTGAAAATCTGCAAGCTAGAACCCACACAAAGAACATGAATTCTCTAGAAGGTGAAATCCTATGCTCGCTGTGCCTGTGTTGCTCATGCTTGTGAGTAATTCGCAATGATTAGATCAAAACTACACCTAAAGATTTCCCACTGAATGCTGAGCTGTATACTAGTGTAACATAGAATTAATCCAGAAGAGTAACACGGATCTGGTAAAATTTAGCAACCTGAGCTCTTGGGCGAACAAGAAGGGGAATTCCCCAAAAGGGGAAACGAACAGGAGGGAGGGGGGAAGAAGCTGACCGGTGATGAGGACGTGGGAGGCGCAGTGCTTGCAGTAGTAGACGAAGAGGTCGGACTCGGGCCCCTCGGGCAGGGCGTCCTCGCTGGAGTACGTGTGCGTCGTCCGCTTCGGCATCCTCCTCTCCGCTCAGCTTGCTGCGCCGGCGGGGAATATGCCCCCGACAGAGGTATAGCACGGCTGCTCAGGCGGGCGCACCGTCGAGGAGGGATCCGCGTCGCCGGCGATGGGTGGGGGGCGGGGCGGGGCGTGCGGTGGGAGACGACGGCTGTAGCAGCGGCGGCGAGGTTGGTGGTGGACTCGACGAGGTCGCAAGGAGGAGGAGACGTGCGCTACGCCTGCGACCGGTCGGATCAGGAAAGAGAAATTACAGCACTGACCTTGGGCGTGTTTGGGTTGTTTTTCTTGTTCCACGACTTATTTCGTAAGCTAAACTTAAATTCACTCTTGATTTGTTTTCATAATGAAGAGAAAAAAATTGGCGACGTAGTGAATTTGATGGAACTGGGGCCGCGTTATGTTTTCGATTATAAGTGGAGAAACTGGTTTAAATTATAGGTACGCTTTTTAATATAAAGGTAAAGAATATATAAGATACGATAAAGAAAGTTATATTGTAAAGTTTTGGAATTTTAAAGGTTGATTCTTAAAGATAATTTTAGCCTATTAAATTATGCAAAGAGGGCCAGAAGTGAAAATAGTGAAAGAAATCTAAAATTATTAAAATGTTAAATTCTAAACATTTTAAAAATCAACTTATACTAATTCGCAATTCGACCAAAGCAAACTCATATTAATAAATCAAAAGAGATGCATATTTAATAAATAAAACCAAATTAGACGCATGAGGAACTAGAATTCAACGAAGCACTCGTTACCTCGTTACCTAGGTTTAGAAGGCTTAAGCAATACAATGCATGAACGAAACATTCTAATAACCGCCTTAAGTTTCTTTTATTGAAAAATTTTCAAATATAACTATAGTACAACTTAATATAATTACATTATAATTACATATAACTAGTATGTAACATGCATAAAAAATTTCAAAACAAGGAGTTTAGTTTAGCGGGGAGGTGCGCGTATATGAAGTTGGAGGTCGTGGGTTCACTCCCGTCTGTTGTGCAATGTTGCTATTTTTCCCACTCCCCCTTTTGCGTGAATCTTAAAGGCAATCAAAATATCCAAATTTCCCCATTTGATGAGGAACTAGGTTTCGATCTTCCGATAGATATGGATAGCTTTCGATTTGGCAGAAACTTGACACATACAATCCGGCTTTCGATCAACACAATCCAAATCCTGCAATCGCGACACCACGTCTTTCTGGATATCAATCGTATCGAAACCCGATTACCTCGCCAAGAAGACTAATCCCTATATGCGAATCGAAGAACACAAGCAAGAACAAGATAGATTGTGACTCAATTTGCAATTGAATGATTAAGATCTCAAAATTGGCTTTCCACAAACCAAATCACCACGACTCATCTGGTTATTAACTGTGCCGAAACCCGATTGACCTCACTGAGAAGGTTAATCCATATATGCAAATCGAAAAAAAGCAAGCAAAAATAAGGTAGATTGCAACTCAATTTGCAAATGAATAATTAAGATCACAAAGTTGGGGTTCCACAAATCGAACTAGCGGCGAAATTGAAATGGTAGAAATAATTTAAATAAACCCAACTCTAAATGATGACAGCTATTGAATAAATATATGATTTGGGGCGTCCTAAGTTTGCCCTAGGGCAAACACCCCCTTGGGATTAGTCTACGACACAATTACAAAGCCCAAGGACCAAATTAGACTCGGACTGGATGAGGTACGTAACTTGTTTTGCAGATTCCCGACAACCCATTAGGAATTTTGATGTGAGACCAAAATCATTTGAAAATAGACTATAATATTTCCAACAAGTACTCATGGGCCCCGCGATTCCTTCTAGATCAATGACTAGGTACGTTTGAGGTTGATGCTGCAAGGAGGTCTGAATCCAAATCCAAAACGTGCTGAATTTTATTTTTTTGCCTTATATGGACCAAAAGTAACATGATAATGTTGGAATAGACTTGGAGAAGGCCTTGATTGGTCCCAATCAACTTCTTTGATCATCCATATATTCCTTGCGCTCGGTCTCTTTCCCTTTACCTAAGCAAGCACATCTGTAAACGAGAACACACAAAACTCGTAGTGCAATAATGTCTGTTTAAATATATAATATATAAATCTCACATAGAAAACATGCACCTTTGATTGATCTTTGATTGATGAATACATAAGATAATGATGGTATATCCGAGCTAGTGATGTCCCCTACCACTCCCTCATTCGCATGAATCTGGAAGCGAATCCAAAGCTCTAAAACTTGAAAGTTCTCATCCGCCCGAATCTCATAAATCTTGAAGCGAATCCAAAGGTCCAAAATTTAAAAGTTTTGCTCCAATAAAATTGTCAACAGATCAATTGCAATTCCGTTTATCAATAAAACCAACCGTAGCTCTCGCTAGTTACTCCCACCCTTAATAATTACAGTGACCCACCACTTCCTAATCACTAATATGGCTATGGATTAAGCTGCAGGGTCCAGGAACCGTGGGACACGCTCCGCAAGACCAAGACAAGGAAACACACCTCCTCGCGCTCGGGCTTGGACAACTTTGTCGCGTGCCCCAGCATTGCCACAAGTGGTGATGGAGTTAGAGACAAAGGAGACATGGCTTCAAGCAGGAAAGATAAAAAAAAGGAAGCAAAGCAAAGAAGCAGAACTTCTCGTAAAGTCGCAACGATATGACAAACAAGAGTGGTAACTTATGATCATCAACCAAACAACTCTAAATTATTTACTCCATCTTGCTTGTTTGTCATTGAAACGTGGGATCTAATTTTGGCCATCAACTAAACAACACCAAAATTATCCCTTTTTTTTTTGTCACTGACACATCGGATCTAATTTAATAGAAAAGATCATACACAACTCTAAGTGCAACCAAATAACTAGTTAACTATAAGTTAATCAAACATGATCATTAACTACCACTTTGTATATAAGTTAATCGAGCATAATTAACTTAAAGAAGTGATAGATTGTGCCTTGTCAATCAAGCTGGTTGCAACCTAACAGACATAGTACATTTTTCTTTAAGCAACAATGGCCAATGGGCATACTACCTTAATCTAAAAAGTATAGCTTCATATAGAAAATGCAAAAAGAAGTTGAGGGAGAATATTAGTACACGGACGCTCGATTAGACAAGAAAAAATCGGGTGCTGCTACTACTACATCTGCATGCATGTCGACGGGTGGTACCCGTAGACCGGATATAGAGGGTATTGGGGTACGTTGGTACAAGGATCTACGTAATACGACATCAAGCAAACAAAAGACGAGGATTATACTGGTTCAGGCCCCTTGATAGGTAATAGCCCTAATCCAGTTGATATGGGATTATATGGTGGAAAACACAGGTTACAAAGGAAACAATGGAACTTGATGGATCCGGCGAGATCGTGGTCGAGTTGGTTCGACTAGATCCCGGCGATTTGGCTTCTTGTAGGCTCCGACTTCGTAGGCTGTGAGGGTTGTGTTGGCTCTGAGATTCGATACCCCAGGTCCTCCCCGGGGGGTCCCTTTTATATCGCAGGTCAGGCGGTTTCCAAGTAGAACTCGGAGATAACAGACCCTATACGATACATTGATGACCCAGTCTTGTCCGAGTAAAACTCTTCTCGTCCGTAGATTTCGTGAAGGATTTCCTTAGTGTATACGGGAAGTATCCGTATGCGTGTGGGTATGCCATACCGATATGTGACGTACATCAAAGGGTAAAGGGTATACCTAACCCGTAACCCTGACAGTAGCCCCCGACTTCTGCTTAAAATGAGCTCGTGTAACCATTCGCGACTTCTGGCGTCGAGACTGTTGTCATTCCCGGTGCGAGGACCGTAGAGACAAAACGGTCACGAGCGAATTTAAACTGAAGTCCAAAAAACCGCCGCGCGTAACGGACCCAGAAATTTCCGGCGGGCATCTCTCTCCGTTCCTTGGAATTCACACCATCGGTAGTGCGTCTATTTAAAGGAATTTTGGGGATCCTATTTGAAGTCCACCCCCCATGTAGAAAACATCCCGCCTGCAATCGCTCTTCGTCTTCTCCGCTCCCACAAGAAACCCTAGTTCATCGACCTGAGCTCTCTCTCCGGCGATCTCCGGTCAGCGATGGATCTCGGCAAATCATCCTCCACCAGTGCGTCGTGAAGAAACTTCAGGAAGACGGCGCCCTTCCCGGTCGCGGAACCATGGAAAGGAAAGCAGGAGGTACTAATCCCCAGCCTGTCTTAGGTCGCGTGGTTGCGATCGAAGACTATATTCTCTGCGGTTTTCTCCCTCCGCCTTCCGAATTTCTTCTCTTGGTTTTGAACTTCTACGGTCTTTCTCTTCTCCATTTGAACCCCAATTCTATCGCCTTTCTTAGCATCTTTTCTCATCTTTGTGAGGCCTACATTGGGGTAGAGCCCTTTCTTGATCTCTTTCGCTTCTACTACGAGCTGCGTTGGATGGAGTCCAATAGGGTGTCTGGTTGCGTCGGGTTCCAACTTCGGGATGGCCTGAAGTCGCGTTATATCCCCTTCCAGTGCCCTTCTTCTCGCAGCAAATGGCGGACTAGGTGGTTCTACCTTCAGATCAAGGATTCGGACCCTGTCTTCGTTGTTCCCAAAGAACAACCGGACAAGATTTCGTCTTGGACCGCAAAGCCCCCTTTGACCCCCTCTCTCCAGTCGTTTATCGACATTATCGACGATCTCCGAGTACGAGGCTTGTCGGGGTATGAAGTCGCTGCAGACTTCGTTGGTAGGCAGATCCAGCCGCTCCAGACTCGGGCCCATCCAGCCTTTGACTATTCTAGACCGGAGGACGCGACCCGGGTTTCTCCTCGGGGTATCTTTCTCGCATTTATCCTGACATGCTCATATTCATGTTCCTCTTGATTTACCAAAATTTGGTTCTCGATTCGCAGGTCTGAACAGCGAAGCCGTGGAATGTCGTGTTGGTCAGGTGATGATCAGTGGTCCGACAACGGCGAGTGCCATTCCCGTTCCCCTTTGTGAAAAAGGGGCGGCCGAACGTGATGCCGCCATCAATGTAAGTGTACTCGACAGGTATTCTACGTTTTCCTTCCGAGACCACATTGTGACTTGACTAAGAGTAGGTTCTTCCTCTGACTGACATCATCGGGCCACTCGCGGATCATAAGGTGGCGGCGTCTCTGAAGGAGAAGGTCGCCAAGGAGGCGTCTGATGCTGCTGCTGCTACTACAAGCGGTGGCAATATTCCGACAAAGGGGAGGAAGTTCTCCTCTGTGAGCGGACATCGTCGCAAGGCATCAACCCCCTTGGTAAGCTACCCTGTCGTCAGATTGTACAACCAGAAGAATTTCTCCTTACTTCGCATCGATCGTCTTTCAGGCCTCGGACACATCTCCCCCACCTCCACGATGACAACATCTTGTGATAATTGGCAAGAAGCAAGTGGATGAACTTACGTCTCCGTGATTTTGTTCGAGCGTTTTCTTGAAACATAGCTGTCTCATAGGGCGGCACGGGCGAAGGCGGCGCAAGACGAGTCCGGAGGGACTTCCAGCGTGTCTCCCGCTGCGGCCTCGACGGATGTCGTGCTTGCGCCCGGGAGCCGCGAGGCGACACCAAGTGGCCTAGTCAGCAATCCCGTGGCTGGTCGTGGTCCCCCGGCTGCCGTCCTCACCTAGGAGGAGCTCTAGGTCGAGATGGGGCGCCTCCTTGAGGCTGGTGCTCGTGGCATCGGCCGCGAGATTGCGGAGGCGAGGTCGGAAGCGGCGTCGGCAAACGAGCGTGCTGATCGGCTGGTACGTGAGTTGGCGGAAGCTCGTGAAGACCTCGAGAAGATGAGGGAGTTGGTGGCCGGCAACGAGCGACAACGGCAGGGGCTCGAGGACCGCATGTCGGAGCTCGGGAACAACCTGTCGGAAATCCGTGGCTCGTTGCGGGTCACATACACTTGTCTGCATCAGCTCGCCGGGGAGTGCGGCATTAAGTCTACTATCCCGGCGAATCCCGACGAATTCTCGTTGACATCTTCTCTTGCAGAACTGGCGACGGCGATGGGGGAGATCCCCTCCAAGCATGCGGCCCGGATCGGGGAGGAAACGTCAAACGGGATCTACACCGGGGCGTGCCACGTCCTCGCGTGTGTAAAGCTATCGCATCCTGAACTCGATCTGCGCGAGATCTTGGATCGGGGGGCGGCTAGCAACACGCGTAAGGAGGTGATGGAAGAAGTCGGTGATGTAGGGGAATCTGTTCTCCCCCTATTTGAAGAGTAGGACCTCTTGTACTCCCAAGACATGTTGTGTAAAACTGAATCTTAACCGCCTTTGTGCGTGCAATTATTATTCTGGTTTACTCTTGTATGTTGATCTTGAGAGCTTTTGTCCTTTGTAGAGATGTTGATGACGAGGATGTCCAGCAGCGCGGGCAGCCCGAGTCACCGGCGATTATTCCGGTTCTCGCGTTTGAACCACATGCGTCGCCCGACAATGTGGACCAGACCCTTGCTACGGGGACGGAGATGGCGACAACTTCCTTAGGTTAGTAGTCCATTCATCCCTTGATGCTTTCCCGACTAGATCAGCTATGTTCTCGAAAGAGGCGTATAGCTTGACTTAGTTGTTCTCACATTGAGCAGATCTCGAGAATGCTCTTGCTGGCCAAGATCGTCGTATCCAATATTGGAAGACAAAATTTGAAGTAGCGGAACTCGAGAGAACCATGCTTGTAGTGAAGAAAGAGCAGGCTGTGGAAACACTCTGAGGTCGTGAGGTGTGGTTCAACTCATACTTGAAGAGTTGCTGCACATCCATGGCCAGGGTCTGTAGAGAACTTCGAGTGCCTCGTGGAGATCCCGAGGAGTCGGCGGCCGGATACATCTCATGGCTGAACGGGGCCTGTGCTCAACTCGATGGCACCGGCAAGCGTATTGACGAGGCCTTGAAGCAGGAGTGTCGCCGGAGGGCACGTGTTGGCCTGCCTACGAGATCATCGCCCGCGCCTGGACCTCGATTTTCTCCGTGAGGGTTTTGCTCGTTCTCGGAGGACTCCGACGGAGATAGACCATCTAGCGAGGTCGATGTCGCCATTGGCGGAGAAGATCTTCCAGTCTATGGAATGGTATTGGCCTTCCTGGTAGTCTTCATACCCTGTCATAGACATCTCAGGAAAAAGGTGTAATATAGCTTTGAATTTGTGTAAAAACTGTAAGGAGTATTTTGTGAAATAGAAAAGAAATCTATCTTTAACAAATATTTCTTACTCCGGATGTTGTGTGTAAGAGTGCGTTCTCAGTTCACGACTTTAGTCAGCCGTTTGAGTCGTACACTCTCCCTAGCCCCCAGCCTTGTCGTCGGAGGAATTTTCTCGGAGGATAAGGCTCTTGGACCTTTGACCCGCCTTGGTTGAATAAGCTCTGATCCTAGCCCCAAGCTGTGAAGTTGGAAAGTTAATTTCCGATTTCGTGGCTTGGTTAATACGCACGGCGAGAACTCTTAAACGACCAGATCTTACATGGTCTTTCGTCTCTACAGGATCTGACAAGGCCTTATCGTCTCTAGGCGTCCCCAGCCAAAGATCCCTTAGGTTCCTCGGAGGCCTTGTCAAGACGGCGTAAAGGGACATGAGGATAGGTTTCAACGCTAGGTGTCATCAGGGTAAGGGATCATCGGGCGAAAACACTTTGATTGTAATATGGGCCTAAGAATAGGCTTTATTGATACTGTAAGGTGTCTTACAGGTACGGATGGTATTGACTGATACATAGAATTTACGTAGTTGGTCAATGTTCCAAGAATTTGCTAATTCGCGACCTTCGCCGTCTGCGATTTTGAATGCGCCTGACCGCAAGACTTGTGTGATCGTATAAGGTCCTTCCCATTTTGGTGAGAGTTTGTTTCGCCCTGCTTGGCTTTGAACTCGTCGGAGGACGTAGTCGCCAATCGAAAGTGTGCGTGCTCGGATGCGCTTCTCGTGGTAACGGCGGAGGGTCTGTTGATAGCCGGCTGCTCGAACGGCAACTCGTTCGCGATGTTCCTCGAGTAGATTTACATCGACGTTTCGCTGTTCCTCCTGGTCCTCGTCGGAGTGCTTCTGTGCTCGTGTACTCTGATGTCGTAGCTCGCTGGGGAGCATGGCCTTGGAGCCGTACACGAGGAAGAAGGGTGTTTCCTTGTTAGACGTTGTCGGTGTGGTGCGTACGGCCCATAGTACTGATGGGAGTTCTTCGACCCATTTTTTGTCATGTGACATGAGCCTATCGTAGACGCGGGTTTTGATCCCTTGTAGTACTATGCCGTTTGCCCTCTCGACTTGTCCGTTGCTTTGAGGGTGAGAGACCGAGGCGAAGCATATCTTGACTCCCAGCCCAATGCAGTAATCCTGGAAATCGGCGCTGATGAACTGGGAGCCGTTGTCGGTTATGATGCGGTGCAGTAGTCCGTATATGCAAAATATCCCTTTGATGAATTTGATGGCATTGTCGGCCTTGATTTCCCCTGTGGGTACTGCTTCGATCCATTTGGTGAACTTGTTGATCGCCACGAATAGGAACCTTTAGCCGTCCTGTCCTCGTGGGAATGGCCCGAGTATATCTAGCCCCCAGCACGAGAACGGCCAAGTCAGAGGGATAGTCTGGAGCGCTTGCGCGGGTAGCTTTATGTGTTTACTGTGGAATTGACAGGCTTCACATCGCTGGACCATGTCGCATGCATCTTTAAGGGCGGTTGGCCAGAAAAAACCTTGTCGAAAAGCTTTCCCGACCAATGTCCGACCGGCGGCATGTGACCCACAAATGCCTTCATGTATATCAAGGAGGAGGTGTCTGCCGTCGTCGGACGAGACGCATTTGAGAAGTACCCCGTTTGGCGCTTTCTTGTATAGATCGTTGCCGACCATACAATAGATCTTTGCTTTACGGGTTATTTTCTCGGCCTCTGTATCGTCCTCGGGTAGCTCCTCGCTGTTGATGAATTTGATTAGTGGGATGCACTAGTCGTCTGTGGTCTCGATATCGGCAACGGCGCGTTCTGCCTTTGTGGCCTCCGAGCTAATGTCGGGGTGTCCGGGCTAACTTCGCCGCTAACCTCTTTCACTGATGGCTTCGTCAGGATATCCAGAAAAGTGCCGGGCTCGAGCGGTTCTCGTCTGGACGCCCGTCGTGCTAGGTCATCTGGCTCGATGTTGTCTTTGCGGTAGACGTGTCGGACTTCGATCCCGTTGGGCCTTTTCTCTAGCTTCCTAACTTCTGCGAGATACTTGGATAACTCGGGGTTAGAGCATTTATAATCTTTGTGCACCTGGTTCGCGACTAGCTCGGAGTCCCCTTTGACGATTAGTCGCTTGACCCCAAGTGCGGCTGCAGCTCTTATCCCGGCGAGTTGTCCTTCGTATTCGGTTGTGTTATTGGTCGCCCTGAAGTTGAGGTGGATTGCGTGCTTGAATTGATCTCCGGAGAGAGACGTCAAGATAAATCCTGCTCCTGCTCCTTGGCTGTTGAGTGCGCCATCGAATGCCATTGTCCATGTTTCGTTGTCGACTTGGTTGTCTGATTTGTTATCAGGCATAGTCGAATCGGCAACGAAATCGGCGAGTACCTGGGACTTGATGGCTGTTCATGGCACAAAGTGGACATCAAACTGGCTCAGCTCGACTACCCATTTCGCAATGCGGCCGACAACGTCTTTGTTTCTCACAACTTCGCCGAGAGGAAAAGAGGAGACAACTGTGACTCTGTGGGCTTGAAAGTAGTGGCGTAGCTTCCTTGATGTCATGATGACCGCGTAAAGCAGCTTTTGGATCTGTGGATATCTTGTCTTTGTGTTGTGGAGAGCTTCGCTGACGTAATAGACTGGTCGTTGTACTTTCTCTCTCTCGACAACAATGATGGTGCTAACGGAATATGGCGTGGTGGCAATATAGAAGAATAATTCTTCATTAGGTTGGGGAGCAACAAGTACAGGGGGGTTTGATAGGTAGCGGTTGAGTGCAACGAATGCCTCTTCGGCTTCCTGTGTCCATACAAATTTGTCTTGTTTCTTCAGCAGAGCGAAGAAAGGTCGTCCTTGTTCTCCCATCCTAGCGACGAACCTGCTTAGTGCTGCCATGCATCCGGTTAGCTTTTGTACTTCCTTGAGTCTTGTGGGCGACTTCATGTTCTCGATTGCCTTGATCTTCTCAGGATTTGTTTCTATTCCTCTGCCAGAGATGTGGAAACCAAGCAGCTTGCCCGACGGTACTCCGAACGTGCACTTCTCTGGATTGAGCATGAGGCGATATCGTCAGAGGTTGTCGAACGTTTCCCGCAGATCGTCAATCAATGAGTCGCCTGTCTTGGTCTTGACAACGATGTCATCGACGTATGCCTCGACATTGTTGCCGAGCTGGTCGCTAAGTGTGCCCTGGACCGTGCGCTGGAAGGTATTCCCTGCGGTTATCAGTCCGAACGGCATCTTAACATAGCAAAATACCCCGAATGGCGTGATGAATGCTGTCTTCTCTTCGTCCTCTTTTGCCATGCTGATTTGGTGGTAGCCAGAGTAAGCGTCGAGGAAGCTCAATAGCTCGCAGCCAGCTGTTGAGTCCACCAGTTGATCTATTCGAGGAAGAGGGAAGTGATCCTTGGGGCACACCTTATTAAGGTCGGTGAAGTCGATGCACATTCTCCATTTTCCGTTGGCCTTCCGCACCATGACTGGATTGGCTAGCCACTTTGGATGAAGTACTTCTCTGATGAAGCCAGCTTTGAGAAGTTTGTCGAGCTCTTCTCGTATCGCTTGTTTTCGGTCTGGTGCAAATCTCCGCAGTCTTTGCTTTACTGGCTTGGCATCGGGTCGCACCATGAGTTTGTGCTCAATCAACTCCCTAGGGAACCCCGGCATGTCGGACGGCTGCCAAGCGAACACGTCAGCATTATCGCGGAGGAAGGTGATGAGCGCGAGTTCCTATTTCTCGTTTAGTGTCGCCCCGATCTTGACGGTCTTGTCGGGGTTGGCACTGGAGAGTGGAACGATCTTGATTGCGCCGTCCGGTTTCGGCGTCTTGTTTGTCTTGCTCACTTTCTTGGGTGGCTCAGTCGTGGTGGGTGGGCCGGGCGTTTGCTCGACCATGTCGAGGCTCCGTTTGTCGCACTGCACCGCCAGCTTTGCGTTCCCTTGAATAGTGATTGTTCCCTTCGGTCCCGGCATCTTGAGCACTTGATACGCGTAGTGAGATGCGGCCATGAACTTCGCAAGTGCAGTTCTCCCGATGATGGTGTTGTAAGCTGTATCGAATTCAGCAACATCAAAGGTGATCTGCTCTGTTCGGAAGTTATTGGCTTGGCCGAAAGTTACGGGCAACGTAATCTTGCCCAATGGTCTGGACGATGATTGGGGAGTAATTCCATGGAAGGGTTGATCGGTTGGTGTCAACTCGCTTTGCGGAATTCCCATCGCGTCTAAAGTTCTGGCGAAAAGAAGATTGATTGAGCTGCCACCGTCGATGAGGACTCGCGCTACCTTGATGTTCCGAATAGTGGGTTCGACCACGATCGGATATCGTCCTGGGATGACGGCGGTCTTCTTCCAAGAACTCTATCTTCTGCTCAGACCACTTCATCTTGGGTGCAGCCCCCTGCCATGTCGAACAGACTTCGCGCTCCACTTTCTTGTATTCTCGCTTTGAGGAGTACGTTGTGGAACCTCCGAAGATGTGTGAAAAGTGGAGGTCGGAGTCTGGATATGCTGAATCCGATTCGTGAGGAACCGCCTCCTCGTCCTTCTCGACCACGCGTACTCGCTTGCCTTTTACAAATGCAATGTGCTTCTCGAGCGATTTTTTGAAAACAAGGCAATCTTCCAGAGAATGTCTGTCCGTCTTGTGTATGGGGCACCATGCTTTCTTTGTGTCGCTACTTTGTGGGTCTGGGCGCTTGGGAGGGTTCGCGTATTCTGCTGCGAGGACTTCCGCTTGAGCTTTCCTTTTCCCATTTTTGCGATTTTTCTTCTTGCTTGACTCAGATGCGTCCGTGGCTGGTTTCTTCTATCCCCAGTCTTCGGCTTATCGTTCTTGCATCTTAGCGCATCATCTGCATGGGCGCATCGCTCAACAATCTCGAACAATCTCCGAGTGGTTGTGATGCGTCTTGTCGCCAACTCCTGGGTAGTATAGCGATCTCTGACACCGGATTTGAAGGCACGAATTACAGAAGCGTCGGTGATTTCGGGGATTGTATTTCTGCACTCGTTGAAGCGCCGAACATATTCCCTCAAGGATTCACCCGAGTTCTCTGGCAACGCATGTAGGTCGTCTTCGATCGCGTGGCGCTTGTAGGATCCTTGGAAGTTGGCGATGAACTGTTGCCACAGGTCTGCCCTTGAAGAGATTGAGTAGGGCGGAAGATGCATCAGCCATGAACGTGCAGAGCCTTTTAACGCAGTTGGCAAATAATTCGCCAACGCGTTGTCGTCTGCTCCGGCAGCGTAGAGTACTGTGGAGTAGACTTGAAGGAACTCCTCTGGGTCGGTGCTCCCATCGTACTTTTCTATTGCTCTAGGTCGGAATCTCTGAGGCCATCGGACATCACGTAGGGAGCGACTGAAAGCCCTACACCCAGCGCTGGGGGCGGTGGGTTGTCGGCGATCGTGTGTCCTTCGTGGATGTCTTTCTGACGATGAGGAAGACGAGGATGATGACGATGACGATGGGTCGCTTGGTTCTGGCGTACGGTTACGAGGATGTCGGCCTGGATCTCAGGAATCCTGTCGTCATCTCCCGCTGTTGTCTCGGCGCCGGTCTCCATCATCGTCGTCGTTATGGCGACGTCCTCGTCCAGTATCGTCTGGCACCCGTCGTTCGCGATCGTTGTGATCGTGGTGGTTGTGGCGGTTATCCTGGTCTCGGTCCTCATGTGAGCAGTCTCCTCGATTTTCGTTATAATGGCACCGTGAAGAGACATGACGTCGGGAACGATTCACGTTGTCTCGTGTGCGTCGTGCCTCTCGACGGCCGTTGATGTGATCTCGGAGATCGCTAGTGCTGCGAGGTGGAGGGGTAGCTCGCTGAGGCGATTCCCTCCGTTCCGGGTTTTCACCATTGGCATCACCAGTTGGTGGCTGCTCTGGGTGCGCTGCGGCAGCGGCCTCTTCGAACGCGTTGCTGAGGTTGGTCACTGATTCCCATAGTCGTTCTGTCCAATGCGCGAGATCATCATTCAGAACGGGATCGTAGGGGGGTTTCCCTCAGTATAGCGTTGACGGCTCTGATGTGCTGGGCTGGAGTAGTCAATTGATTCTCCGCTTCTACGTTGGTGCGCGCTGATGTGCCAACATCATCGATAGCCAATACCTCCCGCGGCGCGCTCGTTGTCGATGACCCATAGTCTTCGAGAAGGTGTAAGACTAATGGTTCGTGAGGATCGATATCGATTACCCCAACAAATCGATCTGAAGTTGGCGTTGCTCCTCGTTCCTTGTCTTTATCCCTGATGGGGATGTGTGACTGTTGGACCTTAGGAGATGGCGCTTTCATAGCGCTGAGGAAGACCTTGCAGCTTGAGAGGTCGTGATTCTTTGTCTTGTGAATAGGACAATAGACATTACGGGTTGGAGAAATACGCTGAATTCCATGCTCTTTGCAGGCGTGAATTTCAGTGCGGACGTTGAGGAAAACCCAGCAAGCTTGCAAAGTGTGTTTCCTGGTTTTGTGGATAGGACACCAGGACCTTGTCGCTTCGGAAGTCATCTTCATCGGCTCGCAGTTCATGTCAGAACGACAAGATTTGGCCGCATTAGAATCCTTCTCGAGCTCGGATTTCGTCGATGCTCCGTTTTCCGCCTCGGCGGGAGGATCTTTCGACATGGAGTCGTCTTGGTTTGTAGCCACTGCGTTCTCGTTTCCGGTCATTGGCGGACCGGTTGAGATCGGCATTGTGGTGTAAACCGGGAAGACGATTTCGCCGACTTGAGTCCATACCAGCATCGTTGAAGTAGGGAATACTTGGCTGAGGTTGGTGTTGACGCTGTTGTCGACGAGGCTGGATGACATAGTAGTAGAACCTTGAGTACCAAGTCCCCCTACCTGGCGCGCCTCTGTCGACGGGTGGTACCCGTAGACCAGATATAGAGGGTATTGGGGTACGTTGGTATAAGGATCTATGTAATACGACATCAAGCAAACAAAAGACGAGGATTATACTGGTTCAGGCCCCTTGATAGGTAATAGCCCTAATCCAGTTGATATGGGATTATATGGTGGAAAACACAGGTTACAAAGGAAACAATGGAACTTGATGGATCCGGCGAGATCGTGGTCGAGTTGGTTCGACTAGATCCCGGCGATTTGGCTCCTTGTAGGCTCCGACTTCGTAGGCTGTGAGGGTTGTGTTGGCTCTGAGATTCGATACCCCAGGTCCTCCCCGGGGGGTCCCTTTTATATCGCAAGTCAGGCGGTTTCCAAGTAGAACTCGGAGATAACAGACCCTATACGATACATTGATGACCCAGTCTTGTCCGAGTAAAACTCTTCTCGTCCGTAGATTTCGTGAAGGATTTCCTTAGTGTATATGGGAAGTATCCGTATGCGCGTGGGTATGCCATACCGATATGTGACGTACATCAAAGGGTAAAGGGTATACCTAACCCGTAACCCTGACAATGCATAGTTGGTTATATATACTAGTTAGCTTATTCTCCCTTCCTCCTTCTCACCTTAAATAATTTTTCTTCTAAACTACTTATCCGATCTACAATATGATCACACAATTATATTATTCGTAATTAAATCTTTGCAACAAGATATATCGCATGGTTATATTCTAATGAAAAATAGATCTATGTTCCAACATGTTAAAATTCAATGTTTTATATCGCATGGTTATATTCTAATGAAAAATAGATCTATGTTCCAACATGTTAAAATTCAATGTTTCATACGCAATAGCGATATGTTTCAATGTGTGTTCCATTATGTTTCATAAATTTCACACAACTACATCCCTTTACTCTCTCCCCTTGCCTCTCCCTTTATTCTATCCATCCATTCATAATTTTAGCGAGTTTTAAAATGATTTTTCTCATAAACTACTCACCATTGTATTTGTTGTAATTAAATCTTTATAATAAGACATCGCATGAATATATTCTGACGAAAGAAAAACAGATGTTTCAGAACATTAAAACTCATTGTTTCATATGCGACAGCAATATGTTGCAACGTATGTTCTTATTGTGTTTCACAATTTTTTTAAATGTTTCAATTATTGATTTTTCTGTTTCAACATACTCCCTCAGTCCAAAGAAAAAAAGCCAACCTAGGAGGGGATGTGACCCCTTTGTCCATATTCGTTATACTAAGATGGGTCACATCCCCTTTTAGATTGACTTTTTTTGGGACGGAAGGAGTATACAACCTAATGATTTATGGTTTAGCTAAAATTATGGCGACACGTGCTACCATTAGATTTTTTTAGCAACTTGATCATCTCTGCAATTCGTGAGGCGCAGCGTTAAGCCGGCTAGCTAATTAAAGCTAGCTAGGTAGGTAGTTATTTATATATTTATACAAATTTACACAATAGTTACACCACACTTATGTAAACCCCACTTACACATCACTTACATATGTAATTTTGGGAAAGTGGGCTACACCTAGCTTAGCCTGTCCAATATCCGATTCAAAAAGAGATTGGATTGCTGCCTTTTCTATCTCTGTATAAAGTCAGTCAGTCCCAGTATTGGGCAGAGCCCATTATCAAAAGATCATTTACATATGTAATTTTAGAACTTACATATGTAATTTTCGGAGTTACATTGTAAATATAATAAAATTACATATGTAATTTAGGAACTTACAATGCAAATATATACCGACTATTTTTTGGTGAAAAATATGATGCCATTAATATACACTAATTACATATTTATGCTTTAATTACATTTAACGTATAAATATATGTTCTGCTGGTCGGTACAAATATCAAGACCACTCATACTTGATCGAGTGCATGCAGTGAGAAAAAAAATAGTACACCATCTGTTTCAGAATGTAAATTATTTTAGTATTTCCTAAATTTATATGGATGTTAATGAATCAGACATCAATATATCAATATGAATGTAACCGAGAGCGCTACGCGTCGGACGTACGGCGTGAGCCGAAAAATTGGACGCCTCGCGCGACCGTCCGATGCAGCACACGCGCACCAGTCGTCTGATTGGAGAAACAACTGTCGCCTGACGCCCCCGCAGTTGCAACACCCGGACACATTATTCTGTTTCATTCAATGTGTCCGGCCGTTGACCGCTAGCTCAAGGGGAGATTTCGGCGGCGCGACTAGCGCTGCGCGGCGCGGCGCTGCGCTGCCACCGGCGATTCTCTCCGGCGCCGGCGACCCTATCCTCCTCGCGCTGGCGAAGCCTACAACAACGCCGACGTGCCGCCACACCACACGCCGCCACCGCCCTGCAACTTCGCCACTGCCGCCATGGCTCATCTGATACACCAAGTTGAGAGGGATTTTCCGCCGAGCTCATCTAGTGCAAACGGAGGAACAACCCCAATGCATAATGCAACGAATTTGGTGAGTAAAAAATTTCTAGGGTTTTGCTTGTTTCACTTTTTTTTTGACAAAGTTCAATAAAAAATTGAAGCATAGATCTGTGAAACAATGTCTTCCCTCATGCAACATTTATATTCATGTCTTATTTTTAATTGTAACTTATGTATAAATTTGGACTGGAATTTGACTTGAACAATAATCCTTAACTTGCTGAAACATAACTGTACAAGTTAATGAAACAAGACAAAATGTTACAGATTGATGTCCAAGCACCAAGCTCATCTGGTGGCTTCCTTGATGTGCTATTATCCAAATCCACTGGGCATGAAACTGACTTGGTGAGTTGTCCTTGGATTTGAAACATTGCAAATGTAGGGGGGAATATTTTGCTTTGAAAACACAGTATGTAACTTAGTGAAACTTTTTTGTGTACTAGGTTGTGGATGTCGAAAGCGTTGACAACACAGATGTGGCTGTTGTGACTGTTGAAATTGATGAACAATTGGATGAAGATGCATCTGAAAATGATGAAGAAGAAAAGGATGTTGTTTGTTCCCCACCAATTGTTCCATACATTGGAATGGAGTTCGATACAGTGGAAGAGGCAAGAAATGTTTACAACGCTTATGCTTATAAGCTAGGATTTGGAACAAGAATTGCATCATCTAGAAACAGCCAGGCATCATAGGGGGGAAAAAGCATCGAAGAAATGTAAAGTATCTGAAAATGGAAACAATCATGATGATGAACCGAAGTTGATAAGGAGAGAATTTGAGTGTGTTCATGCACGTAAGCCAGAAAATACCACAAAAGATCGTGCTGGTAGCAGTAGCTTCATTTCTGAAGGGAACAAGGAAAATCCGCCCCTGCTTAAAGGTAAGAAAAAGAAGGCTCCCTTGCTGGTGGAAGGGAAGAGGAAACGACCAAAGGTTGCAAAGTATGATTGCAAAGCTCATATGGCTGTAGGGCTTAGGGACAACAAGTGGAGAGTCATTGCTTTCCAACCAGAACACATTCATCCGATGGTGAAGCGCCTTGGAAGAAGGAGATATTACATATCTCATAGGCACATCTCAAATGAAGACTATGAATTTCTAAAGACTTTGCATGATCGAAACATTGCAACATCGCATATTTTGGCGTTGTTAGGAGATTTGCTCGGTGGTGTGAGGAATCTAACTTTCACTGCTAAAGATGTCTCAAATTTGAGGCCAAAACTGCGACAACAAGTTTCACTCAAAGATGTTGCAATGACTATTGATTATTTCCAGAAAACTCAAGCAGATAACCCCTCCTTCTTCTATGCTGCAAGATATGATGAAGACAACGTGTTGAAGGCGCTGTTTTGGGTGGATGGTAGAACACGGAAACTGTATCAAAGCTATAAAGACTGTGTCTTCTTTGACACTACCTTTATGACTAACCATTACAACATGTCATTTGCACCCATTGTTGGAATTAATAACCACCTGCAAACAATATTGCTTGGATGTGCTTTGATTTGTGATGAAACAACTGAAACATTCATATGGGTCTTTGAAATATAGATGCGAGCAATGAATGGACAGAAGCCAGGTTCAGTGATGACAGACCGAGATAAAGCAATGAGAGCAGCGATTAAAAATGTGTTCCCCGGTATAATTCATAGATGTTGCTTATGGCACGTGACAACAAAAGCAGATCAGCAACTCCTGCCCGTGTATACTTCAAAGAAAGGCTTCCGTGAAGCTCTGTATAGATGCATATATGACTCTGAAACAATAGATCAGTTTCTATCATATATGGCAAAAAATGCTAGATGAATATGACCTCCACGGAAACCAAACTTTGATTAACTTGTGGGAAACAAAAGAAATGTGGGCTCCGGTATACTTTAACACAAGTTTTTTTCCCTTTTACTGAGACGACAGGGAGATCAAAAGGTCTAAATGGGCTATTCAAATTATTTGTACACCCGCAAGATTCGGTGTGGATCTTTGTCAAAGAATATGAGCACATAATTGAGACAAGGCTTGACAGAGAGGATAGGGAGGGCTACAGAGCAGAGACAACAGAACCTAGAATGTATTCAAGGTAATGTGATCTGCCTGTCTTGAAACAATTTGAAAAAGATGTTCTTTCTGTCTTTAGTTAGAAAAATTGATGAAACAAATAATATATGTACTGTGTAACATAAACTATGCAAGTGTGGAACAATTGACATTAATGGGTTGAAACATTGAATTATGCATGTCACTGATTGAGAAACAAGCATCGCAGTTTTACACTACAAGTGTGTTTGCAGACAAATTCCAGTATGAAATATATAAAGCAACAGGGTTGGATGCAGAAAAAACACAAGAAGTCCCCAACATAATGTATAATGTTATGCCAAGTGACATAGAAAGAACAGGTAAAAAATATAGGGTCACAGTTGATGCAGCACACTCAACCTACTCCTGCTCGTGCCACAAATTTGAAAGAGATGGACTTCTTTGCTCACACATCTTGAGGGTGATGGCTGTCCTTAACATCCATGAGATTCCAAGTAAGTACTTGCTGAAACGGTGGTCAGAGCAAGCGACATTGCAAATATGTGATGAGTACAATGGTCCAGCACCATCAATTGGAGTCCCGACAACAAGCAAGCTGAGGTTCAACGCATTATGCAGGGCAATGACAAGCCTTGCTTCAGATGCATGTGTTAATCAGGAAAAGTACTTGATTGTTTCAGCTGGGATTTAGAACCTACAAGCAATGGTTGCAACACCACACACTGTTGAGACACAACATCAGCAAGGTATTTTGCCTAGTCAACAAGACTCATCAAGTTCAGCTAAGAATCCACCAACCAAGAAAAGGACAGGGAGGCCGGCAGAAAAAACTCACGGGATGAAGCCAATAGGGGAACAAATAACTAAAAGCAGCAAGAAGAGGAGGACTAAAAAGAAGAGCTCATGCTCATATTGCTTCGACAAGACACACAATGTTTCAACATGCCCGTATCTCAAGATAGCGAACATGCGAGACGCTCTACTAAACCAAAAAATGGTGCAAGAGATGGAGTTGACACTCTGAGAAAAAGAGTTCCAAGAGCTGTAGATTTAGATGTGATGCCCTATACTGTTAGAAAATATAGTGGTAATTGCCATATTACAATATGAAACTATCTTCTTGTGTTAGGTGAACCACATTATGTTGTGAGATGCAGCAGACATATTTTTTTTAATTCACATATGGGCAAAATGTTGGATGATTATGTGAAATGAGTCTTTCTTATGATTTATGTGAATGATTGTTAAGTGGAAAGAAGGGAATGCCAAAAAAAAATTACATCTCAGCACTAATGATTACAGTGGAAAAAGAATATGTAGAGCTGGTGAAACATTCATTAAGTGTAGGGTGAGATAACTGTATAACAGTAGGTGAAACATTTGCTTCTTATGGAACAGAACATGTGGAGCTGTGAAACAATCATTAAGAACAGACTGTAACAATTATGAAACAGTAAGTGAAACATTGCTTCTTATGAAACAGAACATCTGGAACTATGGAACAATCATTGATAACAAGCTGAAACATATAAGTACTAGAAGGTGAAACATTGTTTTACTCTGAAAAGAACATCTTGAACTATGAAAACAATCATTCAGAACAGGCTGAAACAAATATCTCACAGTAGATGCAACATTATATAAAGAGTAGCAGTTCAACTTGATAGCACAACTTCAGTGCACAAACAAAAAATAGAAAACACAGCACACTTCAGTGCACAAATTCAGACCATACATAGCTACCCAGAGCATCAATTTTGCACTAATTTTTCTACCATTTTTACAACTTCAGTGACACGACTGCCCCCTACACTAATTTGCTTGAAGTTGATCATGGTCAACTTTAGCCAGATGCGAAGAAACCATCATGTGTGTCACGAATTTCCGGTAGTTAGGCATGTCCCCTTCATTGAATGCTTGTAGGTTTTTCCCATCCCAATTCTCAATGCATCTCAAGCTGAAGAAACCGCGATCAAACCTAGTGCATGGAAAAGCAAGTGATAAGTTAAAATGACACACTTGTGCACAAAAAAAAAAGAAAAATGAAACAACAATTTGGAAACAAAACATACAAATTGCTTTGTACTGGATACTGTGGAGGAGAGCAAGTTTGAAACTTTGATATATCTTTGATTGGAATTTTAGCATCCACTGCAACCTTGGTGAAATTTGTGACCTGCACGGCACATCGGAATTGGGACAAAAAAAAAGAACTTAAAACTCAATGAAACAGTTAAAAAATTATAATGGAACACATGGTGTTCCAGTGAACATCTTACCAGGTTCTATGAACCACTGAGAAATATCATCCCTCTTGATTGAATCAAAGTAATTTATTTGTTCTCGCAAAAGGTTGATGCAAGTCAGCACCCAATGCTTGTCACGTACAATTGGGAAGAACAACTTAATGGGGTGGGAGGCAAAAAAAAAAAGTAGCATATGTTAAATGATAACTGGAACAAGGAACAGCTATGAATGAAACAATATGTTAGCATATGGTGAAACTAACAATCGAAACAAATAAATGATCATTGAAACATAGTGTTAAAAATAGCTGAAACATTGTATTAGTATGTTGTGAAACATATCAGCAGACTAACTGAAACATGTAAAAAATCAGAGGGATGGGAGAACTGGTACCAGATCTAGTTTAGGAAGTTTTTGCTCCTTGTTGATTGATTTCACCCATTTTACACAGCTTTCAAACACAAACTTCTCAGGATTGCAAATCAATTTATCCCAAGGAAAAAAAGGGAACAACTGAATTAAAAGCAAAAAAACAAAAACAAAAACAGATGTAATAAAAAGGGGGTGGTTAAAACATGTTACCGTCAAGCCAGGGGGGAAAACAAATTTTTTATGCTTGATTTCATCTTAGAATCTTCCCCGCAGTTTGCATTGAACATCTCAATCCAACACGACATAACTTCGTTGTTCAACTCTCCTCTAGGTTTCATTGCTTCACGGAAATACTCAAGTGAGACATGGAATCCTCCAATCCTTAAGAATGGAGTTGCCCTGTTTTTCCAAAAAAAAAAGTTGGGAAAAAATTCAGATAAAGCTGTTCTGAAACAAATGTGTTGCATTTAGTGAGACATGTCATAGTGACTGATGAAACAACAGGGGAACCTACACTGAAACATATTAATAATAAAAAGGTTGAAACAAATGTGTTGCAAAAAGAAAAGTGTGAAAACACTTACAACTCTTTGGCATCTGCCTTCCTTGACCTATTTGGCACAGAATCAACAACACATCTTTTGTACACATCATTTATTTCAGAAGTGGTCTTCAACTTCTTCGCCTCTACATCACAATCACCTTTCCGCGCCCTTTTCTTCCTATTTTTCTTCTCATGGGTGCTTGGACCACTACTACCAACACCTACTATAGAGGAAAAAACATTAAAGAGGGGGTAGGGGTGTTGTTCATAGTTACTTTACCCACACCGAGAAAAATGAGAGAGAGAGATAGAGAGAGAGAAGGAACAAAAAAGTGGTGATTTTACCTAGAGGTAGCGAGCTTGTAGCACGTGGCGGTGAAGTTGTAGCTAGGGATGTTGCCCTTACTGTTGCTAGAGAGAGTACTACTGAAGTTGATGTTTTTATTGCAGTGGGTGAAGGGGGGGCTGGAGAAGGTGTCTTTGCAGGGGGTGAAGGAGTTGCAGAAGATGTCCTTGCGGAAACAGGTGACTGAGGTGATGGAGAAGGTATCCTTCCATCCATTGCCGACTGAGGAACATTTGAAACATGCAAGGAGAGCATCTCAGCAGCCAAGTCCTGAGTGCTAATGAAATCAGGATCAGATTCATTGAAGAGTCTGAATGACGGTGCATCACATGCATCATCTAGATTTGAGATATCAGAGCGGGAAGCAAAAAAATAATCATCAACAGCTGGGCTGCTTGGCACAGAACCGCCTGAAGCTTCCTTGCTTGGTCCGTCAAAATCTGTAGCCTCAGCTACCCCCTCAATGCTTGATGGTTTTGAAACGGCCTCAGCTGCTCCCTCAGTGCTTGGTGGGTTTGAAACAGCCTCGGAAATGCCCACTGCAGTGTTGCTATCAGCTAGCACCTTGCTTATGTCAGAAATCATATCACATGTTCTTTTTGCATGCAAATCAATCATGTCCCTCTTGAAGTTGTCAAGTGCTGAAACAAACTCATCCTGCCACATGGCACTGTGCTTCTCAATAATAGATTTTAAGCTTGTTGGAAACTGAGACAAAATGAAACAAAGAGAGGAACAAGTTAGATGCAAGTTAGAAAAAAAAGAAAAAAAAGGCAAAAATGTAGATAAGAGAAGAGGGTCAGTGAAAAAGTGAAGAAAATTTTTACCGTAGTCCCTTAGCTGCTTGAGGCAGATAGCCTGATCCATTCATTCAATAAAGCAGAATCTTGAGCAACACCATCTTGGGCGACACCAGCTCCAATGCCTACACCATCTTGACCAGCACCAATTGGAACATCCTCAGCCCTTGCAGCCTGTTGACCCCTAATTTTGGAAATCGGAAATCTTCTGTGTTTATCAGTACCAATCCCTAGATCAGTAGTTGGTACACACATACATAGCCGAATCACAACATATCACGAATGAATTCAGGCTAAAAGAGTTAAATGCTTACATTAGGGCCAGGCAGGCCGACAACTATCAGAGAACAATAGCGGAAAACAAAAATAATACAAGGGCTTGGTTGACATGCCACAAGCAGTCGACTAGGGAACGAGACCTAGAATGGAACCGCACTCCGGTCATCTTGTTAGGTACGCAAGCGTACTAACAAGGGCTTCTCTTCAACACTCTGCTAAAAGATATATATAGAGCAACAATGAGTACAAAAGTACTCAGCAAGCCACCACACAAAATGCAGTAATGTAAGGGTATTACAAAGAGTGGCTATGGTTACTTTGCGTAAAGCTGAGTTTTCAAATATCATTTCACAAACCTAAGACCTAGCATAAACTGTTCAAGTTTTAGTTCCATTGTTCATTAAACAGCGACGGTTCTGTCCACCATCCATTGTGTTCCCAAGGATAGCTTCTGGTCGTCATGGTTTTCTAGGGTTTACCCCTTCTCGCCTCCCAAGAAGTTGATCCACCAGTACAAAATCATCATGCATCATCCCACCCATCATTTTAAGAATTTAGAGTCTAGCCAAGTGTAATACATGTCCCGGTGCTCAATAGCCGCGAGCACGGCTATTCGAATAGATTTGGTTTACTCACACTGCAGTGGATGTGCACTTTACCCGTACTCCGTGACTTGCCCAACACATGAGCCTACGTCCCAACGAATGAGACTTGCCACGGCAAAGCCTTTCAACAACCTCACTTTGGCAGTACCCGTTCCATGAACTTGAGTCCTCATGCACTCTAGGCGTACACGGTTTCTAGCAGTGAGAGGAGTTCTGGCGCTCCCGGGAAGGGAAGACTCACACATGCATTAAGTTATAGTTAAGTTTAGGTTTACACATGGCAGTCCTATCAATGGCGACACCACTGTAGGCACCCGCCCCTCGCGGTCCTACCAATGGCTGCCCCACCGTAGGCCCTGCCTCACACACATCAAGAAAACCACTATGCAGGGATACTGCCTCCGCTCGGCTATTTACTCCGCTAGGTCTATATCCATACGAGAAGTACGGTTGTACTGAAGTCGTTTCATGCTTAGCTTCATGGCTCGGTCCTTAATTGACCAGGGACGGCACTAGCCTTTACCGGACACCACCCAAGTCCTCCAGCCACCCCAGTCGAAAACATTTGTTTAGTTTTAACTTTCTTTCACAAATCATCTCATCAATGTCATGGCAATGTGGCGCTCATGTCTCCACATACCGTATCTCAACTACCTTCCCCAAGGTAGTTGCCCAAGCATAAAGCATTTGATAAATATGAGAATGCATGAATCTAAATTAGCATTACTAAGCATTTGTCATAAGTGACTAGGGACTCATACGTAATTATGGGTACAAGGGAATAATGAGATAAGCAATAATCAAAGGCATGGCATAATAACAAATAGGATATTCATCATTGCATGCAATTTTATTTGTAAACAAAGCAATTTCGCAATTGGGATCAACCATGCTCAAGGGATGGGGTGATGACTTGCCTGCTCAGGATATTTCTTATTCTTGATATAATCTTGATCAACCTTCACCTCCTGGAAGCTGCATACATTGCCTCACGACTAATCGATACACCAAAACTACAATACGCGAGAGGAACCAATATTCAAGCAACAATCAATATGCACAAACAAAATATAATTGTTGGGTCGTACCTAGGGTTGCTCACATTACTGTGTTTGCTAATGGATTGTAAGGTGCTACAAAGTCTCTACTATGGCTGCACTGTTTATATAGGTAAGGAAAATGGAGGTAGCTTAGGCTCTAAATTACATAGCATGCAAGCAGCTGATGAGACAAGAAAGCTTATGGGCTAAGCCTTCTTAGTATTTTATATTATCATTATGGCTCTACTGGTACTAACTAGCACAGTATATGAAATGCACATTTTGCTAATATGTGGTTTAGTCTACCTACAGGGTTATGGGAGGGTTATATGACTACTCGTGCATCTATTCAGATAAATGGTCTTATACTAAAGTTTCTGTTGTTGGATGGATTAATTTAATTAGGATCAACAAGCAATCACAGGGAATCATTTATATTATTATTTTACCAATGGGGCATTATTTTAATTACGATCATATTTTGCTTGTCATTATAAATTATAAAAGGGTTAATAATCATCCATGATCTATATGTTAGATCTGTGAGGTTATAGGTACAGATTATTTGTCTGTGTGGTCTCGTAACGAGGTCAACATTTATAATTAGTGTTTTACCTACTTTGATGTTTATCAAACAATTCATAGTTTAATAGGTGCAACAGTAGGTGATTGACTTACTGTGTATGTGTTAAATGGATGTACTGCACATGCGAGTTCAATAATATGTTAATTGGATTATTTACCAAACATGAGTTATTTATTGTTCTATTAAATAATAGGTGTCAACCAAATTATATATATACTACTATATAGGATATTGCACTGGTTAAATCTATCATTCGATTGATTCCATCACACCCAGCTCTGTTATTATACCTCATGGACAAACTAAGGACTGATATGTGTGTACTTAGATTTTCAGTTATAAACTCATTAAGTTAATCCTCTATTTAGACAATGACTAAATCATGAACTTGACTATATATAATCATGGAATAATAAATGATACTAATATCTCCTATCTTCGCTTTAAATTGAACTAATACATATAGCTACACATGGTTCCCATAGTGACAGAACATGTTAACAACAAATATTCCTCTACCTAGTTCACTGTACAATGATAATTTTTATTTGCTAGCACATTTTTAGTTTAATCATTATCTAATCATGTGATATTAATTATTTAATAATTATAAATATATTTTATTAAATAGTGAGTTATATACCATTGGGAAGCTTATGAATTTAGATGAATTTAGGTTCAAGTTTCACTCAAATCGGAGCTAAAATGAATAAGTTATGCTAGTTTAAATATTCAAATTTGAATTAATCCGAGAAATTGTAAAAAGCTACTGTTCATAAACGATTTATTTTTAATCCAAAACATATTCACAGCCTTGTACCAACTGACAAGTGGGACCCTGGGTTTACTCCTTATCCTACCGAATTATTTTTCAATGCAAAACTGCATCGGTTAAATGACAGGTGGGCCCGGTTGGAACTCTCTCTCTCTCTTTCTTCTCTATCGTCTTCAACCTCCAGCCATCGGGAGGCAGCACCAGGGCACGGCTGGGCGCGACGGGCACGGGGCCGGGGCGGCACGGCGGCGGCCAGGGGATGTGCGGAGGAGCTCTAGCGTCCCTCCACCGGCGGCGGCGGCGCAAGGCGGGGCAGGGGCGAGCGTTGCGGCACGGCAACGCCATGGCCGAGCTCGGCTGCAAGCAGCTACGGCGAACGGGATGGTTTGCGACCAAATTGGTGAGAGCGTGAGCATCTATGGCGCATGAGGGTTCCGTTTTTCCAGTAAAATAGAAGGGAGAGCCCCCGGGATAGCATGTCCACGGTGACCTCCATGGGTGGAGCTTTGGAGCTCGGCTTGGCACTGCTATGGACCTAATCGACGAAGTTGATGGGGGATTTAATTCCTAGGGGACTAGAAGGAGTCACAGGAGCGAGGAATTACTGAGGGAATGCAGAATGGCGATGCTCGATGTCGCGGTGGTGGAGTAGAGAAGACGATGCCGGCACGCATGCTAGGTGTTCGACGAAATGTGTATCCGAGGAAGAGGCAGAGAAGGATGGGATTTTTATGAGGGCTTAGCTTGGGGATAAGCCAGGATGGCGTGGAGGATAAGATCGGCAGCTGGTACATTCGATGGCTGCCTATACGGCCTAAATTAGGGAGGTTGACGCGGCTAAGTCTTCCCTCCTCCTTCTCCATTAAGGTTCTAAGGCCTAATCACTGCTTCTATAGCCTATGGACTGGGTGTTCTAGTGCTAGCTAGGGAAGAGGGATCCGTTTTACCCACCGGACACAAAGGGGGGGCGCCGAGACATAATTGGCTGTGGATAAGGCGGCGGACGTGGCCATGGGACGCGCGCACATGGGAGCTGTGGCGGAGCGGCGGCTTGCTGGGGGCGGTTTTCCCGTCCTAAGGTAGTTGGCTAGGGCTAGGGGTCACGCGAATTGGCGTTCTGGCCGTTATCCGTTGGTGGCGAGGTGATGGGTGATGGCGATGGCAACGGCGCGACAAGACGCGAGGCGCCGTGTTTCCTGGAGGGAATCCGGACGCGCTGGCGGAGAGGCGGCTAGGTTTGGTGTGGCACGAAGGGGATGACGCACCGGCACGGACACGATGCGGTGCACGGCGTAGGGAGCGGTGCGATGGGGTCGTGATTGTGGCGCACACGGAGGGACGATGCGGGCGCGGGCGCGGCATGGGTCCAGCGCGATGCAGCACACGGAAGAGAGGCGCCGCACACGGAGAAAACGGAACACGGCGCATGGTGCGGAGGAGCGGTTGCGGCACACGGGCAGGACGCGATGCGGCGCACGGGTAGGAAGCGGCGGACCGGATCGAATAGATGATGGCCCATGAACAGTGACCGACAGAAAAAAGAAGGAAAGAAAAAGGAAGAAAAGGAAAAGAGAAAGAGGGAGGACTAATCTACAAAATAGTTAGAATTGGATTTTGATTTGAGATGTGATCCATACATTTTGGTTCGGGGAATTCAAATGTTTGATTTGAAAGTTTATGTGGTTAGTCATTAGTTCCCAAATGAATTTGCTTTCCACTAGATTATCTAGAAATTATCCAATAAAACTTTAGGCTTTGATATTTCTTAAAAACTAATTAAATATTCTAATGTGACCTTAATAATACAATAGCACATTGGTCGAGTTTATTTGTATAACAATGTATTTTACAGGGACACGTTTAATCTATTATTCCATAAAAGTAAATTGAGACTTGGTATAATATTGACCTAAATGTTTAGTTAAACACTCACATAAACGTATTATATATATAAAGCTCAATTTATTTGCATGACAAATTATTTCACATGAGTGAATCCATCCCATGAGAGACTCGATGAAAGTTATAAATATTAATTTAAGAGTAAATTACACAAGCGGTTCTTAAACTTGTAACGAAGTTTCACTTAGGTCCACGAACTTGCAAAATGCACATCGAGATCTTTAAACTTGGTTTAATGTATCATCCCGGTCCAAAGCCTGGTTTGATCGTAGTCTTACCTATGTGACATGCCACGTGGACTATGACATGGCTAAATTTTCTTTTTCCTTTTTTTCTCCTCATCTTTTCTCTCCTTCCTCACCTCGCGTGGAGAAAAATGCGGCAGAAGGGAGAGGAAGGAGGCAAAGTGGATAAAAAAAAAGGATAAGATGGGAGGAGAAAAAAAAGGAATAAGGGAGAAAAAAATAAAAAAAAATTCCATGTCATCGTCCACGTATCCTGCCACATAGGCAAGACCACGGTCAAACGAGTCTTTAGACCAGGATGATACATTAAACCAAGTTTAGGGATCTCGATATACATTTTACAAGTTCGTGGACCTAAGTGAAACTTCGTTACAAGTTTAAGGACCGCTAGTGTAATTTACTCTTAATTTAATTATTCCAGTGGAACACTCCTATATATATATATATAGAATCATTGTAATGGCGACTATTTCGTGGTTACTTAGATGTCATGACACTTGTCGACATGGTTCAAGTATTTAACATACAATTTGTAATTTACATTATAGAAATTAATAATTGACTTGTGTTTTATTTGGCTTGCTATCATGTGCACAAATATTTATAGGATTAATAATAATTATCTTATTCTAATTACTTCTTAGTTGTACAGCTTTAGCTTAATCTTCAATCGTGACAATTTATAGTTTGGCAAGCAATAGCAACCATAATATCCAGCATGATGCAGAAGGTTTTAAAAAGTTCGAAATTTTAGTGATTTTTATTGTCAGGAATTTTCAAGATGTTACACAGCCCCAGCATTCTCAGCCTCAGACCCACCAACAACAGCATGGACTTGGGCTAGATATGGGATCTCATTCCGTGGACGGAACTGAAGAAATAAAAAGATGAAACATAGTCTTAGTAAGTGGTGAAACACAGAATGTATATATACTGAAACATTCAAAGTTGTGAAACATACCGGGCGAGACCCATATGTGACATAGCCAAGGTTCATCCTACAACGGTCTACAACAGCAACATACTCAAAGTCCTCATTAGTGACATGACAAAATCTTGGTGTGCTGTAGTCAATGATGCGGAGATGCAGTCCAGTTGTTGGCATTTGCAAATGATCCATGTAAGCAATCTAAAAAAAGGCATTTGATATAGGTAGTTAGCAGGAGCACATTGGCCAAAAAATATAAACTGGAACATATGGCAGCATTGCATGAAACAGATCATATGTGTAATATGAAACAATTGATATATTTTGCTGAAACATATACATAGGTAATTAGCATGCTAGACTGATTATTTACTGAAACATATGACATCAGTTGTGTGAAACAAAACATATATGTTAAATGAGACAAATGGATGTATTTTGCTGAAATATTGGATCAAGCACAACAGTGAAACAATAAAAAATATATATAGCAGGGTGAAACAATAAAAAACTTACAACAAGCAAGGGGAGGCACTCTCCAATCTGAAAAATGGAATCTCGTTGCTCAGTAGAGAATCCCTGATATTTCCTGATTTCCCGCATCAAACAGCTCGCCACATGTGTGCACCAATCATACTGACTCCACATCTTGACATCAACCAAAGAATGCAAATTGTCGAGATTCACATAATTGCCGGTGGCAGGACACAAGATGGTGGCAAGCAAGTACAAAATGAAAGTCCTCAAGAACTTCTCTTCATCATGCAGAGAAAGCAACAATTTCTCGCACATGCCTGTAACCAAGTCTATTGCTGACAAAATATGGATGGTACAGGGTCCTGATCTCTTTCACAATTTCACTGTTGGCATCACTAAGCTTAACAGGTAGATCGCCATCATTTAGCCCAGTAATCTTCTGTACTAACAACTTATCAAACACGATAACCTTGCCACGGAACCTAAACTCACAAATCTCTGGGTTCATCTTTTGCATAATCCATTCTGCAAGTTGACTATGGACCTTGAAATTGCTTAGTGACAGAAAAGACTCAAAGCCATTATCTATGATGAATTGCTTTTGATTGGGTTTGAACTCAAGCATAGTGCGCTTAAACCTCACACCGCCCCATCTATGCTTGAAGTTGGAACCACTACACCAATCAGGCATCCTTGAAAAAGAACACACAGAACACAAAAGTCCGAGACAAAAATACAACATGTGCTCTGCAACAAAAGAAATGTGTATACTACTATGTAAGACAAACCAGGGAATACTATGAAACATAATATTAATGTGTACTGCAACATTGCATATGCATGGATGGGAACACAAAAAAGGGAAAAAATAAAAAAATGCATAATAGATTATCACAGTAAAAAATGGTAAAACAAAAAAACCACCATATGAAAACAATCACAGTGCAAACTATATATTATATTATCAAATATATCTCATAATAGATCATCATAGATTATCCTTCTGTGACAAATTAATGTAACTACTAGAGTACAATCACATCTAGGAGGCCACATGCAACACAGACAATAAAAATAATCCATTCACATCTAAGGGGGAATCTCATAAATGCATCCTCATAAATTATACCTAAAAACATTCTGAAAAAAATTAATGTCATTACTAGAACACATTCACACTAGTAGACCACATGCAAAACACAAAAAAAAACATTTCGGATTTGGGGGAGAAAAGCATGGGGGTAGCAAGAGGTTGGGTGTGGAGTGGGGAAAGGGGATAAACAAAGGGCTCACCTCGACGCCGGGAATGGAGCTAGAAGCCGCCGCCGAGGATAGAGACAGCCACCGCCGCCGCTGGTCGGAACCGCAGCAACACGCAGCCGGGGGGTGAGAGTGTGGTGGGGGTAGAGCCGTAAAGGGGAATGCAACGATTGGAGAAGCCGCTGCGACAGCTTCTAGCTTCTCCAGCGCCGCCTGAAACGCCGCCGCTGCCGGTCGAAACCGCCTCAGCCGCCGCCGTCGCCTCCCTGCTAGACCTAACTCCACGCCGCCTCTCCGAGTGCTCTCTCCGATTGTGTCGGAGCGGTTACGGAGGAAAAAAGGGAAACGCAGTTGTTTCCCTTTGATGTTGCAACGGGCTAAACGTACGGAACGAATCTCAGCCGTGCGTTCTGTCCTAACGGATTGAACGGCTCGCGCGCCCGTCCGACGATACGCCTCACATCGGACGGCCGATAAGAAGCGTTTTCGAAATGTAACCTATCAAACACAACTAGTTATGCGTAATTAAGTATGCTAGTACGAATCATATAAAAACCGATTCAATGGCTAAAAACCGACTGTAGTCAACCAAAAAACGTGTCGCCAAAAATTTAGCAAAACCGTTGAAATATTTGACCGTTCCGTTTATTATTATTATTTTTTTTACAAATCGGATTCTTCCGGAGTTGAGCATATCACAAGTTACACCTCCAAATCTCCGAAATTCGCATCCGCTCCCCCGCATTCTTCCCTTCACCCGCTCAGTTCGGCCATCTCCACAATCCCCCACGCCCCGAGAAAACCCTAAACCCCCCAACCCTCGCCGCCGGCAACCGCCGCCGCCATGTTCGGCACCCCGTCTTCGTCGCCCCTATTTGGGACCCCCTCCACCACCCCGGCATTCGGCGCCCCTTCCTCCACCCCTGCATTCGGCACGCCCTCCACCACCCCCGCCTTCGGCACCCCTTCCTCCACGCCGGCGTTCGGCGCGCCGTCGTCCACCCCGTCCTTCGGCACCCCCTCCACCGCGCCCGCGTTCGGGACCCCGTCCTCGACCCCGGCTTTCGGCGCGCCCTCCTCGACCCCTGCCTTCGGGGCGCCCTCGTCGACCCCGGCGTTCGGGACGCCCTCGTCGACCCCGGCGTTCGGCGTGGCGCCGTCGCCGTCGCCATCGCCGTTTGGGTTCCAGCAGCAGATGACGCCGTCCCCGTCGCCGTTCGGGTTCGCCGGTGGGGGCGGCGGCCAGATCACCACCCAGATGGCCCCCGTCGCGCCGCTCCCGCTCTCGCCCTCCGACCGTGACATCCAGGTCCGCAACCCTAGCAGAAATCTTGGCCTTCTTTTGTTGTTTGAACACCGAAACGGCTCACAATTTCGGTGCTCTCTGATGCCTGAAGGCTATCGTGGATGCGTACAAGGAGGATCCTGGAAACCCTCGTTATGCTTTCAGGGTGAGATTTTCCTTCTAGCTGTGCTCCCATTTATGCTCTGGGAATGAGCCTCGGATTTGATGTGATTTGGTTGACTTGTTGGTCTCTTTATTCCGGCAGCATCTGTTGTTTAGTGTTACAGAGCCTTCACAAAGGGTGAAGCCAGTTGCGGCATCTGATGTAAGGAATTCGATAAATGTTTTAATTAACTTTTTAATTTTCTTTTGTGGTGTTTTGGTTGGATATACTAATATGTATTTGCTACTTTGTTGATGTAGATCATGTGGGCAGAAGCTATGGGGAAGCTTGAGGGCATGGATAGTTCGGATAGGGAGAGGCTGTGGCCTCAACTCGTGCAGGGATTTAAGGATCTTTCCTACCGGCTTAAGGTTCGGCATTTAGATTGGATACCTTCTATCTGAACTCAGTGAAGAAATTATATTTTAAGATAAATCGCTTATTTTCTTTATCCTCAGTATATGGCTACAGAATGTATGCAAGTTTTAACCAGTGAAGTTGATTGAAAATGCTAACATGTGATTTATAATTGCGTTGCATGTTTTTTTTTAATACCGCAGTAGGGTAAGATTTTTTCTCGGAGATGTCAAGTTGCGTTGACAAGCTGACCACATTTGACTATTTCGCCTATAAAATGTTTGTGTTTTTCAGTTTTTTTTCCATTTAAATTCATTTCCTACCCAACTTCTGGATCAAACCTTGATTTCTTTCTGTGGGAGGTGACTTTGAACAAAATGGTAATGCCTGCTAGGCTGCTGAACTATTTCAGAAACAAAACATTTTGTTTTATCATACTGGCTGCGTTATACCCTCCTTGAAATGTATGGTGAACTGGTGACCTGAATTAAATCAACTAATAAAGGTCATGCATGTTGATGTATTGCATACATGCGTATCTGTAGTATTTTGTTTACTGATATCTTTTCTGAGCATATACATACTTTTCTAATAGGGGATGGTTTCCACTAGCTAAAATTTAGATGTTCAATTCTCCAGATTTAATTTTGAAGTATGGCAAGGGACTTGTGGATCACAAGTGCACAAGATATTTTTTTATGTCAACTTTTTCATGCAAGTGGTTGGCTCTGTATCTAGGTTACCAGATGACACCCTGCATGTTCTTGTGGGATATTGATGTATACACTGCAGTTGCAAAACAACAATATATGGATTGAAACTTGTAAATTTGTTGAGAAGTACCTAAAATCGTACATCCAAACATTGATTAATATGGGCTAGGAAGATTAGGTGATAATCTGAAGCTTGAAAAGCACAATCTAAGGGTGAGAAAGATTAGTGATGGTGCAATTTCAAGTGGTAGCTTTATAGCAATAACTACCACTAAGCGGGTTTCAACTGTATAGTATATATAGATAGATGTGTTTACATACACTTCTGCTGCTATCCAGTTATCATCCTACAAGTGGTAGGGGTAGGGAGTGAAAAAAAAGTGAAGTATAAAAAATTATAGCATTTTAAATAGCTTAAAGCTTTATGTATCCGAGTCATAATGTTAGGGGACTTATACTTCGGGCATCTGCACTGGCTAGAGAACTAGCGCGCATGTCCCGCTCGGCCCTGTCGCTATACACATTAGTTAGCCCCGCTAAGCAACATGGCAGGTACGGACACGATCAACTAAGCGACCAATTCGGCCACGGCCCAAGTGACAACATATGTAAATGCATGGTTGGCATGGCTAAAAATTTAGTCAAAATTTTCAAATTTAAAATTCAATGTTATGTTAAAAAAGCTTGGTCAAACTTGTTGACGGTAAAAAAATACACACATACACTACATCATGGTTATTAAGGCGTCGCTATAGCGTCGTGGCGTTCCCAGAAGGGCAAGGCGTTCTTCCGCCATAGGCTACCTCCGCCTTACAGGCATAAACTGAAGGAAAGAGGGTAAGAGCAGAGGGGAAAAGTCTGTTGTCTTGCTGCTGGTCCTCCCTACTCCCTAGCATCGCCCTCTCCCTTTCTTGTGCTGATGGGGAGTACAGGGAGATCAAGAGAGGCACCACCTGCGGCTGCTGTGCCACATGAGAGAGAAAAGGTGGAGGAGAGGAGGCTGCTGGCTGCAATAGAGGAGAGAAAGGATAGGATGATGGTGTATGCTTGCTGCATCGTGCACAAGGAGAGAGAAGAAAGGTGGAGGAGAGGAGCCTGCGGTAGTGCTGCACAATGGGGGAGAGAGATCTAGATGAAGGTGAGGTGACGGCTGTTGGGAGGGAAGCTGTTGGGAAGGGTTAAAATGTTGTTTGCTAGGTTAAGAGAGTAAAGTATTTGGACTAGGCTAGGTAAGTGCTACTATTGGGCTGGGCTGTGATGAATAGAGTACCCCATTAGTATTTTTAGGGCCCATATTACTTAATACTTTCTATTTTTTCAATGCACTTAAGGCGTCGCCACGCCATACGCCTTATCGCTATGGCAGTAAGGCGGTGGTGGGTCGCCATACTTCGCCATACCGCCTTAATAACACTGCACTACATGCATGCATGCACGTACCGTGTCAATTCTTAAACTGCAATTAGCAACTAATTACCTCAATATAACTTGAGTCCTTGCAAGTTCGCTGTTCGCGACACATACAACAGCACACATGGCCTAGTAGGCCCATCCTCGTATGCATCAGCCCGTGCTGGAATTGTGTGCCATGAACGCATCTAGCGCGTCCGCACCAATTAGTCTTTTCGATAATTTTATCCCTCTTATTATTGAATTTGTAACTTCTCTTCAAGTCTACATGTCCTTTTGACAAACTGATATGTAACTCCTTACTGGCACATGACGTGTTGCATTCATCAAATTGTTGAAATGCTGGTGTATCCCTTGGAAATAACAAAAATGTAGCAAGCATAATGCTCTGCAATAATTGTTTTAGCACATTTTCTTTGTGATTAATTTCAAATGTTTGGCCTGAACTCAAGTGATTCAGGGTAGTCCTGACATCAATTCATTTTTGCTCATTTGTGTGTGCAGCATTATAGTTCTCATAAATCGTTTGATGGTGGTAAAACTGGACTGCTTTAAAGTGTCTGTGCAATATCTTTACATTGAAGTTGGGCTTTGCATGGTTTTTAAATTTGAATCAATATCTGTGTTTCTGTGCTATATTTTATTTTATAGGATGCTTGTAAAAACCTTTACCAAGATGAAAATATGGTGCTGTACTGGATGACTTCTTTATACCACATGCAGATATGACGTGTGGTTGGAGATAAACCTATATTTTATAATTCAAATGACCAACAATTTATTTCCGCTACCAGCAGTAGATTATCTCATAAAGGAGATAATCTATTGGCCGACTCTTTTTGGTGGTTGCACTCCCTGGAGACATAAGATTGTACTTCGTATGCATTTGTTGTATGTCAAGCCATAGATTGTTGTCCGTTCCTGTTTTATTTGGGTACTTTTAGCCACCTCCATTTGCATTTCTTGTTTGAAAAAAATATATGAAAAGATGTCAGTAATAGTCATCGTTCTACACTAGTCCATTTGCTTTTATTGTTTGCAAAGAAAAAAGGAAAAAGATTTAGTAACAATCACCACTCTACAGTAATTGTGCATTTGTCAGTCCATGAAATACATAATTCTCATTGACCAGACCTGTTGACTCTACAGCCCTTGTTTTTCTGTGCACAGCTTCAAGATGGAGTTCTTGTCTCAGATTCTGATAGATTGAGCATGACACGCGACAATGTTAAAAAGGTATGACTTCATACAAGTAATTTTCATGTGCACCTCCCAAGAATCATTTATCTCGTGTAACAAAGATTCAATTATAGTTGCAAAGACATTTCCAAGCTGACACATACCCATGGATCCAACGGCTGAAGCAGCAAGAGTTGGTTATTGAGAGACGCCTCTTAAGGGTGATAATTCTTCTCTATGTTCATTTGAAAATGGCGGTGGGAATTCATTGTTCATGGCAACGTTTCTAACTATTGTCATTTTTGAACTGGTAAAAAAGATAATGAGAATAGTGGAGGCATTAGAGAATCGGGGTTATCGTATTCCACTAACGAAGGAGGAAGCTGATCTGTATGAACGACTGGCTGTTATAGCAAAGCAGGTTAGTTTTCTTTTGCCCTCATATTATTTCTAATTTTGGCTGGTTAGTTTTCTTTTGCCCTCATATTAGTTCTTTATATTGAATCCTTCGTGTACAGCTAAAAGGACCCACTGGTGATCTGCACAAGAGAGTTTATAATCTTCTTTCAACTTCTCGCCTTCTTGCTAGTGCTGGTGGCACTGCTGGTCCTATCTATATTCCTAGCTCAACGAAAGTTGACGAACAGAGTGTTGCTGAGCTTCTTGAGGTATCTTATGTGTGGGACTGATTTGATTCCTTTGTTTTTAGATGGCAGGCCTTGTTTCATCTCAGAAGATGTAACGTTCTGCATTATTACAGGCCTTACAACAACAGACGGAAGCTGTTGCCAAGTTGGGCAATGTGATGAAAAGAGATACAAGAGACTTGGAAATAATACTTTCGGAAGATACGGACATGGCAGAAGACAGTGTTGGGAGAAGGGCATTGAAGATGTAGAACTAAACCAAATTCTTCATTCAATGCATTGACATCAGCAGATCCTTCTTTGGTCAAGGGTTTGAGTGTCGGAAAGATGGCAGCCAAACGAACGTTTGACCTTAAACGTCTACCGTTGCAAACGACTAAACGAGAATTTGTTCTGTTTGGAAGGGCCATAGTGGAATTGGCGGCTTGTGTTTTGGTGACGGCAAAAACAAGTCACCAGTGTGACCAAATCTGATGTTGGCACTTGGCAGCTGTGTAAACCACAGCCACCTGCTAAGCCCTCTTAAATTCGTGAGTTAGTGAGAGATCGATTGCCTGCATGTAACACTTGTATAATGACATTTTAAGATGATTTAGATGAGCGTCTTTGCGGACTAGATCCAATATATTGTCGCAGATTGTTGTAGGTTTAAACGGAGCTTAGTTTGGTGATGTGCCCGGGAGGCTGCATGCAGGTTTCAAAATGCGAAGAGCTAATCGAAATTCATGGCTTTAACTGATTTGAGCTGACTCGAATCGGTAAGTTGGTTACGAATTTAGTAGAATAAAAAGGTAAATTTGAATTGTGAGATTCGGAAAAGTTCGGAAGATTCCTATGAACTATCAATACGGCCTCATCTTTTGGCTTTGCTTATGCTTATAAGCCAAAATTTGAATTTTCAACTTTAAATTTGAAGTTAATTTTGAGGCTTTTTCATTGTAATTTATTTTTCAGCATTTGTTTTTAGATCGCTAAGAACACATATATAAAAGTTTTATTTATAAATTATTTTTGGTTTGCAAATATGCCGTTTTGCTTATTCCGTCAATAAGCAAAATGATGACCTCCATAGTGTGTAACGTCAAAAAGTGATTAAGAAAAAAAAGTAAAATTATGTAAATCTTGGTACTTTTCAAATTTTAATAATATTTATCTTTACAAATATAAAAATTGAAGATTTTTCTGCTGATGATGTATGCCGTTCGAGTTGACATGTGCACGGCCGTTGGGTCCAGTCTGATCAAAGCCCCATGTGTAGTGAAGTTGTAATTCCGATTTCCAGGCGCCTCACCTGTTGATCAATTCGGATTTCCAGGCGCTAGCAGACGCTCAGCTGGCCAGGATGTGAATGGTTAGGATATGGATATAACCTAAACCATTTTCAGTGAGTTTGTTGATCCATGATTCAATAGGGTCTATCCATTTTGAGTCTGTTATATCGATAAATTATACGTGGATATCCAAATTGATCAGGGACCAAGAAATTTCTATTAGATGTGTGTAAAATTTGGCTCAAAATATTTAAACTTGCGTTCACACTAAAAAAACTTGTAAAATTCAGTTGAGTTTTGTATGAATGGTTTCTTGCACAGAGAAGTAACTTTACGTGAATTTTAAGCCATTTATATATGTGGGACCCATAATGCACTATTAATAGACTATAAGAAATTCCTATAATGTGCACGCGTTTATATTTTAAAAACTTATTAAATTCAGTTGAATACGTAGGAATGATTTATTATACAGAAAAACAACTTTATACAAAATTTGAGCCATTTAGACATGCGGGACCCATAATGCATTACTAATAGACCCAGAAATTTTAGTTACATGCGTTTAAAATTTGGACCAAAAATTTTGTTAAATTCAGTTAACCTCTTTTTGGAATGATTTATTATATAGAGAAGCAACTTTGTATCAATGCCGGAACATTTATACATGTAAAGCCATTTTGGATTGAGCCCTTAAGACCTAGATTGTTAATGGATTGATCTGTTTACATTTTTAAGTGATATCTGTTGGAGCAAATTTTTAATAGGTTCAACGGATAAATGGATCGATAGTAACCATTCCCATCCTAAGCAGTTGGAATATCGGAATAGCCTCTGCCTGATAAACGTCCAGGGGTTTTCCAGCTAACTTCCATAATATTTACGTTTTTTTAATAGCCCCTGTCGAGAAGCCTTCGGCAGTTCGGCTGAGTGCTGACACAGAGGTGGAGATGGCTGGTAGGCGGACGACGCTCCGCTTCCGGCGATGCGGCGCCCGCCATTAGGCAGGCGATGAGGACGGGTACGAGTACGACGAGGGAATGCGCCCGCCCAGCACGCGACAACGACGATCGGCCGTATCTCTGGTATCACTGAAGCAGTTGAAGATCAAACATGGACTGTGCAGCAGAAGATCAACTTTCCTATGATGTCAAAAAGAGAAAAGAAAACAAAGATTCACGTTGGTTTCTATGCACAAGTTCTCCCCTCCTGACACTAAGTATGGAATTCTTGCATGCTTCAGAGATGGCGATGAGATGCACGTCCATAGCTCCATGTGATGGATATTGTCAGGCAGGCAATGTGCGCATGACTAACTGATAGGAATCCTGATTGGCCACAGAAAGGACTAACTGCTATGTGTTTTTAATCCAGCCACTTGACTTAAACTTTCTAAAACTTGCCGCGAGTCCATCAGAGGAGTATGTGTACCAGATCTTACACCTCATTAGTCAATAGTCATTTGCATTTTAGCATGCTGCGTCCATGGGAGAGTATAACATACATGCTTCAGATGTTCAATGAATCCTTGAGTCGTTATTGTCAAGTGTGGCACTCCTTATGCATGTTGGAAAGGAAATAGATGCGAATTTTCTTTTGTTGAAATTCAATAGGCAGTTGTCGATGATGGGGTTGTGTACTTCTCAGTAGATATTAGATAGTGTATACGAACTATGATAATTAGTGTTGTCGACCAACTGGGGGACTGGATTGATCAATCAGGAGATTCAGGAGTACAAGGTGTACTTGTAGAAGCTGAAAACTGCATGTAGAATTATTCTTTGCAGTTCTTTTTTTGGGAGATTCTTTGCAGTTAGTAGTGTACCCTGTCTTGGGGGTGGAATTCTTTCTTTATTTTTTCTTGGAATGGTTGGGGTGCAATTCTTGATGTGTGTATATTCAGTATTCTGATACATTACTTACTGTTAAGATGGGTTATGCATAATATATATGGAAAATTGCACGGAATTTATCATCTGCACTTAAGCAGTATGTTCTTTTACCTGATTGTTAAGGCACCGACCAAGTTTCACAAGAATTCATCATCCAGATAATTAGACGAGTTGTATTCAGTATATTTTATTTTTAGGAAAAAGTACGATTTACCCCCCGAACTATCGCGGTCGACCGAATTACCCCCCTAAACCCGAAAACCAGACATCGTTCACTCTGAACTTTTAATACTGGACAAATTATCCCTCTCAATCCAATTCAGAGCAGTTTTGTTCTACGTGGCGTATGCGTGGCAACCAACTCAGCATTTTATTTATTAAAAAAATGTGGGACCTACATGTGATACTCCTCTCCCCTCTTCCTCTCTCTCTCTTCTCTCTCTATCTCTTCCTCTCTCTCTCACGCGGGTCGAGCGGCGACTGGTGTATGGCGCGCATGGCAGGTGGTGGGCGGCGGCGGCGGACGCGGCACGGTGGCCGTTGCATGAGTGCGGCGACGAGGAGTTCCGCTGGGGTGGTGGGCGCTACGGCAAGCGCCGAAGCTCCAGGCACTCCCTCCCTAACTTCAATTCCTCCCCAATCTCTCTCTCTCTCTCTCGCACATGTTCGGGCGGCCGGCTGTGGCGATGGAAGCGGAGGCGGACGTGCGGCGGGTGACAGCGGCGGAGGCGGACAGGGCAGCCGGTTGCGGAGGCGGAGGTGCGGCTCGCCCAGGCAGCGAGCGACCGAGGCGGAGGCGGACTGGGCGGTCAGCAGCGAAGGCAAAGGTCGCCTGGGCGGCGGGCTACTAAGGCGAAGCTCCTGGAAGCCGGTCTTATCCCATACGGCGTTGCAGACACGGTGGAAGTCGCGCCCCTTGAGCTTGCGGCCGGCGCCCTCGCGGACGGAGAAGGACGCGGCGGTGTGCTCCTGGCAGAGGAGGAGCTCGTGTGCGGGACCCATACCTGCCCCAGCGGAACTCCTCGTCGCCGCGCTCATGCGACTACTACCGGGCCACATCCGCACCGGCGCTGGCGTGTTCAAGCTCCGCCCCGCCGAGACGGCGGGGAAGGAGAAAGAGGAGTCCTGCCACGGCCCCGCCTTGCCGCTGCCTCTGGCCGTCCACGCGCCGACCGTCCTGCGCCGCCCACCTCCCGTCGTGCGCGCCGTACGCCAGCCACCGCTCGACCCGCGTGAGAGAGAGGAAGAAAGAGAGAGAAGATAGAGAGGAAGAGGGGAAGAGGAGTATGATAGGTGGGTCCCACATTTTTTTAATAAATAAAGTGCTGACTGGATTGCCACACGTACGCCACGTAGGACAAAACCGCTCTGAATTGGGTTAAGGGGGGTAATTTGTCCGGTATTGAAAGTTTAGAGAGAATGGTCTCTGGTTTTCGGGTTTAGGGGGTAATTCGGTCGACCACGATAGTTCGGGGGGTAATTCGTACTTTTTTTTTTCTTATTTTTACTATCATTCTTAACATTATATATAGTTGGCAGCTACAAAGTGCTCTTTCATTAAAGCAAGAGCTTTTCCTCTGTGAGCCATTTGGGCATCTCAACCTAGCTATAATTCAAAGTTTCTTTCTCCCATTGCAACACGGGCAAATTGCTAGCATATATAAATCTCAACTTTAAATTTGTTGTCGAAAGACAACTGCGTCACGTCGAAGGACGTGGTTAACTCAATGGGTTGTTGGAATAGTAAAGCAATGTATTAATTAGTAAAATTTTTTTGATCCCCCATTACATGGCCCTAGGGAGCTATTTATAGTTTTAGTACAAACTCATACCCTCTAGGGTTTAGTTAGTACAGAGGAATTCTTACGATAGGAACATTAGCGTGTGTATACAGTGTCTTTTGTATTCTTGGGCCCTAAGGAGGTTTTCTTGGGCCGTCCCATTAGTGGCGAAGGGCCTCTATAGGCCTCGAGGCCTCCAAGCCCTTAGCCGAAGGCATCTTCTACTTCGGACGATGGCCACATGCTTCGCTCTTTGGCCTTCGCCCTTAGTGGATCTTCGGCCAGATGGTGAGCTCACTTCGGTCTTCGCCGCCTGACTTAGCCCGGGCTTGATGGCGAACCCTTTGATCTTCATCATTCGGCTTTGCTCAAATCCTTCGCCCTATGGCTTTGCCTCAGGCGCAACGCTTGGATTTAGCCTGGGCTTGATGGACTGTGTGGTTTCGGCAGGTCGGTCGAAGGCCCTCGTGACATACCTCCAACAAAATTTATACTAATGGTGGTGTTCAATTCAAGTCTACCTCAAATGTCACAAGCTGACATGTGGATCATAAGGTTGCATTATATTTCTTTTTCTTTTTGCTTTTGCTTTTATCTCTTATATTATCCGTTGTGACGCAGAGACTTTTAGCTAGGGTATGTGTAAAATCTGAGTCTCAACTTTCAGTAGTTTTTAGCCTAACAAAATTAGTAGGCTGACAAAACCATTGAACCAAACAATCCCTAAGCTCATATCTCTGGATGTTTTTTCCATGATGAAAATTTCGAAATGAAGAATTAGAGCCTATTTGTCATGGATGAACCCTAAATCTAACCTTAGAAGAGGAGTGGAGTAGAGTTGTGGCTCAGCCCGAATCTTGCTCCACCCCATATTAGTATAGCCTGCTCCACTCTTTTGGATAGAACTATTTGATTGGGTATCAGTTTTAAGAGAGTTGGAGATGTAGTTGGAGTCCCGCCAAATAGATCCAATGTAGTGGCAGAGGCAACAGCCAGGGTCACTTAATCCCTAGGTAAAGGCTTTTGGGACCCCTCCAACCTTAGGCCTTTAATCATTAGGCCACTACTAGCTCCAATTCATCTATAGCCGATCTAATAGCCAATTTATACAATAGTTGCTTACTATACTACTAATATATGATCACACCTGTTATACACATGTTACTTCTTAGAGTTCGTGCTGTAGCTGGCTTTAGATCTGTAGCCCGCCGCTATTCTCTCTTATTTTTTATCTCATTAAAATATGTTTATAACTGGCTAATAGTCTGCTATTGTATTTCTCTTAGTAGCCCAACAAGCATGTGATGCTCCAACTGCTCTAAACCAATCAGCGACAGGCTGGTGGTGATAGATCGCTGCTCTCAAATTCTTGTGCCGAGCTACTGCTTGTGTCGTTTCCTCTTCTCTTTTTCTCTGAGTCTCAGCTCTTCGGTCCTTCCTAGCTCCAAGCTTGTTGTGTTGTACTGTTGCGCTGCTGTGCAGTTCAACAGCTCCATGCCTCCATCTAGCCATATCGACGGTACGGTGCTGTTTGGTTGAGTACTAACCTTTGCCAAAGTTGTGGCAATCAAGTTTGACCAATTAAGCATAGTGTTTTAGCAAGCTGATCTACTTTTCATTGAGTGATTATTTTGCTATAACTTATCACAATTGTGGCCAACAAATTCTTAGCCATACAATGTGTGGCATTGCCACACTTTGCCAAATTTTTTGTGATAGACAATGGAAGGCATCCAAACAGCCCCCTAGTTTCTCAAGTACTGCACTGGTGTTGTCAAAGCCCAAAGACTGAAAGGCTTATTTTCCCTCTCTAGTCTCTACTTTAATTTTGAATTTCTGAAATACTAGTTAAATCTTAGTAGTTAGTAGTACTTACATTGTTTGTCATTCACCAATTTATTTAGATTTCAAGCGTTCAACCATGAAAAGGAAAAATACACTAGATTTTTATTATAGAACAGTTGGTTCCACCTCCTATCCTTTCTGAATTTGAAGGCAACTACTTTGCAAGTGAATTGCTCTAATCCTGTTGATATGCAAGAACCAGAACAGAATAGAACTATAACCACGCGTTACGAGCGAGACCCTGGTAAACTAATTCAAATTTACGTGTACAGTGGCGCTATTTTTTCCATGACTATTGTCGTTGACCAAGTTATTCAGTATGGATGTACGTCAAATATTCATCCAAGGATGCGAAACAATGATGTCGGTGATACGGGTCTGGGGGTACGCACGGTAGATGGAAATAACCTTCCCATCTAGCCATGTGGCCGTGCGGCCTACCTTTTCCCCGCCCCCTCGGGGGGAGGTTAGGTAGTTATGGGGTGGCCGGGGGGCCTCGGGGTGCCATATCACACCCCTCGGGCCTGTGAGGCATGCTGCCCCGAGGCCCTCACCCGGCCACCACGTGGCGGGGTGAGTGGGCGAAGCAGGAGGCGCTGCCCAGCGTCATAAATGAGCGGCACCCCAACCGTCCCTCGCTGCATTTAATGCGGCGTGGGCGGACGTGCGGTGCCGCCCGATTAACGCATGTCAAATCAACCTTGACCGGTCTGCGACCGGTCGCAGGCGGATAGGACAGGCGGCAGTGCCCCCACGTCCCGCCCTGTGTCAGGCGGAGTGGAGGCATGTATGCCCCGTCCCATCGGCACACTGCCAAGTGCGTCCCCTGTACATGGTGAATCCACCAAAGTCTTCATACATTTAAGAAGGAATGACAGGGATATCCCCTGTGTCTGGCGGAGGACGGTGTTGGGCCCAACCTGGGGGCGGACAACCACTTTGCTTCCTGTTGAAGGCACGGATAGTTATCTGACTCAGGCGATGTGGGCCCCGTCTCCATGGAGGGGTAGGTATGAACGGTGCATGTGGTAATTATAAAAGGAGGACCTTACCCACCGAAAAAAGGGATGACTCTTGATAGCTTGAGCTCTAGAGGAAGCACAGCTAGGGTTTCCCAGGAGCTCAAGATCTCTTGTAAGAACTCCATCATAGTTCCACACACAGGAGTAGTGTATTACGCTTCATAGCGGCCCGAACCTGTATAATTCTCGGCCTCTCACACAGATTCAAAAGCGATCTAGTAGCTAAAGCCTAAGCGGAGATACGCTCCTGATTATCACGCTTTATCCCCCGGCCGAACTCACAATGGAGTGTCTCACGACCTCTCGCTAGAGAGGATCACTCGACAAATGAGATTGCTGATCCAAGTTTTTTTTCCCTTCCAACTGAAATTACTTTATTTCATTGAATCATATGAATATGTGATAGAGACGGCATGAGAGGGATCAAAGAGGATGCTGGAACGGCCACGGCACTGGTCTGCAAGCCAATAGATTAGGACCTCTTTCATTCACATAAGTTGTCACTCCTGTGTAGACAGAAATTTACGTTTTATATATCTTCTAGAATGAAATAACGAATATTTTCCGTATTCCAAAACAAGAGAATAATGGGTCAAAGACTAGAAAGTGCTGCGATAGTAAATTTACTGTTTTGGTAATGCATATATCTGGAAGAAATTTACAATTTGATGTCGGACGACCGTGTAGCAAAATCTAAATGAACAGAAGCCACATCTACAGGCTTAAAGCATATATTGTTACAAATATATTACAAACACGCCAATTGGGGTAGAAAAGAACCACATAACTCAATATAAAATGGCTGTTTTAATTTTTGTTTTTCCTAAATAAACATATTTACAATCTTTCCACATCGCAGTACAAAAGTTTATAAGTGATAAGTTGAGAAAAATGTTGTGAAGGCTGTAATGTCTGCCCAACTTGGGAAGAGACTCTTCAGTTTCCTTGTACGATCAAGGAGATACTGGTCAAGTACAGCTACATCGATTCTCAAAGGTTCAGAAGAGTTCGCCTGTAAAGATACACATTATTAGTGAGTGTAATATCCCAAATTTCAAGAAAATATATAGGTAACAATGGGAAACACGACAGATTTTGACAAAAGCACGGCACAACCAATAGTATCATTAATCATAGAATTCAGACAGCACGGCACAGACTACCCCTATCATATTAAAAATTTTATATTATTACAGAAGCGTACAGTGAAAATATTGCAACAAGTACATTGTTGACTTCTGCAATGGAGTCACATCAGCACATGATATTTCTCATGGAAATTAATTTATTTTTACTACTATGACGAGGGAGTTTGTTGGTGTACCATCTAAACCTAAGCACATCCCCACCTCTTAAAAGAAGTTAAGAAAACCACAAGAAACGTTCTACCATAACCCATGGCACAACTTAATATGAGAACTCTCACTATCCCCTCTATATATAGTGGACTGAATTTCTATGGAGTATACCGATGAATATCTTAGTCTGTTGCATAGAATGGCTCATCAATTGGTAGTACGGCGAAACAGAGTGATTCGGAAGGTCAACCAAAATAATGAATGAATTCCTCAGTTTTCCAGTATGAACTTGATTGGGACTATTGTAACTTGCAGGTAATTTATGTTTGAACTTCATTAGGACTAGTTGTATAGTAATTTATGCCTCACTGAAATCAACAGCACTATCAACCACTCTTTTCTCCTCGGTATGGGAGAGTAAGGTGGTTGGCAAGTTAAACAAATTGCAGTTGAATGGCATATGTAGGTAGCTATGGGTTCCGTACTCGTACAAAAGAAAAAAAAAGGGATTAAATACCAAACCAACAAATACGGAAATACCATTTAGTTCTTCCTATAGTTCTCATGGGACAGAGATCATTACCTCCAACCAGAAAGACCAATTCTCGTGGCTTTCTCCACTAAGTCTGCATATATATGATGGTGGCCCGCCACTAAAACTTTGAGGATCTGATAAGGACAAGCAAAATTAAGTGTTAGAATGTTATAACTGAACAACCAAAAACAAATGGAAGGAAATAATTAGTTTAAGTACCTGGAAGTGTCATATCAGAAAAGGACCAATTTGATAGTGGTCCAGTAATATTAAGCACAGAGGTCCAAATCTCCGATAATGAACTGAGACACGTACAACAAAAGCAAAATGCAACACATGAAAAACAGCTTAGAAGCTTTATTAAATTGCAAATTTTGTTCTATAGTAATAAAATTCTTACCCAAGTGAAAGCTCAAGATGCATCCTCCGGTGCCCATTATTACTCGAGGTCTTCTGAATAACCATCTGGGGGAAATGCTGGTAATGTTTTCTAATCTCTTCATTTTCTGAAGGAAACTTTAAGCTCCCAGAGAACAAGAAATTGACAGGATATAGTGCCTAAAAATAAAGAAAGTCAACTAAATACTGAGAACTAAGGAAGCTAAAAACTCCGATTTATGCACAACAGAATAAATGAGTGATCACCTGTATAGCCATGCAAACCATAGCTACTTCTATGTACTCCATCCCAAAATATAGCTACTTCGAGTGTTCAAATTTGTCCCAAAATATAGCTACTTCTAGAATACCAAGAGATGTTTGTAATGATGAAATGTCCGGAACACCCCTCATCTACACCACCCCCATCCACCTCCCACCAACTGGGACAATAAATGAATGGGCAATCTAGTCTACCTCTGTAATGTCCCGCCTCTCCCAGGCCGGGCCCACTTACATCTGGCAGCTTTTTATAGGTCATAGACTGCCCTCACAGACCAACACAAGTCTTTTCTGCACACTTTGTCCTCACTCATGCACACTCGGGAAGAATTTCCCGATCGGTCACCCATCCCTAAATTGCTCCAGACCAAGCACGCTTAACCTCAAAGTTCTTTAGAGATCGGCTTCCAACGTCCCGCCTCTCCCAGGCCGGGCCCACTTACATCTGGCAGTAGACTGCCCTCACAGACCCCTCACTCGTGCGCACTCGGGAAGAATTTCCCGATCGGTCACCCATCCCTAAATTGCTCTTAACCTCAGAGTTCTTTAGAGATCGGCTTCCGGAAAAGAAGTTGCAACTTGTTGGTATGAGTATTCTATTAATCCTATTAAGCCCTGGGCCGGGATGTCACAACCTCTGTCCTTAATCTCCGTAAATAACTCCAGAAGTAACTATATTTTGGGACGGAGGGAGTATTAAGTAGTGACCTCTAATTTTGATTGATGTATGATCTGCCCAGTACAAAAAAACAAAAAGATCTTTCTAAATCTATCTCATACTAATCAGATATTCAGACCTCGCACAGTCGACCTTCCTCATCCTGCTTGCCACTCTCCTCCCAATCTATCTAGTAGAGTGCTAGTGCACCCTTCCTATCTTTTCTCCCACTCCACCCCATCTCCAATCTCCATGTTGCCATGGCCTGGTCACACTCCAAAAATGTTCCCTCATGTGGTCATGCCCACATCCTCATGAAATGTAACAAAGGGCCTGGCATGCAGCAGTAAGACTAGACTTTTCCGAGTGAGTGGTGATTCTACTCATGCTTGGTGTCAATCTTGTTTGTCATTGGAAGAGAATGACCATTACACCCCCAATCAAAAAGTGATATAGCTGGCAAAAAAAAAAAAAAATCCAATCTCAAAAAATGTCATCACAGGTATGAGCTTGTTTCAATGTTTGTGATGATAATTGTGCCCAAAAAAGAAAAATGACAGGCACAATATGCTTACTTTGGTGCATGATCTAGAACCTTCCCAAAAGTAAATACCTAAGAAATATTGTTTGCTGCAGTTCTTTTTTGGGCAAGCATCAACACAATAGGAGGAAGGACATCAAGGACACATCATGTTGAGGTCAAGCAAGAATTAGCCAGGATGTTAAATTATCTTAGTTGGCACTTACCAACCATGAACTTCTGTCGGAGTGATACTTTTCTTCAAAAGATAATAGTGAGTTATCCTTCAGCCATTTTGCTGCCTCAGGCGCATTATTGAAAAGAAACTCCAATGAATTAGCATCAACCACAGAGAAACCATAGTGTGACTCCACAATACTATTAGCATCTGAAATCCATAAAATGAACATTTTTCAAGAGGAATGCTATGACAAATCCAAAAATAAACAATGTGGTGGATAGACCTAAGCAGAGATAATTCTTTGCTCACAACATAGCCATTTATGTTAAGAATATAAATATTGATGAAAAATACTAAGAGCATTCTACAGCCAAATAAGTTGCAAGAATACTGAGTCCAGAAGATAACAGAATTTTTATATGTAAACCATAAAATGGAAATGGATGGAGTTACTCTCTCCATTATTCTTTTATGTTGTTTTAACTTCCAAGAAAAAGATCAAGGGGCTAACAATCTAGTTTTAACATGTCTACCCTCTCGGATGCTATTTGCTCCAATTAATAGCCCCTGGCCATTCCACTCAGTCAATTAAAGATCAAATTTCTAATGACTTTCAATATGTGCTATTTCGGAAATACTACCTAAAATTCCTAAATGACGTCTGTTTGAGAGCAATAGGAGGTTTCAACAAAATCTAAAAAAGAACGAAGGAAATGATTTATCAATGATGGAAAATGAACTGTTTTAGATAATGTGGTAATAAAAAATGGTTTTCAAAGACTAATAGAATGGGAGAGAAATGAAAGTTGGTTCCAGGGCTTGATAAACAAGGGGAATTTATTTAGAGTTGATTCAAAAAGTTAGTCCAGTGATCAAACAAATATTTAAGTAACTGCATCTTCATAAGCAATACGCCTTTGAAAATGAAGGGTCCGTTCCATTTCTAATGGTTCAATACTTCAATTTGAATTATCCCAACAGGGATAGATTTCACCACTCCAGCAGCCCAAAAGCAACAAACCTGTAACAAAGGTGTGTTGAAGAACAACTCTTTTAGGTGCTCCAGTGCTGTAAGGAAACAGCTGTGATGAGATCGCCAAACCAACCACTGTAACTTGTAACAAGCCATGGAGGATGGAGGTTTTGGCCAGCCATCGACTAGCAATAGGTGTTACTGGACCAAAACACCATCCCACGACCAATCCAACTACTGACCCAACAATGACATCAGCTACAAAATATCCTGCAAGAAGAATATTATAATCATGCTGTCGTTAGTTAATAATAATTGATTTCAGTTGTCCATGATATCCATCTATATAGCATGGCAAATGGGCAACACTTAATTCAAGTTTTTAACATCAGCTAAAGTTCCAATACCATTAAAGTAAACCAGTAGGCAGCCATCTAACCAATTCATGCAAATATCATATTGCCTAGCCTAGCCACATTGTCTGAATGCCATAAGTAGGTCAAGAAATTCAAACTGAAATCACAAACAAGGAAGGGTACAAACCGTATGGTTTTGGGAGAGATCCCATCATTCCCATCTTCTCAATCAAGAACTGGATAAGGAAACCACCATAGTAAAGACAATAAAGGAGACATGGGATCATAGGTACCACATAACCAACCAACAACCTGTACATCATTAGTTCAAGCATTAATAATTGGATAAGTTGAGAAATAAATTACAGTGTAAGTTGAAGATATACACAACATCTAACCTATGCTTTCTGTGCTTGATTCATGTAAAAAGATTAACCAGAGGTGCACACATGGGTTCATATGCCGTTTTATGAGACTAATCTGACCACACTAAGCAACATGGGCTACATTGGCGCCCCCCCTAATGGGCTGAGGTATTATATTTGGTCTACAACTATCAATAATTACAAAGTGGGTCATGTGCTAATCGATTTTTTTTTAAAAAAAAAAGCTATTTCAAGTCTATTTGACAAGTTCTTCAGAACCAATCAAGCAACTCCGCTCACCATCAATCTTCAGGATTGACATGTTCCTAGAAAGTTTCAGGACGGAGAAAAGAAGTCCTAGACATCATTGACTTCGGAACCACCTACAGTCCTATTATAGGTAACCCTACTGTACCAAAGCCCATGACTCTTCATAAAACAAATCATGATGAGTGGCTAAATCCTTTTTATGGCATTTCGTTTCAAGAAAACTGCATGCCAGCTAGGCTAGTGCTATTCTTATTTTCAAGTATTCAGTTACGATGCAATGATGCATTAACACAAATTCAAATAAGATTAACATCTGTCCCAAAAAGAGTTCACATTTCTACACGAATCTGGGCACCCACTTGTCGAGATTCTGTAGAATAATGAACTCTTTTTGGGACAGAGGTAGCACGTATGATTGATGCTGCCGTGTTATGATGAAGTAAAGATACAGAAACCTTTAGGATTATTTACATTTCTATTGTGATAAACATAACAAGTCAATTAAGAGTCAATCAGTGTAAGATAGCATGGTTACTTTGGTGATTGTTTGTTCCAATGTTTCCGACTAATGCTACAGATAAAACGCCCAAGAAGCATCGACATGGAAATGAAGAATGTTAGAAAACCTCCACTCAGGCCAGCTAGCATGTAAACCTGCACAAAACCAAAATAGCCTAAGCACAAAGCAAGCATTCCCAGGAAACTAATTGATACAAAATAATGTGCAGAAAAAAAAAGAGCAGAAGTTAAAATATATATGACAAAAGCGATTAAATTTGAATATGTAAAATTGTGGCCTTTTCATGTATATTCATGGCTGAACTGATGTGGCTATATACATGAAGAATATTATGACTTTTTATATCACTTCAAACGTGAGACTGATTTACCATACAAGAAAATGTTGTGTAACAGTGCTATGTAAGCATATAAGGAGGCAAAAGATGTTCAGAACTTACCAAAGTTATTAAGGAATAGAGCCCGAAAGCACCCCAAAAATGTGCTTGCTCTGATAATCCCTAGAATTGAACAAACAATTATAAAAATATTAGTCTCTTACATTTCAGTTTCACTGGATGCAAAACAAACAGATATAAACAAAGGGAATACACCGCGAATTTTCTATTGGAACAAATATTACATATAAATCCATATAGCTGAACCCTTTCTTTATATTCTCAAAAGAAACTTAACTTCCAAAACTACTACATTTTCAATCATGCAGAAAAGAAGGGGAAACTAATAACAATGGGCACTTGACTACTTGCAATGAATAAGAAAAAAAATTACCCATACAATCCTCGGGAGAAATAGACCAGCTAATGAAGTTGGAACAAACATAAGGAATGCCAAATAAGGGTGAGCAAACCTGCATGCACATAACAAAGAACAATATAAGCACATATTTGATTGGATGTACTTTTACCTAAATAGAATAAACATGAGCAATTCATTTCAAAGATTTTCAGGAAGTAGCACAAAGAAAAGAGGAATTCCAGATAACATGTGTTCAGACACGTGTTCAACTAAAATTATTTAGGTAGAAAGATTGTGTAACTCAACTCATTTGCCAATGCAATACGATTATGCATGACTCCAGGCCACTGGTTTGACCACAGAAAACTGACAACTGTTGGCAAAAAAGGATTGGAAGGCCAAAAATTGGTCATGAACTGTGTGATTTAGCAAATACATCACCAGAAAAGTACTCCCAAAAACATGCGCGCAAGGGGTTTGAAGTTTGAACCCCAAGTCCACAGGATAAATAGCACCTTGGTTGGCCATCCCACCATTTCTTTTTTGTGCGACTTGAAGGGAATATATGGTCTACATAGTTTTTCTTTTGGTACCACAGTTCAATTGGTTGAAGCAGCGGTAAGACAGCCTTTTGTACTATGGTATGGATTCAGTCAATTCTATTAAGTAATCTAGTAACAATAATTGGTACCCAGTCAGTAAATGGCATGTGAGCCTGCAATTTGGGGGCCCAACACACTCCTTTGGAGGCCCACAGAGAACACTAGAGAAAATACTCGCAAAAACATGTGGAAGGGGTTTGAAGTTTGAACCCAAGTCTAACAATCAATAGCGCCTCGGTTGGCCATCACACCATTTTTTTGTGTGCGACTTGAACAAAATATATAGCATACGCATTTTATTTTGTACTTTCAATTGGTTGAACCAGCGGTAAGGGATTTTTTTTTTACTTTTTGAACCTTTTTAATTTCTACTTTTAAAAATAAACACATCCAAAATTTATTTTCAAGATCTGATCCTTTTGGCCACGCCAGCCAAACTGGCGTGGCAAAACAATACTGTCACGCCGCTTCCGCTGGCCTGACAACATTATTTGGCCACGCCGCTCTCACTGGCGTGGTAGGACAAAACTGTCACACCCGCTGCAGGTGGCGTGCCAGTGTTGTTTTTTCATGCCAGGCGGGCTGGCGTGGCCAAAAGGTTTAGATTTTGGAAATAAGTTTTGAAAGGGTTTAGTTTTAAAATTAAAAATTAAAAAGGTTCAAAAAATTAAAAAAATTCCGGTAAGAGGGTCTTTTGTATTATGGTAGGGATTCGATAAATGCTATAAGTAATCCAGTAACCATAAATAGGTATCCTATTAGCACACGTCTTGTGAGCCTGCAATTTTGAAGCCTAGCCAATCATGTCAGTGTGGCTAAACGAAGATGGATAGATGCCTGACTAGATGGCCTGCGGTCAGAATCATATCAGAGAGGTAATAACTGCTACCCCCTCCTGTCCCACAATATAACAATGTCTAGAGTTCAAATTTTGCCCCAAATATAGCAACCTAGTACTTGTAAAAGGTGACTTTTACCACTAAGCTACCCATACTACCCCTTGGCTTTATTATAGCCCTACCTAGTCCAGGTCTACACCTCACCCACTCGAGGAGGCAACCAGGTCTTCTTACTCTCTCCTTAATACCCATGCTGAAGGTATATTTGGGATAGAGGGAGTAAATGAAAAACCCAAGCAGTAGCAGATCAAGAGGTCCCCATCCTGTTGCGAACACCCTCCCAGAGCAGCAGGTGTGAAGCAAACTTGTTGCCAAGCAACAGCAACAGCGCAACATGTCCTAGTCAGTAGTAACAGCGCAACAGCATGATGGCAGCACAACATGCTGCTGCCAAGAAAACTTGTTCTCTGTCAGTCTGCCTCCTCCAAGTACAGATTGTGTTCATCTTCTTGGGTCCTCACCACCTTACTTTTGACAAACCAGAGAAAACAGCTGGTTAGCCAGCAGCCTGTCTCCACCATTGCCAGATCACTACTCTACTTTCTACTCATCTCTTTAATCCACTACTTTGTTCTGCTGTCACATCTGTTCTGCTTGCAGCTAGCCCCCTCCTGGCTTTTCCTGACATCTCTGTCTATATAGTAGTGGCGGGTCTAGAGTAGATGGACGGCAGACACTTGCATCCCAAAAACTTTTACAAAAAGACAAACTGAGAAAATTACATGTATACAGACAATAGCATACATGTATATATATAGCCCAACTAAGAAAAACAAAAAAAGGCACGTCTCTCTGTGGCCTACTGCAGTCTACTGCTAAACCAACCCACCAACCTACTGGGAGTGCATCATTGGACAGATCAATTTCCTACCAGCTAACCCAAGCCCGCAAAGCACAGGCCTGCAGTGTCACACAACAGCCAAATAACGTTCTTCTCAACATTGCTCCCCTGCACTGGTAGTGGTTTGTGCATCATAGCAAGGGGCACCGTTGGCATCAATGTAAACATCAGTGTAAGCACAGGCCCACTGGTCAGCCAATGGTGCTCAGCCACTCATCTCGAGGACTTCAAACCACAGCCAGGCACTCAGTCACTGGACTCAGCCGATCAATTGACAACCAAAAATCCTAAAATCCATGATGTAATGCTTCTCTGGACTTAAGACTTCAGACTTTCTCATTCGCATTTTACAATTATCTTGTCTAGTATAAGTGTGTAACCCAACTTTATTTGCAAGTGTCGAGCTTTAGATTTTTTTAATACCTTTTAAATGTGACGCTAGCTAGGCCATCCCATTGACCATGGTAGTAGTCATTAGAAGTTCAGAACAATTTCAGTATTTAGGTAGGTTATGACACTTAACTCTGCAACCCCTTGGTGAAATCCTGGCTTCACCACCGTCTAGTAGTGATGCGACTAACAGTAGCTTATCATGTATTCATGTTAGTAACAAATTTAAATATGGAGCTATGGAGAAGGATGAGATACTTCAATAAATAGCAGTATAGCTATCGAAATCTTACTTTCTATGATGGGAATGCATAGCTCACCTTTAGCAGTTAATAAATTGTTCGCAGAGGGAATTCAAATAACCGCTAAAACGAACAAACATTACATACAATATAGAGAGATTTTCATTACCAATTCATTGCATTTTTCATGAATAGCAATCTTACAGCTGCAGCCACAGCAGGAATGACTATTGCAAGGATGGCACCAAATGCATGAAGCAGCATTCCTGCGAGCACATGCGAGACAATATTACGGTTAGCCAGCTGATACAGTACGCAAAGTATAGTACTCCCTTCTAGATTCGTGGTAGGATGTGTCCCATCCGGTCCTAGGTTCTTATATTTTGGGATGGAGGGGGCATAAAATTGCCTAGCAGAAAAATACTATTTTACTCATATCTACCCCCTTTGTTCCCAAATATAAGCATTTCTATGTTGTTTAGCAGATATTAAGGTTTGAGAAAAAAGGCTATAGTTCCCCTCATTAAATGAGGGGTAGTTGGGACTTGGGAGTGGGAGGGTAGTTGGGGGTAAATGAGGAGAAATTTGAACGAGAGGTGATTGATGGGACAAGTAGTTAGCATGAATGAGCAAAACACAGAAAAGGTAAATATCTCCACTGTATCATTATTTTTGCCTAAAATTGTTTTACCAAGCAATCAGAATTAGAAATGCAAAAATTGACCAAGTTTCAGCCTCATCTAACCCCAAAAACAAGGTTATACATGCATATTTTGCAGAAAATTAGTTTCTTTACATAATGTGCAAAAACCTGCCTCTATATCTTGACCAAACTTATAACTACAATGACTACTAGTATAAGACTAAAAAAATCCTATACATATCAATCGATAAAAGATCATCTTCATAGCATAAAAAGGTTTGAAACACTTGTACTTTATTACAAGGAATAAATCCATTTTATGCTCCCTAACTATCGTGAAAGTACAAAATGCACCATCAACTTTAAAATCGTGTATTTAATGTCTTCTAATATTGGCCTACTGGGCCAAAACTCACCCTGCAAACATAACTTTGACCACTCATTTCCAAAATGAGATATTTGTCAAAACAAATACAATTACACTATATAAGTATTTCTCAAGATGAATCTACAAATATGGTTTCACATTGTATTAAAAAAATATGTTGATGGTCTGCATAGGTATTGTTGACAAAGTATGGTATATTATTACTCTTATTTCAAAGATTAAAGAAATACAATCTGCAAATTCTTGCCCTCTGAAAGTCCGGAGCATAATGGAAGCAAAAATGAAGCACAGGCAAGCATGTCCAAGTTGAAATAAGTCCCAGCATGGTTATGACCCAACTTTGCTAATGATCACCAACGTAAATACACCATCCGAGTTGCAGTATTCTCGTAAGTACTAAGGAAAGCATAATACATACCATTTTCAGAAATCAGAATATATTTGCATCAACATACCTCTCATTAAATCCAGAACAGTCAGAGACCATGACATCAAGGTAATGTTTGGAGACGTCAGGAATAGTGGTGCAAGCAGGAAAATGGCTACTGGAAGACTGTGGAGAACCAAAGAGACACCACGGGGATAAATAACCTGGATTTTAAAAACGAAGGATGTTATTTTAGTCACAAAAAAATGAAAGAAAAAATGGCACATTTATCTTTCAATACAGCATATAGTAGCTAGTCACACTTGTCATCCTGCAAATTTCAAAAATACAAAGTCAGCATACCATGAACCAAGTCAAGTAATCAAAAAAGATAGCTCTCAAATCATCCTTTATAGGCATAGCAGCTTCATTAGATAGCTTATTCTCTTTCAACAGCATGGGAGAATTTGTAAAAGCCTTCACAAGGTTGAATAAATTTTCTCCACGTGCTTGAATACTTCCAGGACTGAAAGAGAACATGGGATTCCATAATTATACTATTTCATGTGAAATACTGGAAATTTTATCATGGCATAGTTTAGTACATACAGCAAGTTTTCCACAGTATCATATGAAGTATGGTAAAAATAACCACCCAGAACAAAGATAATATCAAGTCCTGGAATGTTTGTAATGTCTTCAGCAAATATCCTATAATCTGTATCACCTGGGATTATTCCAAACATATCCTGTATATAGGAAGTACAATCAAAATTTAGAAGGTACAAGTTTACACAAAGTAAAATTGACTGGTCGCAACACATATCCACAGCCAACTCTGCATTGTATATGAAAGCTCAAAAGCACGAGTTATCCAGAAATTCCAGATCCATCAAAAGTGTGCACCAATCAGCAAGTGTAGTGTACAATACATAGGCAGAGCAATCATCCATTGGAGGGACACCAGATGGCAGAAGGGTTGTTTGGATCTTTGGTTTTACGAAAACTAGATTTTTGTTAAACATATTTTAGAAATGGACGCGGCTACATCGTGCGTGGTAGCGCGTTAGTCCAAACGCGTGACTCCACCTCTTTCTATAAATTGAACCGTACTCCTTCCGTGTGTTACATCACCACACGTAGCCTCCTGTGAGTCTTTCCAAAAAGGGCACCACGCATGCATTTTGGTGTCGGGCTATCCCATCAGGTATCACAGCCACCCAACAGCAAACTGGGAGAAATTTTATATGTAAATATATAATAGTGTGTGTCTTTTTTTAACCTCTTTAATTACTTATATTTTTTAAATCACATATTGTTTTTAAGATCTATTTGCATTATTGTACTCCACTCAAAATATGTGACAAAACGAGATCCATATTGAATATATTTAAACATTTTATTAATTTAAAAGTAATTTATTACATGTTATGAAGTAACTTCATGTTATCAGGAAGTAACTTTTACATCTTATACATGATTAATTCTCATTAGTTACTTCATCAATGTTATTTACAATCCATCAAAGGTTTTACCTTCTTTTCTCATACTACATGAAAAACAAAAGTGAAAGGGAAAAAACAATCAGTGCTTAAAACATATTTATAGAAAGTTACTTCAGAACCATGCAAAAGTTACTTCCAATTAACATTAAAGTTACTTTTAAAAATTGTTAAACGTACTTGTGCTGATCTGTGCTGATTAAATTTAATTTCTAGATAGAGTCATATTTATATCCCTACAACAAATTTATTTCTAATGTCGTGACGAAGTTACTTTCTTTTTGTTTTAAGATACTTTTATAATATATGTAAACTACTTTTAGACTTTATTGAATTTACTTTTATATGTCTAAGAAGTAATTTAGTGAAATCTAAAAGTAATTTAGATATATTATAAAAGTATAATTTGTAATTTTTCATCAAAATATAATCATGTGAGATCTTGTTATAAAGATTTAATTGTTACAAACACAATGGTGTAATCGGATCGTAGATCGGATGAGTAGTTTAAGAGAAAATTTTATTTGAAGCATAGGTGGTTCCTATTTGCTTGATGGACTAGCAGTATATTTTTAGTAGAGTAATGGCTCAGTAGGCCTCGCTGATTAGTTAACGTGGAGCGGCGGTGGATGGACGCCATGTCGCCACGCGCGCAGGATGGACGGCTGTCTCAGCGTCGCGCGATAGCGCTATCGCGAGAGGCCTCTTTGATTATATTTTACGTTTAGAAATCAATTGGCAGTAAAATATCATTTAGATCACATAACAGGACTGTTCTACAAATCTAAATAAATGTTGCTTAGCTCCTACTGACTGGGCATTTGGACCGATACTTATGTTTTGCCATTGTCAAATAACTGGTTACTCAAATATTAACATAGCGAACATATTTGACACAATGATTACTCAACAGTCCATATACAAGGAAGTTGGAATAACCAAAGAACGCATTACAAATGAACAATCTGCATTTGAACAAATTTGTACTCCCTCCGTTTCATATTATAAGTCGTTTGACTTTTTTACTAGTCAAACTTTGTAAAGTTTGACCAAGATTATAGAAAAATTTAGCAAATATCAAATAAGTTTCATTAAATCTAACATCGAATATATTTTGAAAATACTACTCCGTAATAGATTTTTTTTTATAAACTTGGTCAAACTTGAAGAAGTTTTACTAGGAAAAATGTCAAACGACTTATAATATGAAACAGAGGGAGTATTGTTTATTTTTCCTTCTTGCTTCAGTGCATGGAACATTCCCTAATCCTAATGGCATGTGTCTGTAAAACATGGAATATATTTGCGCTGGCATGGCATAAATCAACATTTATAAATGCAAATTTTGCCAGTATTTCTATGCCATTGTAAGGGTTAATTTAAAAGTAAATTTAAGGGTTTAAGGGGGGGGGGGTTGAAATTATGAAAATACAACTTGTGTGTGTCTCCAGTGCTTAAAAGTCCATAAAATAAAAATCTTCCTGCTACAGTAGTAGTTAGCAGAGGGCTTATAAACACAATAATAAGCTACCTTGAATTTATTGTTTATCTGAAGCCAAATCAAACAGGCCCATGGTACCACTCAACTAATATAAAACAAGTAAATGATTTTTTGAAAAAGTAATAAAGTAAACAGTTCTCCAGAATTCACACAAGGAATTGAAGTTCACGAGAAAGAACCTGAGCAACACTGTTTGCCATAGGATACTTCGCAGTCTGAGCATAAATACGAGAAGGCCAAGATCCAGGTCCAGATTGACAAACTAAATCTGGTCACCATAAGAAAAATGGTCTGGATCAGATTTCAGAGTTTAATCAACATATATAAGTCAATTAACAATAAGGATATTCAAAGTAATTATGATTGCTGGAGTTTGGAGTTATCATAGACATAAATCACTGGTGTTTTAACATCTACTCTATACTTCATGTTCTTAAAGCACTGGTGTTCCCTGTACTTCATGTTGAGAACCGTTAGTGCATGCAACTAGTTTGAATACATGCAATGGGGCTGGTTCATACTTTTTTGGGTTTTAAAAACAATATGAGGTTACCTATGAACATAACAAAAGGTCTCATGCAACTAGGATTCTTAAAATAAGATGCCGTAACCCAATGGTGAGGTCGCTTTTTGTTTTTCATTTAAACATAAGTCATGTAAGTCTGAAGGGTGAGGGAGGGGTGGAGGGCTTTTGCTTTCCTCCCCATGTTTTCCTTCTCTTAATGAAATGGAGTAATACACAACTCTCTCGCGTATTCAAGAAAAAAAAATAGCACCCAAAAACTTTACTGAGAGCACCCAAGTGAATAGGCTAATTTGTTCAAGGATGTAATGGACCATTTGTACAGAGAATATATCACTATAGATGCAACATGAAACAATAACTCCAGTCGATTAATCAGCAGTTAAACTACTAAACAGTCATTAATCATCAGTAAACAAGGACTGCAGAATAATGATGAATAGTTGTTACAGCAGAGACATTAATAGACCGCAGCCTCATATCTAGTCAATCTACTATTTTAGAATGCATCAACTGAAACTAACATTTACTAAGTATCACCTACTGAATTACTGATGTATACATCCAAAGTAATAGGGTTTATTGACATAGAACCAATATTAAGCAATAAAATTATCAGAAGAATAGCATTTAATAAGACTATCAGATGAGATAAAACCTTGTATTTTAGATTTTTCACCGAGTTCTTGCACAAAAACACAATCCATACTACTAAATAACATATTAGTATGAAAAAATACCAGCACCGCCGCTTCCAGAAGCTTCGATATTAATAAAGGCACCAATCGTGTTGTTCCATTTATGTGTCTTTATGAAACCATGTGAACCCTGAGTAAGAAGCAATCGGGTATGAGCTGGTAAGTTCCTTAATTGGGTAAATTCCATGAACAATTAACAGATATCAAAATGACACAAGTATTCTTCGTTTTCTTTTATCAACTTTTTATAATTACTAACCCATAGATAGAAAAAGGTTGTTTTGTTTTTGGAAACATATGGATAGGAAAGTTACCCATTTTATATTGATTATAACAGGAGTAAAAAGAACTGAAGATAGGTCATGGCACCACACAACACAAACTTTTACAGAATGTTTCATGTGTTCCTTATCTGTGATAGATGAACTGATAAAAAACGATCAACTATACGAGGATCAAAAGTGACATTTAGCCTGCTATTGGACCAAACTTAGCTCTAGACTAAGGTGCAGAAAATTAAAAATCAGCATCTTTGTATGGACCGTTTCAAATACCATTCAGCTAAGCAATCACAGGACATCTTTTCACAGAACAAAAAAGGAACAAAAAATATTTTCCATTTATGAATCATATATAGACTTTGCACATATAATCTAATATTTAGGTGATAGTTGAAAATCACGTACCAAAAGGAAAAGTTCTTCAGCTCCGTTGAATAGAAAAATCACCGGTTGAGAAGGAACCCACCCAGAATCAATGATGAGCCTTGATAACTCAAGCATAGATGCTGAACAAGAAATATTCCAAATATACATCATGCCTAATGATAGGCTGCTTACTAAGAATCACATTTGTTCTAGCAAAATAAACATTGTACTGACCAACACAAGAACCACAGTCAGCTGCACCAGGAGATCCAAGTGGACTGTCAAAATGTCCATTCACCAAGAAGGCTAGATCCTGATCTTCTGAAACATTTGATGAAATCCTGTAATTAATTATTGTATCTTAGATGATAATTTGTTTAAATTACACTTCACATGAAAATGATGTCCAAAACCAATAAAGTAAGATTGGCATATTAAACAGAAGGCGTTTTGAACACATGGGCCCAAGTCCAAGTGGCCCATGCATGTCAGAGGTGTTGTTTCAATATCTCAAAGGAAATTTAGAAGAGTTTGGAGTGTGGACAAGTAAACCATGGCCCAAGGGGACCATCCACATAAACTAGGTTTACCTAGATATCTATGATGTGGGATACCTACTGAAAGACAAAATTGTACTCCCCATGTTTCTAAATATGTGACACCATTGACTTTTGGACATACGTTTGACCAATCATCTTATTTAAAAATTTAGTGCAAATATGCAAAAATATTAAGTCATGCTTAAAGTATCTTTGATGATAAAACAAATCACAACAAAATAAATGATACTTACATAGTTTTTTTAATAAGATGAATGCTCAAACGTGTGCCCAAAAGTCAACAACATCATATATTAAAAAAGTAGTAGTTATTTGAAAAAACAGACCAGTAAATGAACCTGCGGACTGTTCATTGGTTCACTTGCACAAGCGTAGTCTATTGGTTGAACAAATGTTTTGATAAATAAATATTGAACCATGCTGTGGTTCCTGACTTCCTGTTAAATGTTTATGTTAAACCCCTGGGTTTTTGTCCAGACTGTCCCAGAAGAAGATGACCATACAGAATTACAGACATAAATATTGAACATCATGTAAGAACTGCTAAGCGAAGATGTGACTGTGATTCAATACTTTTATGTTTGATTGAATTCATATGATCATATCCATAGTTTTGCATATAGGTCTTGATACTAAAAGGAAATAATGTTTTAACTTTGGAGAAAATAAAATTGTGATTTTTTATGTACCTCATAACAATATTCTTGTGATTCCTGTATGTTAGAGTTACTCTGTGGCGCAAAAACCTCATGCTGAACGAGCCACTAACAAGTGATTCCTCAACCTCTATTCTGTGAGCAAAAGAAAAAGGTAAAGTCAATAGATGATGACAGAGATAGAAAAACAAATCAAATAGAACCTATTCTTACAGCTGCATAGATTCTACACCAGATTGCTTTTTTCCAGTGGTTGAAACATGTAAATCAGGAATAACTGCATGACTAACTAAATGAACTTTGAAGCTATATGAATCTTTGGTGTTAGCATGTGACATATCAGGGTAGATGAATCTAACATGCTTTCAGAAATTCACAAAGAAGAAACCCATAGTTTTCCTGATATTATTTGACCTCAGATGGTCAGAATAATGGATTCATCATTAATTCATTGTCTAATACTACTTACTACACTGGAACTGGAGGGTTTACTTTGGACATGGACAGTAAATGAACAGGCCACCTAGAACTGTAAAGTACCACTTCCATTGGCCAGAAGGCCAAGATAAGTCTATTTAAGATACATCACCCAAGATACAAGCCATTGCTAGGTGTGGTCCAATGTGGCAAAACCAATGACAAAAGGATGGCAAAAGCTGCCAGCATTTCTACAGCAGGCCATTAACTCAAGCCAGAATGAATTTGGACCAACTATTAGTTTTGCTATACTTGGACCACATATTTCCGTACTTTTCTGTTCCAGGACAAATCGCCTCAGCCTCCCGCTGTCCCACAGAGTGACAGACAAAATGAGGTCCAGATACAGGTATCATTTCATTCTAATGCTTAAAGGCTAAAAGGCAAAGCGCTCTCATCGCAACATTAATTGATGCCATGTCAAGGTGCATGCCCAAGCACGGCCCCAGTGCGGCAGTGGCCCATGAACGCACATCCTAGAATACTAGAAATCATCATATCGCTTGCAATCAAATATCAACCCCCCACCCACCCAAAAGAAGAGAAAAAAAAATAATCGCTAAAGCTAGCAGCCATTCCCACAATTCCACAAATACTTCGTTGGCGATTTAGTCATCGCACAAACATGCGGAGAAGAAAAGGAAGCCAGGGACAAGGGGGTTTCTCCCATATTCACCTGTACTCCGGCCCCGCGCGCGCGGCGAGCTCCTCGAGCTGCCCCTTGATGTACCGCGCCGCGGCCTCCAGCCCCGGGCTCCCCTCCTGCAACAACAACGACGACGACACAGCAACTACACCCATCACGCACAAGCCATAGCCAGCGAAGGACGCGGGAGGAGGAGGAGGCGGGACCTGGCGGCCGGGGATGTCGACGGAGAGGCGGCGGAGGTGGTGGAGCACGCGTCCCTCGGAGAAGTCCCCGAGCGGTGCGTCGGCGCCCAGGGGGGCGACGTGGTGCATGTGGATGACGCGGTAGGCGACGAGGGACATGGCGCCGTAGAGCGCCGCCAGGGCGAGCAGCACGAGCGCGGCCTCCACGGCGCCTCCTCCTCCGCCGCCCGCCGCGGGTCGACGCCGCCGCGGCGCGGGGTCCACCATCGTCGGCGGCGTGGATGGATCGGCCGGTCGGTCCGTCGGGTCAGCCTCGGCGGGCGCCGGGAATCGTCGTGTCGCCCGTTGTGCGTGGGGGGATATGGGTGTGGGGGATATGGACTAGGAGTAGTGTTTGATTTGGGCGTGGCGTCGGGTGGGGGGGTGGGGTTTGGTTTTGGAGTTGGTGGCGGCTCGCTTTTCATTTGTTTTTTGTTTTAGGTCGTCGCGTGGCGTGCTTTTCTGGACTGGGGAAATGGCCGGCCGGCTAAGGAGAAAAGGTTTGGTACGGTGTATGAACGTGCAGCGCCAAAGGACACAGTTTCAGAAATTTCGGCAAGGTACGGGCTCCTCATTAAACTCTGCTATCGGTCTACGAACAAAACTGAGTTTGTGATAATTATTGAAAATCATAAGCGATTGAATTTAGGGATTGTTTGATTCCTGACCACATTTATCACTACTTATCTACCCTATAATCCACCAATATCAGTCCTACATCCTACATACTTCATCCTTCATCCTTCATGGAACGGTCATATTTTTCCAATTAGATCAATACTCACCCACCGTGCTCCCACTATCCGGATGGCCGCAACTGCCCACCCCCACCCCTATCGCGATCTCCTCCCTATCCCCGTCGCTCCTCTCCCTCCCCCAATCGCGCCTCCCTTCCCCTGATCGCTCTCCCTCCCCCAATCGCGCCTCGCGCCCCTCGCTCTCACGGTCTCACCTCTCCGCCGCCGCCGCCAAAATCAACGCCACCAAATCCAGCGACACCTGCCTCACCGATCTCCTCCGCGGTCGCTGCCGATCTACACCGCCGCCCTTCTCCCGATCTCCACGCCACCACCAACCTGCGCCCCCGAAGGCCTCGCCGATCTCATCCGTGGTCGACCGGCGCTGCCACCCGCATCGCCGATCTACTCCGCGCCTCCACTTCGAGGACCACATCACCGCCATCATCCTTGACTTCTCCGCCCGATCTCCTCTGGATTGCCACTGACTGTCAAGCCTCGACCTCCGTTCATCGTCCACATCCACACCGCAACTCGCATTCCTGGAGGCTATCCACCAGTAGCCAGGCACTTCGACTTCAGGTTGAGATCATTGTATTATCTATTGTATTTTGAATCATCGAGGGTGAAACTTGGTACATTTATGTTGAACACAAACACATGATAGGTAGTGGTTCCCATGCTCACCATCATTTTTAATGAAACTAAAAATAAACCCAAGTAACCTCTTGTTTTGTGGTTCTCAGTACATAATTGCTATTGGGAGATATATATTTTATAAAGACTGAAATGAGAGGTAGATTTCTTGAAATGTTCTGTAGGTATAAAGATGTCAATGAGGTAAATTTCTTCAAAATAGGAAAATAAAAGTGAATTTGGGTGAAAGTATGGACTGAAAAGTAGAAAAATGGAAGCTTTACTGAAAAAATGGCAGATTCGTTCCATATGTAAACTTTTTTATTTAACTACAACTAGCCAACACTATACTGATTGAACATTATTTCCTGATATTGCACGCTTATTTGTGGTTAAACTAGCCAGCACTATAATGATCCGCGTCTCTTCGCCCTTCCGCGCGCCCGCACGCCTTTCACCGCCCTTCCACCAGATCCCTCCCCCACTACCGCCGCCATCGATCCTCCCCGTTGCCCATGCTGTCCTCCTCCACCAGCTCCCTCCCCACCGCCGTCGCCATCGATACCCGCCACCGATCTTGTTGTCCCTGGCTGCCAGATCCCTCCCTTCCCTCCCCCATTTTTTTTTATCAACATCATTGTTTTAAAGAAAATGAATTTTTTTAAAGAACAATATTTAGAATTTTGGAATTTGGTGGACTGGATAGTGAAGATTCGATGGTATGCATTCTAATGTATTGAAACTATTTGTCAGACAAATGCTAAAAAATAGGATGACATGTCAGCTTATAAATTCCAAAAGAACAATTTGTGCTGCTTTACTCGTGATAATAAATCATATAATCTGTAGAAACTTGTAATCTTATAAAATAACTTATATGACTTGCTGGACCATATGTATGATTGGGCATGCTGATCCTTTCCCAAGCATATTATTATCGTCAGACATCCAAATTTTGCCATGCACATGATTGATAGCTCTACCCGGTGCTTGACGTTCATATGTACTTTTGGTAAAGGAAATTTGTGTGCTGATTTTTAGCTTTGGTTGTTTAACCCTTGACAAACCACGGCATGATCAGGTCTTTCATTAAGCTTGACTCGAATCAGAGTAGAATTGTGTTTCCCAACTTGGTTCTGTCACTTTCAAAAAAAGAAAAAGACAGTTCTGTCTATTTGCCTGAATGGTTTATTTTTACTGATTCTTCCCTTTTGGATTAAATACAAGTCAACCTGTTCCTATACATCATTTTAGCCATGTGAGAAAATGCTCTCCTTTGTGAATCATTCAAATTACTGCAGGTAACAGTTTCTACACCTCCAAAATTAGAGCAATATTGGCAGATATTAAATCAATGCACACTATAGGCGAGTTGCAAAGTGCACAGTACACTTGTTTGTTTTAAATTCAAATAGAACTGGTTGGATGAAGCTACTAATGAACCCTTACATGTTTTTATAGGGTTCCATATCATATACTCCGGACTTGGCATCCAATCGTCGCCGCCCACGATCTCACGCACCTCACTGCTGCCACCGCTCGCGATAAGGTCGACTTTTTACCTCTAAAAGATTATTTCTTGATTTTGTGTTATGAACCTCACCGCTGCCACCGCCCGCGATAAGGTCGAGTTTTTACCTCTGAAATATTCTTTCTTGATTTTGTGTTATGAACCTCATCGCTGCCGCCGCCCGCGATAAGGTCGAGTTTTTACTTCTAAAAGATTCTTTCCTGATTTTGTGTTATGATATAATAATTTTTAATGTGACATGGTGTGTGTATGCGATGGACTTCATATGAGAATTAAATAGATTGTTTCACAAAAGAAATCAGTTTGTTTCACGGTGTGTTTGTTTCACAGTAGTTTGGCTTCCTGAGGGCGAATTACACCAAGCCAAATCGATATTCTGTGTACACCTGCTGTCTACGTCAGTCCATTCAGTGTAGTCTCTCATATCATTTTTTTACTCTGTTAAGCAACCTCAAATAGAAACTTTACTGAAATAAATTGACAGATTCGATCCATAGCTAAAATTTCCTTCTCTACTTAGTGATTGGGTGTAAACTGTTGGGATTTAGTTCTGCAAATGTTATTCTTTTCCCTCTATCTGATCAGCAATGTAAGCCAAACTTATCCATTAAGGTTATGGAGTATGGGATTTGGCTAATCACATATACAAAGACGTGCCATCTGAATATGTGTGAATTCTCAGGTCAACAACTGATGAAACTCGTGCAACCAAGTTGTAAATCCTGCCATGATCTGAATCTAGGACTCTAAAAGCTCCGAAGCTTTAATATTTGAGCTTCCGTGTAGAGGCAGTGGAGGCCGAGGGTGCCGCCATCCACAACCGACAACGCGACGCCGCTACCGCCTCAAGAGCCACTGCTGCCGAAAGGTACAAGACCCCTTTCCCCACCCCTACCCCATCCCTAATATGTCTCCTCTTTCCCCATAAGTATCCCTGCCGTCAATCTTTTGTAAAAGCATGATGAAGGGTTTATGATTTTTTTTCTTTACCGGGAAAGGCCTTATGAATTGCTTTACTGGGTTAGACAATTGATCAATAGTTAAATGAGGTTGATAACATTCAGTACAAATGGCCCCATGGCCCATCAGTCCTTAGGTTTACAACATTAATATATCTCAGTTTTTACCCTTTCATGATAAAATAAAAGTTATTCAGATTAACTCCTTTTGTAAATAAGATTGTTAACATTTTGATTATCGTGTTCAGGTGAGCCACTTTTGTTTATACTGTATCGGGATTGCTCTACCTCAAATCATTGACTTGATAACTGATTTGTATACTGTATAACTTCTTTTTTTTTATTTGCAACCGAGTCCCAACTTTAAAGTTGACAGTGAAATGGATCTGGTTGGGCTTGTATTGCTATAAGTATAAAGGTTATATTATGCTTTGTTATTTGTAGTGATACATTCAATTGATGAATAACATTTCCATATATACAATATGAAACCACAATTATGAATTGGATGAATCTCAGGTTTGTTTATATTTTATCAGATAGGTATGGATCCAAATGCTTCAGCCAATGGAGGGCGTATTGCCTTCAGAGATGTAACTAATGTTTCTCCAGGTGTTGTAACATGTATAATATTTTCTGATCTTTGTATACATATATGAAATACATCTTTTGTTTTTTTTCATTTTGCAATAAAACTACAACAGCTCCAAACACACCTTCTACAACGATTGAACGTAAAAGGGGAGAAATTGCTAGAAAGCACATAAATCAACATGAAAAGAAGGCTGAGTATGAGACATGTGTCAATCCTTCTGTGTTTACCACACCTAATCAAGTGTCACAAACCAATATGTTAGACAAACAAAAGAAAGAAGAAAAGAACAGAAAGCTGCGTGAATGGCGTGAAGGAGCGCACAGAAGGCCGAGTCAAAATTTGGTGAAGGTGTGACAAATGTGCCATAACGCAAAATTTGACACAGACTGAATTGTTAGCGAAAGAGAAGAAAGATGAAAAGAATAGAAAACTGCGTGAATGGCGAGCAAAGAGGAAGGCTCAGTCTAATTCTGTTGATGGTGGAGGAGCATCAGCCACTATCATGCCGAATTTGACGCATGCTCAGTTGTTAGCTAAAGAAAAGAGAGAGGAGAAGAGCAAAAAGCAACGTGAATGGCGCGAGAGAAGCGCAAAGAGGAAGGCAGAGTCAAACAATGTTCAAGATGAAGTAGCATCATACAGAACAATTCATACACCGACCTCTTGCCACTCGCAATTGACTGAAAGTCAAAAGGTCAATCATTCTGAACTGTCGAGCACAGACAAAAAGAGTGAAAATGAGATGTCGAGTATAGACAAAAAGAGGGAACAGAAGACAAAATATCAGCGTGAATGGCGCGCACTGTCACATCCTAAAAATCCTAAAAATATAAATTGTTGTTTAATTGGAATTATTAGAATTGATTTTAAAAGCCTTGAAAAGAAGATCTAATTTTAAATAATAAATTCCAATGTAAAATAGGGCCAGATAAAATTTCATTAAATACTTTGCTTGATTCTATAATTCCTAGATTTTTCTGGGATTTATTTGAGCTAAGGAAGTATTTTTAATAAATGGAATTGCATTTCATGAATAATTTAAATTGAAAAAGGTTTTTAAAAGTCTCTTTTGGCTTTAGGCCGAAAGTCGGCCCAAAACCCTCTCTCTATCCCTCGGCCCAAGCCGGCCCGCAGCCGCCGCCCGCGCGCGCGTCCGCCCGCTGACAGGTGGGGCCCACCTGTCAGTCTTCGTCTTCCTCGCGCCGTCGCCGCTTCCTAGCCGCTATAAAAGCACCCCCAAGCCCGCCGCTACCCGCCGCCACCCTCGCCTTCGTCCCTCGCCGCCCGTAGCGCCCTAGCCCCGTGCAGTCTAGCGCCGCCGTCGCCGCTGTCGCTCCAGCCGTGCGCCGCCGTCGCTCCGGTAGTCGCCGTCGCTCGGGAAGGCCGCCGTCATGGTCGCCGTCGCGTCGCCGTCCTCGTCCGCCCCTCCGCCGTCGCTGTCGACCGCCGGAACTCCGTCGCCGTCGTCAAGCCGAAGGTTGCCGCCGCTTCTTCCTCGTCGCCAACGTCGTCCAGTCATCGTCCGCCGTCGCTTTGGTCGCCGGTGAGTTCGCCGTGCCGCCCGCAACCCGTAGAGGCTTTCCGTTCACGCTGTCGTGCCGTGGTTCGCCGGCGAGCTTGCGCGGTTCGGTCGCCGCCGGTGGTGACGTCGTCGCTGACGTCATCGTCGTCGTCCATCCGTGAGCCGCGGTGGATTCAATCGATCTCGGCCGTCCGTTGTGGGTAGGATAGATCTCAGCCGTCCAATCTCGTGAACCGCAGTCGTGCACCCGGTCCACCGCAAACCCTAGCCGCTGACGCAATAAATCCTTTTTTCCTTTTCAAAAATAATTCATTATTGCGTCATAATTCAATTAAAATCCATATAAGTGTTTAATCCGATTTAATCTTTAAAAATTCATAACTAATTCATCTTAGCTCGGATTTAGTTGGTTCAAGTCTCTAAATTTTTCTAAAATTGATATCTACATGTTAAAAATATCCACATGTACTGTTCATGTTTGTTTATGTGCTATTTTGGTGTTTTTGCTCTTTTCTCTTTAGATTCCGACGTTTCCGGAGAGTCCGTTTTCGTAGGAGAAGAATTTGAAGAGTTCCAAGGCCAGCAAGGCAAGTCACACAGATCCCAAACAACCCTTTGAGCATGTTGATCCCGTTTAAAGCTATTGTTTCTATTCAACTATTGCACTTATTTTCGAATGTCATTGGGTGGAATTAACCTATTGTTTGTTGTAGCCCTTTTGTTCTTGATTACTTTATTCCTTGATACCTTGGGTTATTATAAATTGATTAGTTGAGCTTTATATATTGGTTCAGCTAGATATTAGATGTGATTGCTTAGCCATGCTTAGAAACTTTAGCACACTATTGGGATAACTTATGACTCACTATTATTTAATGATGGCTTAATGATAGCTCATGATGGTTATTCATGATTGGTTAATTAATTAATTTGCCAACTAAAACCTGATAATGGTGGGTTGTGAGCACATGGTTTTGATGGTCGTGCTCATGACAATTAAGGACCGGTTCACGAGTTTCGGTTGTGAAACATTAACCGTGCCAACCACAAGCCAGCGTGGGCAACGGCTTTACCTTTTGTATAGCATGGTTCATTGCGGGGCACCAGACTGGGAAGTGGCGGAGATAAGCCCACGGGGGTCGCTGGGGAGTCCATGCCTTGTTTATAAGGGGGTGATTATGATCCAGGAACGGTGCGCTGTGGTGGATTGTGTTGTGCGAGGGGTACTGTCACAGCTCCTTTCCGAGGTACCGTGGTGGTATTGAGGCACATGGTGACATGTTGTGGGGCTATGTCTTGTGGGTACAGTGGTACACCTCTGGCCAGAGTAAAACTATTCGAATAGCCGTGCCCGTGGTTATGGGCGGGTCTAACAATGTCTTTCGTGATTAGTCTCACACCTCTCATCATAATGAAAGATGCTATAACTGGTAATAATTTGATTAGCTCCTGGTTTGGAATGGAATATTCCTGGTTTGGAGATAGAACTGTGCAGCCAGGATGGTTGTTCAGAATGGTTGGGCCTATGCAACAGGGTATGTTGTATAGCGTTGGATTAATATTGTTTAATTATTACTTAACTGTTTTATTAAATTCTGAAATGTTTATTAAATGCTGTTTATGCAAATGAAACCCTATTATGCCATCCTTTGTTACCCTGTGCACTTGCATAATTGCTGCGTAGCTTGCTGAGTATGTCATATACTCATCTTGCAATCATTCATCAGAGGAGGTGTTCTACAGTGATGCTGGTGGTGTGGAGGATTAGGTGTAGCCCTGGTCAAGATGCCTGTGGAGTGGAGTCGTCTGCGCCGTTTATCTTATTTTCTGCTGCTTAGATCTTTATTGATTGAGAGGAACTATCTACCTCTGTAATGACATTTTATTCGCTTATTAATTAAAAGTAATAATTGTACTCTATTATCAATTTGTTATTGTGTGCCTCGGCTGATTCCTGGACGAGGGTTCACACACATGTAAGCGTTTGGAATTTTGGATAGAAATTCCGGGCGTGACAAGTTGGTATCAGAGCCGACTCTCGCGGTTTCACGGGCGCGTGTGTCGCAGTTGCGCAGGCATGGTGCGCATGGCTGGTGTAGACCGGGAGTGGTTACATAGCATGGCACATGTGCTGGCACTGGACACATGGACGTGGCCAAGAGAGGACGTTCCTGGCCTGGGAGAGGCGGGACGTTACACGCACGAAAGAATGCTAAGTTGAACAATGTTGACGGATGGACTGCTACATCAAGCACCCCTGCTATTGGTAAGATTGATGCCTTCCGCTAATTTCTTCGTCTTTAATCCAATATTTCGATATTGTTTTGATATCTAAGGTGCTTCCTCTACCACTAATGAAGGATCACTATATGGAACAGTATGTTCCACCATTCTAAATGATGCACGGGTGGCCGACAAGGAGAATCATGATCCAGATGATCCAGTTGATTGGCTACACAGAAATGATGTCTACAAACCTCGATTCAATGTAAGAAAAGCTTCAAACCTTGAATAGACAGGAGCCGGTTTAGTCATAGGTGAGAACATTAGATACAAGTATGTGCATTGCTCTCTGTTTATAGTGTTAACCAATATTAATCCAAACATATATGTTGTAACTAGATGGAGTTACACAAAGTCAAACTATACAGAAACCAATTGTTCATCATGCCATTCCACCAACCGACTACGTCGAATTCGATAGTGCACTATTCGAGCCTGCAATTGTAGATGGTGTCGTTGATGGTGAGTTCTCAAAAATCACCTGAACAGTTAAATGATCTTATCCATTATTAAAAAATATATCGTCTCATGCATCATTTTATAGGGGGGGGGGGGTTGAGGACGCAGAATGTGCGGACAATGATTTTGAAGGTGTCAGTCAAGTTCCGGAGGATGATGGATACGAGTCATATCGTGTTGATGTTACTGGTGTGATTGGGATCGGTACTGATGACCCACACGATCGTGTGTACCATAAGCTACAAAGAAACACCATGTTTTAAAAAAAGTGCCAGATTGCAAAAACTGTCAGGCAATAAGGTTTCAATTTGAGTCTCTTGGGTTTTGTTGTAGGGAGGGAAAGATAAATGTTAAGATTCCAACGGTGCCTGATGAATTAATACGGTTGTTTACCAGCCAAGTGCATAATGATACAAAGTATTTCAGAAAGCACATACGGTATTTCAACTCCCATTTGTCATTCACGAGCCTTGGAGTGACCCTTGACCAACGAGTCAGCATTGCAGCGGGAACTGGTGTGTATACATTTCGTGTGCACGGTGCGTTGTACCATCGCTTGGATAATTTGGTTCCAGGTTCTCAAGGGCCGCGCCATATGCAGCTCTACTTTTATGATACAGAAGATGCTAATGCACTGGCCCATAGGGTTCGCAGGTCTCCTGACCTTGATATCAACCTTGTTCGGGTCATTTTACGTATTTTGGCGTAGAACCCGTACGTGCAGACCTTCAGCAGAGTTGGATCCATGTCCAATCTAGATGACTACATGATTGAGCTCAACACAAATGTAACACCTAACCAACGAAGATATAATGCTCCCACCGCCTCGCAGGTTGATGTTATCTGGTTAGAGGGGGATGATCCGATGAAAACTTTTGATAGACATGTCTTGGTACATGCAAAAGGTGATAAGCCCTGTTATATCAAAGCATACCATGGTTGTTATGATCCTTTGGCGTATCCTTTATTTAACCCTAATGGGGAGATTGGGTGGAACCTGAAAATGCCGTACGACGATCCCAACCAGATTCCATGTGATGTGGAAATTGATGAAACATGTGAAGCATCAACTTTTGGTGATGCACATACCAACGAAGAAAGCACTTTTGATGATCTTTCGGGTACGTTCACTCATGGCTTTTGTCGAATAATTTCTAAACTTTATGTCTTATGCATTGTTTATGTATATTAATATGTAAGTTTGGACGCAGAGAATGAGGTTGTTGACAATTATCTAGACAATGAAGATGATAATGACGATAGTAGTAAATCTGGCAAAGGGAAAAAGGACAAGTTTGTCACAGTGAGGGAGTACTATTGCTTCAGGCTGCAGGTTAGAAGGGGACTTATAAACATCATTTTGTTCGGAGGACGACTTTTCCAACAATGGGCCATTGACATGTACATCAAAGTCGAGTCTATGATACTCGATTGGTACTCAAAACCTAAGAACCAAAAAAAGATTCGGGCCGAGCTATACCAGGTAAATGGTATAACATATTTCCACAACTATTAATACTGTCTCCCATATGTGATTCAACATACCAATTATTTGATCATGGTATTATTTAATAATTGCAGGGCGTGGTTGACGTGCTTTCTTCTGGAGAGACAAGCGGTTCGGCAGTTGGTAAGAGGGTTGTGCTACCTCGATCTTTTCCGAGAGGTGATCGCGATATGCAACGAAGGTTTCTCAATGCGATGGCTCTTGTCCAGCATTTTGGGAGGCCAAATTACTTCATCACAATGACGTGCAACCCATACTGGGATGAGATAACAGAACATCTCAAACCCGGCCAGCAACCTCAAGATCGACCAGACCTTGTCGCAAGAGTTTTTAGGGCTAAGCTGCGAGATGTGCTGGATCTTATTGTGAAGAAAAAATATTTTGGGGAGGTTCAAGCTTACGCGCACATCACTGAGTTTCAGAAGAGGGGACTACCACATGAACACATCCTATTGATCATGAAGTCAAGCAGTAAATTGACAACCCCAGATGAGTACGATAAAGTGATTTGCGCAGAGATACCAGATAAGGCCAAATACCCTGAGCTATATCGTCTTGTCATCAAGCATATGCTGCACGAACCATGCGGCGCACTGAATAGGAATTGTGCTTGTATGGTGGATGGAGAGTGTCGCTTCGACTTTCCTCGACAATTCAACCAAGCAACACAACAAGGGAAGGACTCGTACCCTTTGTACGGGAGAAGAGATGACGGATGGCGTGTCAAGATTAGAGGTGCAATGTTAAACAATAGGTGGGTGGTCCCATATAATCCAGGACTGCTTATGCGGTATAACTGTCACATCAATGTTGAGGCTTGTGCAAGCATCAAATCTGTGAAGTACCTCTATAAGTATGTGTATAAAGGACACGACTGTGCATCTTTCTCGGTTGATCCATCAAGGGAAATAAATGAGATACAACAGTACAGAAATGCTAGATACGTGACACCACCAGAGGCTATATATAGGATGCTTGGTTTCCCACCGTTCGGTATCTATCCAGCTGTTCTGCAGCTCCAACTTCATCTTCCTAACATGCAGTATGTCACGTATAAGGAGGATGGTAATCTTGAGGATGTTGTAAATTGTCCATCTTCTACCAGGACAACTCTTACGGAGTATTTCAAAATGAATCAAGTAAACCCGGAAGCAAAGAAACTACTATACAAGGAGTTCCCTGAACACTACCATTGGATAACCGGACAGAATGTGTGGCAAAAAAGGAAAACGAAGAGAGGCCAAGTTGGACGGGTTGTGTACGCTGAGGGGGAGAGATACTACTTGAGAGTCCTTCTCAACCACGTGCGAGGTGCAACCTTGTTTGAAGATTTGAGGACAGTGTCAGGTACAACGTACTCTACCTTTAGAGAGGCATGCGAGAAGAGAGGGCTTGTGGAGACGGATAAGTCACATGACGATTGTTTGAATGAGGCATCCACTTTCGAAATGCCATCTGCTCTGCGTCGGTTATTTGCAACCATACTGGTATTTTGTGAAGTCACTGATATCTGTGCACTATGGGACAATCACAAGGCTGCAATGTCTGAAGATTACTGCCGAGGGAACACTAACCCTGCAGCAGTAGAGCAGATGGTGCTACGAGACATACGTGATTTGCTTCATTCCATGGGGAAGGATATCACGGAGTATGGTCTTCCCGAGGTCATTGATATAGGTATTTTTTTTCTTATACTATCACGTCTTTTTCTTATTAATTTACATTTGCACCACCCACCAATAGTTTCATGATGTATATATTTGTTTTCACTAATCAGGTGAATGTTGCAACGACGTAATGACAGATATTATAGAGGAACTTAACGTGCCAGTGGACCAAGACCATTTAGACATATACATATCCCTTAATGATGAGCAGCGTGCAGGATTTGATGAGATCATTGATCATGTAACTAATAAAAAGAGCCATGTATTTTTTATCGACGGCCCAGGTGGCACTGGCAAAACATTTCTGTACAAGGCGCTTCTTGCTAGAGTGTGGTCCGAGGGATTAATAGCCATTGCAACTACGACGTCTAGTATAGCAGCATCGATTTTGCCCGGAGGCCGTACCATGCACTCGAGAATCAAAATCCCTATTAAGATTGCTCACAATAGCATGTGCAACTTCACGAAGCAAAGTGGCACCACAGAATTGCTTCGCATGGCGTCCTTAATTATTTGGGATGAAGCTGCAATGACGAAGCGTCAAGCCGTAGAGACACTTGATAGGTCTCTTCAAGACATTATGGGTTGTTCATTGCCATTTGGAGGAAAGATTATTGTTTTTGGTGGTGATTTCAGACAGGTACTTCCCGTGGTTACACGTGGGATAAGGGCCCAGATAACTGATGCAACATTGCAGAGATCGTATTTATGGGAAAATATTAGGAAGATCAGATTGTCGCATAACATGAGGGCTCAATTTGATCCATGGTTTTCGGAATATCTCCTTAGAATTGGAAATGGCACTGAAAACACTATCAGAGATGATTACATTCGCTTGCCTGATGAAATTGTGATTGCTTGTGGGGATAGCGAGGATTCAGTACACGAATTGATTAATCATGTGTTTCCCTCGCTTGATGATGAAAAGAATGCAAGCTCTGCCTCTTATATGAGCACACGTGCCATTCTATCCACTAAAAATGATTACGTGGACAAGCTGAATGCGAATATGATTGACGGATTTCCAGGGCAGGCCAAGGTTTATCATAGCTTTGACTCTGTTGATGATAACCCTCACAACAGTTATCCTCTGGACTATCTTAACTCTATCACTCCAAATGGTCTCCCACCACACGAGCTAATAGTAAAAATCAATTGTCCCATGATTCTTCTTCGCAACCTTGATCCAAATAATGGATTGTGCAACGGGACTAGACTAATGGTTAGAGCTTTTCAAGACAATGCAATTGATGCTGAGATTATTGGTGGACAACATGCCAGCAAAAGGGTGTTCATCCCACGGATCCCTTTCTCCCTCCGACGATATATCTCTACCTTTCAAATTCAAGAGGAAGCAATTCCCAATACGTCTCAGTTTCGCAATGACCATTAACAAATCACAAGGACAAACCATCCCAAATGTTGGGATCTATCTTCCAGAGCATGTGTTTTCACATGGTCAGCTATATGTCACATTGTCAAGGGGTGTGTCAAAGCTAACAACAAGGATTTTGGCAAAGCCAAATAAAGAAGTTGATTCAACAGGGAAGAGCACTAGAAATATCGTGTATAAAGACGTTCTTGACTAGTGAGCAAAGGTAGGTTCACATGATCTAAATTAATTCAAAAAAAATGAATATAGTAAATTGCTCATCGAATGTTACTCACCATCGTCCTCTTGTTTTGTACAGCACGCCATCACCTTTTATATGGAATGCCATGTGATTATCTTCTACATACTATCTCACATTAGATGCGTCAGTTTGCACCAGGCTGTCATTTGAGATTGTAATTATGGTCCGTATTATATTAAGGGATACATATGCTTACAAAATTGTTCTGGATTATTTTTTTGATCATGGTTCATCCATACAACTTAAATGGATAATGCACCGCAGACAGCCCGCACCACCGCCATCACCATCGCCATCCACCGCATATAGCCCGCACCACTGCCATCACCATCACCATCGCCGCCGCCTTCGCTTGCTTTGCTGTTTTTTTGGGGGAAAAGACAGAGAGGGAGAATAGGGCTGACAAGTGGGCCCTACGCTTTTTAGTTTTTCTCCTATCACTTACATGTGGGCCTTATCTTGTAAAGTTTTATGGTGCTCACGCAATATTATAGTACTGCACTTTACATGAAATATATTTTATATACGATATGGATTGAATTAAAGTTCAAATGCATAGATCATATAAAAATATTTTTTCTAACATGAAATTATAAAAATTATTAAAGACAGATAAAATTGCACCATAGCGTTTAGCACGGGCATGTTACTAGTCAATAAAAGTTGCCACACCTTGCCAAAGGCGAGGTGATCAAATTCTTAGCCACACTTTTTTTAGTCATTGACATGTGGGACCCAATTTATTGAAAGAAAATCTTGCTACAACTGTACATAGCAACAATCAAACATCTATCAAATTTGCCTAACCTTAGGCTTAGCAAAGTGTGGCTTGCAACCAAACACACCCGCAATATTAAAATGTTTCCTATAAGGAGGAGGCTTCACACGCTTCAACACATACAACTTTGAGCTCAAATAGAGTAAACTCACTTGTAGTTTCATACTCCCTACATCCCATTTTGATCATCCCTAAGTAAAGAGCACCAAGACCAAGGATACCAAACCTTATCGTTATGAAATTAATTCTTATCGAATCTTTACACAAGTAAACAAAGAAATAATTTGTTAGGTGATGATCATTTTGGGAAAACCTCAAAAATCTTATATGATAATCAAATTGGGATGAGGGGAGTATTTAATATGTTAGTTTGGTAGAGAGTGAAGGGAAGCTCCGGAAGGAGTGCCACGAAATATCGGAGTTCCTCCGAGAATTTCACGAAGGAGTGTCGAAGTGTTGGCATTCTTCCAACGGAGTTCCGGAGAAAGCCGAGATTGTCGGCCTTCTTCTCTCGGTTGTACATTGGCTGATGCTTCCTTTATTCAAGTAAGTGTTCGAGTTTCTTTATGTTCTTTAATTGGTTCATTGAAGTGAGATATATTCTCATCGGTGTGGATTCGTTGCTTAGTGTGCAACTGGGCGCTCTAGTACTAGAACTTTGGATAAAGAAGTAAGTTTCTGCGCAAGGCTAGAGTAGTAAGTAATAACTTAGGTGTGATGTCTAGGTTAGAAATTACCTTTGTTTGTTGTGTGCTCCACGAAAAGTGAGGTAGGCGGCAGATGGTAACAACCATGTCTGTCCTTCGTATCGCTCCATGTTCGAGTACATCATAGAGCTTAAAGCCGGACTCAGCCTGGCATACCATGGGAGGGCCAGTGCTCGAAGCATTTGATAGAGTTTTACCTATAACTTAATTAATTAATTAACTAAAAGACATAAGAATCCTCTTTTGCCAATTTAGCCTAAGTTGTTGTTCTTGGATCGAATCTTGATCGTCGATTATACACGCTCGTTCCTTGTGTTTGATACTCTCGGAATACACTAAGGGAAAGTGTTACAACGGTATTTAAGAAATATGAACAAGCATAGACATAGTGTCTAGGCTAGAGGTTATCTTAATTTGTTTGTTGTGTGCTCCACATGTTGTAGAGGTAGGTGGCAGGTGGTGGCAGCCTTGTCCGTCCTTCGTAATCCTCCACGTTCAGGTATATCATAGAGCTATAGTCCGGAGTCTCCTTGGTAGACAAGGGTAAGCCGGTGCCCGAAACAATTGATAGAGTTGGCATGACGGGGCGAGCTGTTTACATGTATACCCTACTTTTTACTTTTTAACTTTACCGAATTATTACCGTGAACTAAAAATATGTTTTTTTAAAAAACAATCTACTGTGTTGTTTAGACCAATTATTCTAAGCTACTCCCTTCGCAGCACAACTACTTTAAGTTTCAAGTCTAACCTAAATTTAATTTTATTTGATAGAAATACTAACATTTGATGTTATAATTTTATTGTCACAAATATTGTAGTATACGAGAAATTAAAAATAAAAGATTAGTTTTGGATACCATGTCAGATTTGATCACGTCCTATAAAACGAATGGAATATGTGTTATGTTTATATTAAAAATATTTAGTTTATCTATAAAATCAAATAAATAATCTATAGCAATAATCGGATGCATACTAAAATTCAAGGGGGCTACTTAGGCAGTGGTTGCCACTGGGGATGGCATACCCAGCTTTTTTTTTTTGCCACCTCAAATTTCAACTTCTATAGGACACGTGTACTGATGCGCCGGCCACTGACCCCAAGTGCTGTAACAGCAACCGTGCTGGCTCGGGCTGGCGCGGTGCCTCCTTGGGCCATGGCCTTCAAATTAAATAGGACGTGTTTGGTTGCCTGCATTAGGCTTGGCCCGCATCAGTAGATGCAACTTCATGTTGTTTGGTTGCCTGTGCAGCCTTTTCAGCTTGGCCCCGCTGATGCAAAAAGGGCTCCCCAGCCAGGCTGAGGAGAAACGCTCGATTCGAGCTTCCCATCTCGGCCAGGCCCGGTGGATGCAGCGGGTTGCACCCACGGGTGCAAGGCGTTGCACCGTGCGTGCAAGGGGCAAGCTGGGGTCAATCTGCCCCCTCCTCATTTGCCCCAAAAATCAAAACCTACGATGACCTAAGATGGCACCACCATCCTCTCCGGCGAGGGCGGCGTGCTCGAGCTCGGTCGGATTCGCCAGATCCAGACGCGGCGGAGGCGACATGCTCGAGCTCAGTCGAATCCGCCAGATCTGAACGCCGTCGAGGGAGGACCGTCGCCATCGCCACCTGGGCCTTCACTCTTCCTCGTCGCTTGCGTCGCCGACACCATCACTGTTGTCGGCCGCTAGCTGCGCTGCGTACCTTGAATCCCTCTATGGCTCTATCTCTCCCTCGAGTTTCTTTGGCCGAATCCGGCGACTAGGAACTCAGGGCTGCCACACCGAGCGGCCATGAGCTTCTGGCCACCGGACCCGACCGCATCTACGCCATCGAACATGCTCACGGCCGTGCAGCACGACCAGCAAGCTACCGGCGGTGACAAGCTCTTCCGCGACCTCTCTTTCTCTCTTTTTTTTCTTTTGTTTTTTTCCTTTTCGTTTCGTTTTTTCCTCCGAGAACATCGTGTGCAAGATCATTTGACAATTTTTGTTTAATTGTTGCTGGGAACTTCGTTATCAAATATACTAATTAATGGATTGATTTTAAAAATTTCTCATATGATGAATTTAACATTGAAAATATTGATATAGAAAAATAATCATCTTGTCCAAATTGCAAGAATTTTCATCGGAATATTTCTAAGTGGTATATAAAAAGAAAAGTGTCAGGGTTATGGATACCACATACCTAATAGTAGTTGACTAAATCTCGGCATGATCTTATACGGAAACTGACCTCGAGGGAGTTCTGGATAAGGAAAGACAACCAGAGTTCTACATGGAAACGACAAGGACTACTCGGATTGTATCCATATTGGTTTCCCTAGTTCTACTTGGATAAGGGGACACCTATGGGTATAAATACAAGCCCCCCTAGAAGGACAGGGGGACACACCCACCATGAAGGATCAACACCCAACTCAATCGACATAGAAGCCTACATACGCCAAGACAAGCCGCCGGATATCGACATCAGAGATACGCCTGGATCGACCCTATCCGGTACCTTCAGAGGCCGGCCGTAGGGATCTAGCACTGTCTCTGATTTCGTCGGGCGCGAGCTCGAGGAGGAAGGCTACCCTGTTGTCGACTACGAGTCAGACCTTCAGACCGCCATGTCGACAACAGTTAGATAGGCTACCCTACATATTGTACTGGTGTGATTATGGTGAATAAAAAGCAACATCGGCTCCGGCCAACAGGATGTAGGGCTATTACCTGATTGCTCAGGGGCCCGAACCTGTATAAAAATCCTCGTCCCCATCTCTTTTACCTCAGTCTCGCGTATATCCTAGCACCGATGATCCCCATACTATGCAAATACCAGAATTACGACATCAAACGTCGACAGTGTCGCGCCAGGTAGGGGGATTTTGATGCTCTAGGATTTCGACGAGATGGGTTCAAAAGATGGATTCTCCAACAACAAGCTACTCGACGACTTCGGCTATGGAGATCTAACCCGACTGGAATATGTCTTCCAACGAGATCGGAATCATCATCAACAATTCAATCTACAAAGCCCCTGTCTTTGATCGAGTCCGATTGACATCTGGTCGACTGGTGCAGCAACGCAGATCGCGGGGTGACATCATCAATATCTCTTGTTTGGACTCGGACAAGACTCAGGAGGAAATACCAGCCCTGCATGCACAGCAGTACAACACATACGTGCACACCAGTGCTGCGTACACACGGCTGTGCAATATATAGTCTACTCTAAATACAAATCAACAGAGGTATTTAGTAGATTGATTTTTAAAATTAATCTACTAATTCCGTAGATACATCCGGCATGTATCTACAAAGGTACGCAATATTTTATACACAATTTATCTTACCTATTTTTCCAATTTATACAGCATTGTCAGATCAACAATTTATTATGTTTACCTAGGGCATGCTTCTTATACAATATCTATTGTGCGAGTGCTTCTGATGTCAGGCCAACTACGGTCTAACGCTGGGGGCTCGCTCTGCTCTCTTCTGTATAAATCATGCTTGTTTACGGTTTACATAATCCATGATATTTAATCTGCTCGTTATATCCTGATAATACTAGAAGATCCACGCAGTTTTTGAGTACATACTCGATATTATCTGCTATATGTCTTGCCTTCTAGAAAACAATTTTCAGGAACAACTGAGCACTCGAGTAGGTTGTGGTCGAGTACACTCCATTATCGAGAACATTCTCGACAAATGCGGAGTTATCGCACCCGACCTGCCAACGAAGACCGACAACCTATCTCATAGCACTGGCCATCGCTGGACTACTCGAGAAAAGGTTGTTAACGGATAATTCCTCGCGAACGCCGTCGGCTTGATCACCCGACATGATTGCGAACGGACATCTGGATATGCCACGAGTTGGGTGTGTGAGTCATGCTGGCCACATGAGACACACATGTAATAAACCAATTCTAGCACTTCTATTGGTGCTCGAGAGATAATTCTACTCGCTCGCTGGTTCTCGCACCAGGACGTAGCAATCTCTCACACCACAACTTCCATTGGTGCTCGAGAGATAATTCTACTCGCTCGCTGGTTCTCGCACTAGGACGTAGCAATCTCTTGCACCGCAACTTCCATTGGTGCTCGAGAGATAATTCTACTCACTCGCTGGTTCTCGCACTAGGACGTAGCAATCTCTTGCACCGCAACTTCCATTGGTGCTCGAGAGATAATTCTACTCGCTCGCTAGTTCTCGCACCAGGACGTAGCAATCTCTCACACCACAACTTCCATTGGTGCTCGAGAGATAATTCTACTCGCTCGCTGGTTCTCGCACTAGGACGTAGCAATCTCTCGCACCGCAACTTCCATTGGTGCTCGAGAGATAATTCTACTCGCTCGCTAGTTCTCACACCAGGACGTAGCAATCTCTCACACCACAACTTCCATTGGTGCTTGAGAGATAATTCTACTCGCTCGCTGGTTCTCGCACCAGGACATAGCAATCTCTTGCACCGCAACTTCCATTGGTGTTCGAGAGATAATTCTACTCGCTCGCTGGTTCTCGAACCTGTACGTAGCAATCTCTCGTGCCTTAACTTCAGATGGTTGAGGAACAGCTATGACTGGTCTTCGACCGGCAGCGTAGCGGTCCTCGTGCCACAACTCCAAATGATTGAGAAACACCTACTCACTGGTTCTCAACCAGTTGATCGTAGTGATCTCTCGTACATTTGCTTCTAGTGGTCGAGTTACGACTACTGCCTGGTCCTCGACCAGCGATGTAGCGTTTCTCCCACTATTTCCACTTTAAGTGGTCGAGTTACGACTACTGCCTGGTCCTCGACCAGCGATGTAGCGTTTCTCCCGCTACTTCTACTTTAAGTGGTCGAGTTATGAATACTGCCTGGTCCTCGACCAGCGATGTAGCGTTTCTCCCGCTACTTCCACTTTAAGTGGTCGAGTTATGCCTGGTCCTCGACCAGCGATGTAGCGTTTCTCCGGCTACTTCCACTTTAAGTGGTCGAGTTACGACTACTGCCTGGTCCTCGACCAGCGATCTAGCGTTTCTCCGGCTACTTCCACTTTAAGTGGTCGAGTTACGACTACTGCCTGGTCCTCGACCAGCGATGTAGCGTTTCTCCGGCTACTTCCACTTTAAGTGGTCGAGTTACGACTACTGCCTGGTCCTCGACCAGCGGTGTAACGATTCTCCCACTATTTCCACTTCAAATGGTCGAGTTATGACTACTACCTGGTCCCCGACCAGAGGTGTAGCGATTCTCCCATTACCTCTACTTCAACAAAGTTGATATCAGGTACACAAGATCGCCAAGTGTTTTACCTAGAGATCCCTTACCACGACGACACCTAGCGTTGAAACCTATCCTACTGTCCTTTATGCCGTCTTGACAAGGTCTCCGAGGAACCTAAGGGAACTTCGGCTGGGGACGCCCAGAGCCGATAAGGCCTTGTCGGATCCTTCAGAGACGAAAGACCATGTAAGATCTGGTCGTGTAAGAGTTCTCGCCGTGCGTATTAACCAAGCTGTGTAATCGGAAATTGACTTTTCCAACTTCATGGCTGGGGGCTAGGATCAGTGCTTATTCAACCAAGGTAGGTCAAGGGTCCAAGAGCCTTATCCTCCGAGAACGATTCTCCGACGACAAGGTTGGGGGCTAGGGAGAGTATATGACTCTAGAAACTGACTGATCGAAGTCGGTAAGAGAGAAGACGCTCATACACAAAACATTGGTCGGTAAAATTAATTCATTTTTAGTTTTCCATACATATTATAACATGTTACCCTTTGAAAGTTCGCTCGGGGGCTATTTCTATCTAATATTATTTTCTGAGTATTGATTTCAGGAAAATTCTATTCGACATTGTCGAAGACCTCACGTCTTTATGGTTTTACACCAAGATCGACTAAGGAGAGTACGACAAATGTTGACAAGGCTCCGTCGCAGACTCTACGCCTTCTCAATCGCTCGAGAATGGTTGCTGGATCTCGACAAGGAATACAGAATGAAGAGATGGTGTACTCGCTGAGATAAAATTTCTTGACTTCAATCCAAATTCTCGATTACAGCAAGACAGGAGACTTAGTCGTACGCTCTATACTTTCTCGGTCGACATCAGAGATTGACTTAGACAAACCCTTTCGGTGCCCGCACGAGACTGATAAAGGAAGTCTAACGTTATCTCTAAACTCACCGAGAACGGTCACGTGAGCTTGATAACAGTTCCTCCGAAGTCTGCGGTTGAGAATATGAACTCGTTCATTTGCATCGAAGTCGGGGGCTACTGTCAGGGTTATGGATACCACATACCTAATAGTAGTTGACTAAATCTCGGCATGATTCACCACATACCATATCTTATACGGAAACTGACCTCGAGGGAGTTCTGGATAAGGAAAGACAACCAGAGTTCTACATGGAAACGACAAGGACTACTCGGATTGTATCCATATTGGTTTCCCTAGTTCTACTTGGACAATGGGACACCTATGGGTATAAATACAAGCCCCCTAGGAGGACAGGGGGACACACCCACCATGAAGGATCAACACCCAACTCAATCGACATAGAAACCTACATACGCCAAGACAAGCCGCCGGATATCGACATCAGAGATACGCCTGGATCGACCCAATCCGGTACCTTCAAAGGCCGGCCGTAGGGATCTAGCACTGTCTCTGATTTCATCGGGCGCGAGCTCGAGGAGGAAGGCTACCCTGTTGTCGACTACGAGTCAGACCTTCAGATCGCCATATCGACAACAGTTAGATAGGCTATCCCACATATTGTACTGGTGTGATTATGGTGAATAAAAAGCAACATCGGCTCCGGCCAACAGGATGTAGGGCTATTACCTGATTGCTCAGGGGCCCGAACCTGTATAAAAATCCTCGTCCCCATCTCTTTTACCTCAGTCTCGCGTATATCCTAGCACCGACGAACCCCATACTATGCAAATACTAGAATTGCGACATCAAACGTCGACAAAAAGGTATCCATAGCCGTGGACCATACAACCAACCAAACAAAATGTATTCCAAAGTGTATATTTCATGCAATCAACCAAACAGAATCTCATGCTAGCCAGGCTAAACGGATGCAAACAACCAAACAACTGCAAGGGCATCTCCTGGGCTAGGCCAAACTCAGCCTAGATGGAAGAGATGGGCCAGGATGAGGGTATGCAAGAAACCGAGACTAAAGATCATTTTTAACCACGGTTCAATAGCTATCAGGTCATGTTAGGCCCCCAACACTCTACTAGAAAATGCATTTTTTCCGACGTGAGAGTCTTTTTCTCATAGGCGGACATGACCTTTGGAGCCAAATGACCGTCTACAAAAATATAAATCGGGGTGAAGTTCGTTGTCCTCCTGCGAAAATAGATTTTCGCAGGCGGACCTTATATGGTCCGCCTGCAAAAATCGTACCTACTTCTCCTCCACCCCCTCCCCACCACTCATTTCCCTCGCTAAACTCTCTTTCTCTCCCTCAACATTTCTCCAATCCCTCCCCTCCCTGCCTCCACCGGCGGCGGCGGCGGCGGCGACGACGACGACAGCGCGCGCGGGGTGGCGGCGGTGGCTCCCCCCTCCCTCGCAGATCTGGCGGGGGAGGCCGGCGGGGGCGGCGGCGGCGACGACGGCGCGGGACGGCGGTGGCGGGTCCCCTCCCTATCCCTCCCAGATCTGGCCAGAGGGAGGCCTGGGGAAGGCGGCGAAGCGTTGGGCAAAGACGACGACGGCTCGGCGGCGGCGGCGTATGGCGCGCGCGGGCTGGCGGCGGCGGCTCCCCTCCCCCCTCCCTCACAGATCTAGCCGAAGGAGGGATGGCGGGGCCGGCGGCGGCGGCGGCGGCGAGGCGGTGGTGTGATTTTTTTGTTTGTTTATTGGATTTTCGCAGGGGGGCCGTTGCTTCGAGATTTTCGCAGTCGTTGGGCCGCAGTCGATCCTCCCTCACGCCTGCAAAAAATACTTTTGGCTTCCTGCAAAAATGCTTTTTCTAGTAGTGCCGATATTTAGTCCCGGTTGGCATTACCAACTGTGACGTCCTGGTTGGTAACACCAACCCGAACTAAAGATATTTTTAGTCCCGGTTGATGTTACCAACCCGGACTAAAGATGCCTCTAGGGGTAGTTTAAAAAGAAAGCATATCTATCCAAGTTAGATGTGTATTGTAGGTGGGATGGTAATGCGCGTGAGGGCTGAGAAGAGAGGTCTTGAGTTTGAATCGCCCCACACGTTTTTTTACTTGGTATGCATTTTAATTTAGTCCCGAATTATGCGCAACCGGTACTAAAAACGGTTGCGAACCTTCTTCGTGCTGTAGCGGGCCTGTGTCATGCTGGCCTGGACCGCCCGTTTGGCTAGCTGAAGGTATAGATAAAATGAGTATTATTCAATAGGTAAATGTAATGGGTGTGTTCGGCTGCAATGGCTGCAGCTGCTGCAGCCTATACGAACAGTGAACCAAGAAAAAATAAAAAAAACGGCTGGCTGCAGCAGCTGCTGTAACTGCCCGCTGAACAGGCCCAATATAGATATGTGGGCGAATAAAATATGCTCAAAAGTTGCACGAAGTTATTTATCTTTATAATAAATCATCCCTATAAAATTTAACTGAATTTGATAAGATTTTATAGTGTGACACAAGTTTAAAAGTTTTGTATCCAAATTTTAGGCACATATAATGGCTATGGAATATGTATGAAAGTGGTGTGGAGATTATGGGTATCTCATACCAGCATGGTTATCCGACTGGTTATAGGGGATAACTTATTTCTACCTATTTTAAAAATTAAAGATGTTTTTGTCGTAGCTTTTGGTACGTCATCCGAGTTAATCTCCGTATCGAGTTGCTTTTTGCGTTAATCTCCGTTTCCGATTTCGCATTGGATCACAACGCGTGATGCGGAGGGGTGAAGATCGCATCAGACGTGCTTGTGTAACTGAAACGGGCTTGGGCAACATCTGATCCTGCCGGTTTGATGTAGAGCCGGCCAGCCCATTAACGGCCTAACCACAGCTTTCTCTGTGTGGGTCCTATTTGATCAGTCAACTAAATCTATATACCTTCCGATATGTTTTTTTGCCCGTTGTTTTTTTTCCGTATGCGTTTTTTTCGCATGGGCCTGGGTCCCCATCGTTTAGCTTATTTCCTAATAAACCAAAACGGTTTATTAGGAAATAAAAATGAATTTGTAGGTAAAATTTTTATAAATGTATTCTTCGTGACTAAAAATCAATGTTGAAAAAGAAACTACGTTAAAAATATCTCAAAATCAATCTCAAAATTAAGTTTGAAAAATTGAAAATTTGGCTTTTTCTTTGACTGATTAGGGCATCTGATGGGGGCCCTGGTTTTTTTCCGTCCGACTTGGTTTTTTGCACGCGCACGCGGTTTTTTCGAAGAGCTCAGTTTTTATTCCGACCGATTGGTTTCTTTGGGCCCGGTTTTTTTCGGTCTAATTCGTTTTTTTTCACGCGGTTTTGTTTTGCCGGGTTTTACCCAATCCAATTTTTTTTCTCTTTTTTCCGTCCTATATTTTTTCTTGAGATAATCCATAAAATGCCATTGACAAGCGTCTAAGTGCCAGAAATACAATCGACAAGTGTGAGTTTCAAGAGATGCTATCGTACTAACGATTTTGTCCCAAAAATGTCATCGCCGTTAGGGTTCTGTCCATTCCGTGCTGTTAAATACACTGTTCATCCTATAGAACTTAACGGCGCAGAATGGACGGAACCCTAATGATGATGGTATTTTTAGAACAAAATCGTTGTACGATGGCATTTCTTGGATCTCACACTTGTTGATGGCATTTCTAGGACTTAGACGCTTGTCAATGGCATTTCATGGATTATCTCTTTTTTTCCTTAGTGGGTCGCATTTTTTTGTCGCGGTTTATTTGGTGGGCCCGGTTTTTCCCACCGCTGTTTCTGATAAGTTTTTTTTGGTGCGCACTGGATCGAATCCCAAATCTATCTATACCTAATCTCTATCTCTACTATTATAAAAATTAGATCCTGGGACGCGCCTTTGCGCGCAGTATGAAGGACCAGCGAAGCAGGAAACAGTGGTGATGCTATGATAAGCTTTTTTTTTTTTGGGATAGTTGATTGTGGCGAGGGATGTACGTGTTATCCGTGATGGACTGACCACAAAAGAACAGTGTGTGACATGGTCTCCAGGCAAGTAGCTGGACCAGGTGAAGGTAAAGAACACAGGTCAACAGATCCGAAGAAAACAACTCAGAGGAGCATACTGTAAATATATGTCACGCCCGAAATTTCTATCCAAAATTCCAAACGCTTACATGTGTGTGAACCCTCGTCTAGGAATCAGCCGAGGCACACAATAACAAATTGATAATAGAGTACAATTATTACTCTTAATTAATAGGCGAATAAAATGTCATTACAGAGGTAGATAGTCCCTCTCAATCAATAAAGATCTAAGCAGCGGAAAAAAATAAGATAAACGGCGCAGACGACTCCACTCCACAGGCATCTTGACCAGGGCTACACCTAATCCTCCACACCATCAGCATCACTGTAGAACTCCTCCTCTGATGAATGATTGCAAGGTGAGTATATGACATACTCAGCAAGCCACGCAGCAAATATACAAGTGCACAGGATAACAAAGGATGGCGTAATAGGGTTTCGTTTGCATAAACAGCATTTAATAAACATTTCAGAATTTAATAAAACAGTTGAGTAATAATTAAACAATATTAACCCAACGCTATACAACATACCTTGTTGCATAGGCCCAACCATTCTGAACAACCAATCCCGGCTGCACAGTTCTATCTCCAAACCAGGAATATACCATTCCAAACCGGGAGCTAATCAAATTATTACCAGTTATAGCATCTTTTATTATGATGAGAGGTGTGGGACTAATCACGAAAGACATTGTTAGACCCGCCCATAACCGCGGGCACGGCTATTCGAATAGTTTTACTCTGGCCAGAGGTGTACCACTGTACCCACAAGACACAGCCCCACGACATGTCACCATGCACCTTGATACCACCACGGTACCTCGGAAAGGAGCTGTGACAGTACCCCTCGCACAACACAATCCACCACAGCGCACCGTTCCTGGATCATAATCACCCCCTTATAAACAAGGCATGGACTCCCCAGCGACCCCCGTGGGCTTATCTCCGCCACTTCTCAGTCTGGTGCCCCGCAATGAACCATGCATACAAAAGGTAAAGCCGTTGCCCACGCTGGCTTGTGGTTGGCACGGTTAATGTTTCACAACCGAAACTCGTGAACCGGTCCTTAATTGTCATGAGCACGACCATCAAAACCATGTGCTCACAACCCACCATTATCAGGTTTTAGTTGGCAAATTAATTAATTAACCAATCATGATTAACCATCATGAGCTATCATTAAGCCATCATTAAATAATAGTGAGTCATAAGTTATCCCAAAAGTGTGCTAATGTTTCTAAGCATGGCTAAGCAATCGCATCTAATATCTAGCTGAACCAATATATAAAGCTCAACTAGTCAATTTATAATAACCCAAGGTATCAAGGAATAAAGTAATCAAGAACAAAAGGGCTATAACAAACAATAGGTTAATTCCACCCAATGACATTCGAAAATAAATGCAATAATTGAATAGAAACAATAGCTTTAAACGGGATCAACATGCTCAAAGGGTTGTTTGGGATTTGTGTGACTTGCCTTGCTGGCCTTGGAACTCTTCAAATTCTTCTCCTGCGAAAACGGACTCTCCGGAAACGTCGGAATCTAAAGAGAAAAGAGCAAAATCACCCAAACAGCACATAAACAAGCATGAACAGTACATGTGGATATTTTTAACATGTAGATCTCAATTTTAGAAAAATTTAGAGACTTGAACCAACTAAATCCGAGCTGAGATGAATTAGTTATGAATTTTTAAAGATTAAATCGGATTAAAACACTTATATGGATTTTAATTGAATTATGACGCAATAATGAATTATTTTTGAAAAGGAAAAGATGATTTATTGCGTCAGCGGCTAGGGTTTGCGGTGGACTGGGTGCACGGCGACGGTTCACGGGAACGGACGGCCGAGATCGATCCATCCAAAACGAACAGCCGAGATCGACCGGTCCACGGCCGGACCACGGCGGACAGCATCGATGACGTCGGCGATGACGTCATCTCCGGCGGCGGCTCGGGCACGCAAGCTCGCCGGCGAACGACGGCACGACGACGCGAACGGAGGGCACCTACGGGTAGCGGACGGCACGGCGAACTCACCGGTGACCAAAGAAGCGGCGGAAGAACAACGGACGGCGACGGCGGCGAAGAAGAAGTGGCGGCGACCTTCGGCTTGACGACGGCGACGGTGCTTCGGCGGCCTACGGCAACGACGGAGGGGCGGACGAGGTCGGCGACGGCTTGGCGATCACGACGGCGGCCTTCCCGAGCGACGGCGACGACCGGAGCGACGGCGGCGCACGGCTGGAGCGACGGCGGCGACGGCGGCGCTAAGCTACACGGTGCTAGGGCTCTACCGGCGACGAGAGGCGAAGGCGAGGGTGGCGACGGGTAGCGGAGACACCGGGGATCCTTTTATAGGGGCAAGGACACGGCGGCGAAGGCCCACGGCGACCGGCGACGAGAAGGAAAGTCTAGGGTTCGGAGGAGAGAGATGAATCCGATTCGAGATCGAATCCACGAATTTCCAAAGCGATTTAGATGAAGTTCCAAAAGGGAAAAGATAGAGGAGGTCCCGAAGATCATTTCCCCTCTATTGATTTCACCGGAGAAGGAAAGGCGCGGCCAGATTTGGAAGGAGACGGCGGCGGCGCGACGCTAGGGTTCGGGCGGCGGTGGCGGCGCGAGGAAGACGAAGACTGACAGGTGGGCCCCACCTGTCAGCGAGCGGACGCGCGAGCGGGCGGCGGCTGCGGGCCGGCTTGGGCCGAGGGAGAGAGAGAGAGTTTTGGGCCGACTTTCGGCCCAAAGCCAAAAGAGACTTTTAAAAACCTTTTTCAATTTAAATTATTCATGAAATGCAATTCCATTATTAAAAATACTTCCTTAGCTCAAATAAATCCCAGAAAAATCTAGGAATTATAGAATTAAGCAAAGTATTTAATGAAATTTTATCTGTCCCCATTTTATATTGGAATTTATTATTTAAAATTAGATCTTCTCTTCTAGGCTTTTAAAATAAATTCTAATAATTCCAATTTAGACAACAATTTATATATTTGGGATTTTTAGGGTGTGACAATATATGTTTACCAGCATGGACGTATATAAACAGGAATAATTTAGATTAGCTCATTTGTGCATAATAATAGTATCCTAATCAGTAATCTATCTTGCATGATAAAAACAACAAATATCATACGACAGCTATAAAACAATGGGCAGTTCACTATCAACGTTGAGCATTCAGCCATTCATATTCAAACTTCAGTTTGTTAAATAAGGATAGAAGCTTATACTTTGGAAGAGTGTCTCCCGGCTTATCCAATAATAATGCTCATCCTGTATAGGGGCATAAATGGGCAGAGAGTACAAATCTTTTCCCATAAGGGTAGATAATATTCAATAAAAAACTATTGAAATAATTCATTAACAGAAAAGTCAGATCAGATGAGGTCCTTCCAACTGGATTTCTGTACCAGTTTTGGATTCAACTTCAGTACGATCAGATGAGGTCTTGAATCCTACCCCCTTAGTAGTTGTTCCACCGTCGGATTTTTTAGCACTCCCTGATCCTAGTCCTGAAGCTCCAGTGAAGAGAAGCTATAAGAAGAGAGTTGCTGGTTCACCTGTTGTCACCACAGGTTTAAGGAGAAGTTCTAGGCTTCTTGCCATCTCTGATGGACATAAGACTAATGTAATTGATAATAGTTTGGTGGAACCTGATCCTAATCAAGGTGTTGGGAAACCAAGAGGAATATCAGTTAAGAAGCTCAAGCAGGTTGCCCATGAGGTTGGAATTTTATTTTCTGGAGGCATGCTGCATGATTCTGATTTTGCTTCCTCTCTCTCTGACATAACTGGTTCAGCTGAAGCTGCAGTGCCATCTGATTGCCCTATTCCTCTTCTTCAGAAAATGGCAACTGATCTTTGTGGAGTCCCTCCTCTGGATGTGACCCAAGAAGGCCTTCTGTCTCCTTCAAGGAATGATGATGCTGAGTCCTAGCTTGTTACCCGTTAGGTCTTTCAGGAATAATGACAGAGGTTTGTCCCTCTGTTTAGGTTTCAGATTTGGTGTCTGTTTCAGTCTCAGTTGTTCTGTGTCCTCCTTGTCTCTTTTGGCCTGTGTTATGTCTGCTACTCTGTTTGCTCTTTTAAATATTATCAATTACCAGCTATCTTTTCCAGAATGTAATTTTATTATATTCTGTCAGCCATATCTTTTTTATGTCCTTTATGAATAATCATACAAGAAGCTGGAATATTCTATGTTGGAATGTTAGGGGGGTTAATTCTGCTGATAAGTGTAGAGCTGTCAGACAAGCTGTTGATGAGAGTGGTTGTACAGTTTTTTGCTTACAGGAAACTAAAGAGGCTTTTGACACTGCTTACATTAAAAAATTGGCCCCTAAAAGGTTTGATTCTTTCACTTTCTCTCCCTCTGTGGGGGCTTCAGGGGGCATTCTGGTTTGCTGGGTTGGGGCTGTTTTTACAGCAAACATAACATGTATTAATAGGTCTGCAGTGATTGTCAATTTTTGCTCAAAACATTCTGGTGAATCCTGGACACTTGTCTCTGTTTATGGTCCATGCAGTGAACCTGACAGGTCTCTTTTTGCTCAGTGGCTTTTTGAGTTGCAAATCCCTGATGATGAAAATTGGATTCTTATGAGGGACTTTAACTTTTATAGATCAATTGACAATAGAAATAGGGCAGGTGGTGATATGAATGATATGATGATTTTTAATAGTATTATCAGTAATCTAGGCCTGCTTGAATTGCCTTTAAAGGGAAGAGCATATACTTGGAGTAATATGCAAAACTCTCCACTCCTTGAACAGCTTGACTGGTTTTTTACATCTGTGTCTTAGACTGCCAGCTACCCTAGTACCTTGGTTAAGCCTTTGGCAAGGGTAATCTCTGATCATATTCCTTGCGTGGTTCAGATTCAAACGTCCATTCCAAAAGCTGATCTTTTCAGATTTGAGAATTTTTGGATAGAGCATGAAGGTTTCTACCAGTTGGTTTCCTCTGTCTGGAATAATCATGGCTCTGATTTTGATGCTGCTAAATCCATAACAGCTAAATTTAAGTGCTTAAGGAAGGCTCTTAGAAAATGGAGTAAGGGTCTTTCTAGACTGTCTAATTTGATTGCTAATTGCAACCTGTCAATCTCTTTTATTGACAGGCTAGAAGAGTTAAGAGATTTGACCCTGGCGGAGTGGAATTTAAGATCAATTGTTAGAAAGAGGGTTCTGCAGTACCTCAGATATAAACAGATTTATTGGCAAAAGAGATGCACTATTAGGTGGGCTACTTTTGGTGGTGAGAATACTAAATTTTTTCATGCTGCTGCTACTGAAAGGTACAGAAAAAATTTAATCACTCATTTGCAGTCTACTGATGGTAGGATTTTAACTGATCATAATGAAAAGGTAGAGATTATCTTTCAAACTTTTCAGCAGAGAATGGGTGTTTCTACTCTTCCAACTATGCATTTTGATCTTGAGGATCTCATAACCAGGCATGACAATCTGGAATATCTCTCAGTTAATTTTTCCATTCTGGAGGTTGATGAAATTGTTAGTAAAATGCCTACTGATAGGGCTCCTGGACCTGATGGATTTAATGGGTGCTTCATGAAAAATTGTTGGCCTATAATCAAGCAAGACTTTTATACTCTCTGTGCTCATTTTTGCAATGGTACTTTGTCTCTTGAGAGTTTAAATAGGTCTTTTATCACCCTGGTTCCAAAGAAGCCAAGTCTTGAAAAGGTCAATGATTATAGGCCCATTTCTTTGCAAAGTGTAGCTTTAAAGCTTCTAACCAAGGTACTGGCAGATAGGTTGCAGTCAGTGATCACAGAACTTATTCATCACAATCAATATGGTTTTATTAGAGACAGAACTATACAAGATTGTCTTGCTTGGTCATTTGAGTACCTGCATCAGTGCCAACAGTCAAAGCGAGAAATAGTGCTCTTAGAGCTAGATTTTGAAAAGGCTTTTGACATAATTGAACACTCGGTTATTTTGAATATTATGAAGCAAATGGGTTTTGACTCTAAATGGTTGAGTTGGATTAACTTGATCTTTTCATCAGCTTCCTCTTCAGTGCTGCTCAATGGTGTCCCAGGGAAATCTTTTTATTGCAAAAGGAGTGTGAGGCAAGGGGATCCCTTGTCCCATCTTTTATTTGTGCTAGGTGCTGATCTTTTGCAGGCTGTAATTAATAAAGCCTATTCACAGGGGGTACTTTCTATTCCCATTCCAACACCTGAAAATGATTTTCCTGTAGTACAATATGCAGATGATACTTTGCTCTCCTTGACAGCTTCCTCAAAAGAACTTTTTTGTCTAAAGGCTATCCTCAACACCTTTGTTGATTCTACTGGTTTAAAGGTTAATTACAGTAAATCTTGCATGATTCCTTTGAATGTGGATCCAGAAAAAGTCCAGCATCTTTCAGGGTTGTTTGGTTGTTCTGTTGGATCACTACCTTTTACATATTTGGGCCTCCCTTTGGGAACCATGAGACCAAAGGTAATTGACTTTGCACCTGTTGTTGATAGAATTGAAAGGAGGCTCTTAGCTACCTCTGCTCTTTTGTCTTATGGCGACAGAATTACAATGGTAAATTCGGTCCTTTCATCCCTCAATACTTATTACATGTGTTCCCTCTCCCTTCCAAAATCTGTGATTGAAAGTATTGATAGAGCAAGAAGGCATTGCCTATGGAGGGGATCAGACATAAATTCTAGTAGGAAATCCTTAGTGCTTTGGGAGAGAGTTTGTCAACCAAAGAATAGAGGAGGCTTGGGTGTTATTTATCTCAATCTTCAGAATGCTGCTCTCTTAATGAAAAATTTGCATAAATTTTACAACAGGCATCCTATTCCTTTGGTTAATTTAATTTGGACCTCTTATTACTCTGATAAATTACCACATGCTGTTCACCCAAGAGGTTCCTTTTGGTGGAACGATGTGTTGCAATTTGTGGATATTTTCAGAAGTTTGTCAAGTTGTAAAGTGGGTGATGGGAAAACTTGTTTGTTCTAGGATGATTTTTGGAATGGTAAAGTCAGGTCAGCTGTTTACCCTAGAATTCACTCTTTTGCACTCTCTCACAAGGACTCAGTAAGCATAACTTCTACTAAAAGCATATCACAGCCTTTTGCTCTGCCTTTATCTAAACAAGCTTTCCAGGAATATGAATCCATGAGTGAAGCTGACCCCCTCAACTTATTATCTGGTGATAAAGATGTTTGGGCTTATGTATGGGGGAATGGACTGTTCTCTTCACAGAAAATTTATGCAATAAATTTCATGCATGTTCAAGCCCCTGGGTACTTAAATTGGATTTGGAAAAGCAAATGTTCTATGAAAGTTAAGGTGTTTGCTTGGCTTCTCCTAATTGACAAATTAAACACTTATGATATGTTGCAGAGAAGGCACTGCCCTCCTGAAAATTCTGATCTAGCATGTGTCCTTTGTCCAGCTCAAGCAAGGGAAACATCTTTCCACCTTTTCTTTCAATGTCAATTCAGCTCAGATTGTTGGGCGCAGCTGGGAATTGTCTGGAACCTTTCTCTTAATTTTGATGATATGCTGCTGCAGGCAAAGATCTCATATAGATCCACTCATTTTGTTGAAAAAATTCTCTATGCTGCATGGAACATTTGGAAGCAACGAAATGCTCTCGTTTTTCAGAATGTACCACCTTCGGTTGTTTCCTGGAATGCTCTCTTTAAGATTGATCTTTCCCTTTTAGTCTTTAGATTAAAAGTTTCTGAGAGACAAGCTTTATCTCAGTGGATAAACATTTTGTAAATATTTTGTATTCCTTCTTTTAATTTAATTTATTAACTGTGGGGGCTTCCCCTACAGTGTTTCCCCTCAAAAAATAAAAAACTTGTTAGATCATATGACAAAAAGCCTAATGTTAATGTGATTGATTATCCTGAAGCTAGTGATAGTGAGGAGGAGGGTGATCATGATATTGTTGCCGAATGGTGATGGACTAATAAAAATAAGCCTTTTGTTTGCTCTAACCTAATGCCGACTCCTCGCAAAGATCGGTAAAGTGAGGTTAAATATAGTTTTGATGTGGCCAAGTGTGATAAAATCTTTGATTATCTTTTACAAGAGAAACAAATTAGATTACCTAAAGGCCATGTCATACCATCTCAAGAAGAGTTGAAACGTCAAGCATATTGTAAATGGCATGATTCTCATTCTCATTCTACTAATGATTGCAATGTGTTTCGACGACAGGTTCAATCGGCCATAGATGAAGGACGATTGAAGTTCACCGATGGCTCCAAGATGAAGCTTGATCATGATCCTTTTCCGCTGAATACAATTAATTTCAATGATAAAAAGGTGTTGATTCGGCCGGAGCAAGCCGAATCTACTAAAGTAAAAGGGGTGGTCATTGGCGAGCCAAGGCCTAAGATGATAGTGCCAAAGAAGCCGGAGGTTGGCGTTTGGAAGGAGAATAAGAGTGGAGCTTCAACTTCTAAAGCCCCTAGGAAGACCAAAGTGACTTTTGATATGCTTTTGGAGAAATATGAGAAGCAAGGTGGTGAGAGAATTCGCAACAAAGGAAAAAGACCAAGATCACCTCCTATGGAGCGATTTAGTCATTCACCAAGACGGTCGCATTCACCTCCATATCATCATCCACAAGACATGTCATGGGGTTCTTCTCCAATGCCGCCGCCGTGTTATCCTTATCCTTATTACATGCCATGGGGGGCAACGCCGCCAATGTTCAATCATATACCTCCAATGCAATTCAACCAAGGGTGGGGAGGACCGAGGAGGCCAATGCATGAACGTTTGTCTTCACCAAGCAATGGCCGGTTTTATGGTAAAAATCGGGTTAATGAAGAAAGGAGGGAAGGAAAGCGCATCAAGGTGGAGGCAAGGACTTCGGAAGTAATTACCATCAAAGTGGGGTCTCATGATATGCCAATACCTTCTAGAGATGAAGTTGGAGTGTCCTCAAGCAAAAAATCCGAAGCCGAAACCAGCTCATCATAGTTGGCCGGTCTGACCAGGCCTTCTGGCCGGTCTGACCGTAGCCATATGGCCGGTCTAACCAGGTCATCAGGCCGGTCTGACCACCAACCCGACGGCGGTCCAATCGACGCCTTAGGCCGGTTTGACCGTGCGCCAAATGTCGGTCTGACTGGCGCATCTGGCTGGTCTGACCGGTGGTCTACGTCCGGTCTGACCGGACTCTAGCGCCGGTTTGATAGGAGGATTGTAAAGGGCGATGTGAGGGCTTCATCGTCTTCAAGCAAGGTTAATAGAGGACATTATTTACCTCCTGAAACAGAGCCGAATCCTAGGTGGATGCCTAAGGATTAGACGGCTACTCAAAAGAGAAGGTTGCAACATCCTCAAGAGATAAGAGAGAAAAAAGCCGAAGAACAAAGAGATGAAAGGTTCAATGAGTTGCGACCACCACCGGTATGGAGGCGTAAATCCATAGAGAAGGAAAAGCCGGTTGTTGTAGAGGAGAAGGAGGAGCAATCGGTTGATAAAGGTGAATCATCTCCAAAAGAAGACATGGATATCAACATGGTATGTATGTTGCCTAGGGAGTTTTGTGCTATGGATGAAGCCGAGGTTGCTTAATTCTCATTAGGTCCTAAAGACGTGGTTTTTGAGAAGCCTGATGAGTCAAACCGTCACATGAAGCCTCTCTATCTCAAAGGCCATGTTGATGGGAAGCCGGTCTCTAGGATGCTAGTGGATGGAGGTGCCGCCGTGAACTTGATGCCGTACTCATTATTCAAAAAGTTGGGGCGTGAGGATGATGAGTTGAAGAAGACCAATATGATTCTCAATGGCTTCAATGGTGAACCAATGGAGACGAGGGTATCTTTTCGGCGGAACTCACAGTGGGAAACAAGACGCTACCAACCGCTTTCTTCATCGTTGATGTGCAAGGTAACTACAATGTTATTTTGGGTCGTTGTTGGAATCATGCCAATTGTTGTGTACCTTCTACCTTGCATCAATGTTTAATTCAATGGGACGGCGATGATGTTGAAATTGTTCAAGCGGATACATCGGCCGAGGTTGCAATGGCCGATGCTACTTTTGAGTGGCATCATGGGAATATCCAATGCTTATCGGGGAGGGATCTTTCTAGCTATGATTTTATTAGTATCTCCGATGGCAAATTTGTACCTATCTTTGTAAAGCCGGCTAGTATAGCACGGCTAAGCCATATAAATTTGTATAATGAGTAAGGAGGCTAATTTAGAGTGGTTACAAAAGAGGGTGCAAGAATATCGGTCTATAAAGAACGATATTGGTGAAACCGTTGAAGATTTTGATGAAGTGGAGAAGATTGGACAAGGGTTTACATCGGCCGATCCATTGGAGGAAGTAGACATAGGTGATGGAACCAAACCAAGGCCGACTTTTGTAAACAAAAATATGAGAGCCGATTTTAAGGTTAAGATAATCGAGCTACTTAAAGAGTATGTTGATTGCTTTGCATGGGAATATTATGAGATGCCGGGTCTTAGCCGTGAGCTCGTTGAGCATCGGCTTCCAATTAAACTGGGTTTTAGGCCTTATAAGCAACCATCTCGTCGTTTTAATCCTTTGCTATATGACCGAGTCAAAGAGGAGATTGATCGGTTATTGAAGGCGGGGTTTATTAGGCCATGTCGTTATGCGGAGTGGGTCTCTAGCATAGTCCCGGTGGAGAAGAAGGGGAGTGGTAAGATTAGAGTTTGCATAGATTTTAGAGATTTAAACAAGGCCACTCCCAAGGATGAGTATCCTATGCCTATAGCCGACATGATGATTAATGATGCCTCGGGTCATAAGGTGATTAGCTTTCTAGATGGTAATGCTGGCTATAATCAAATCTTTATGGCGGAAGAGGATATGTACAAGACGGCTTTTAGGTGCCCAGGATTTGTTGGTTTATTTGAGTGGGTTGTCATGACTTTTGGGTTGAAGAATGCCGGTGCAACATATCATAGGGCAATGAATTTGATCTTTCATGATTTGCTAGGTATTATCTTAGAGATCTACATTGATGATATTGTTGTCAAATCGGATGGTATGGAAGTACACATAGCCGATTTGAGATTAGGTTTTGAGAGGATGCGCCGGTATGGTTTGAAGATGAACCCACTTAAATGTGCTTTTGGTGTGTCGGCGGGGAAGTTCTTAGGATTCATGGTGCATGAAAGAGGAGTTGAGATTGATCCTAAGAAGATAGAAAAGATTCGTGATTTCAAAGCGCCGACATGTAAGGAAGTACAAAAGTTGCTAGGTAAGGTGAATTATTTGAGAAGGTTTATTTCTAACCTAGCAGGTAAAATCGATGCTTTTGTTCCTATACTCCGCTTGAAAAAAGAAGCCGATTTTACTTGGGGAGCAAAACAACAAGAGGCGTTTGAAGAGTTGAAGAGATATTTGTCTACTCCACCCGTTGTGCAAGCGCCTAAAGCCGAAAAGCCTTTTCGGTTATATATTGCCTCCGAAGACAAAGTCATCGGTGCCGTTTTGATGCAAGAGGAGGATGGCAAGGAATATATCGTTACATATTTGAGCCGCCGTCTTTTGGATGCCGAAACGAGGTATGTCTTTATAGAGTGATTTTGTCTATGTTTATACTATGCTTGTACCAAATTGAGGCATTATTTGTTATCTAGTACATGCATAGTTGCTTGTCAAGCCGATGTTATTAAACACATGTTGCAAAGGCCAATTCTAAGTGGGAGAATTGGCAAGTGGGCATATGCTTTGATAGAATATGATTTGGCTTATGAACCATTGAAATCTATGAAAGGCCAAATTGTATGTGATTTTATAGTAGACCATCATATAGATATTGTTTATGAGGGAGAGGTTTGCTTAGTTGAAGTTATACCTTGGAAGATTTATTTTGATGGTTCTTTTTGCAAAGAAGGTCAAGGCATAGGAGTAGTTTTGTTTTCACCTGATGGCATGTGTTATGAAGCATCGGTTCGTTTGGAGTATTATTGTACAAATAATCAAGCCGAATACAATGCTTTATTGTTCGGCTTACAAGTTATGGAGATGGTTGGAGCTAAGTACGTAGAGGCTTTTGGTGATTCGGAATTGGTGGTGCAACAAGTCGCCAGAGTCTACAAATGCTTGGATGGATCACTAAATAGGTACCTCGATTCATGTTTGGATATTATTGCCAATTTTGATAATTTTGCTATTAGACATATTGCTAGGCGTGATAATTCTAGAGCAAATGACTTGGCACAACAAGCATCTGGCTATAATGTGAAGAAGGGATTATTTCTGATATTAGAAGAGCCGGTGCTTGATTTTAAATCTTTGTGCGAAATTGGCAAAACTGGAGACCAGGGGCGGTCTGACCGGCATTGCACGGCCGGTCTAACCGGTGACCAGGGGCGATCTGACTGGCTGCATGCCGCCAGTCTGACCGGCGACCCCGAGCGGTCTGACCGGCCTTGTGTGGCCGGTCTGACCGGTTCTGGGTAGAGCGCTGGGGGGCACGTTTCAATCAATTTAGAGGCTGAATTAATTGAGAATTCGGACATTTGTGCCCAGGAAACAGAAGAAGATTGGAGAATTCCTTTGATTTGATATTTGAAAGATCCCACACTTAAGGTTGATCGGAAAATTCGGCGGCAAGCGTTCAAATACACATTGCTTGATGAAGACTTATATTGCCGAAATATAGATGGTGTCTTGTTGAAGTGCTTAGATAAAGATCAATCTAAAGTGGCTATGGGAGAGGTACATGAAGGGATTTGTGGAACTCATCAATCGGCCCACAAGATGAATTGGTTACTTAGGAGAGCGGAGTTCTATTGGCCGAGGATGATTGATGATTGCTTCAAATATTATAGGGGATGTGAAGCTTGTCAAAGGTTCGGCAATGTTCAATTGGCGCCCACCGCCGTGTTGAACCCTATAATCAAACCATGGCCGTTCCGAGGATGGGCTTTGGATTTCATTGGTCAAATTTATCTTTTGTCATCAAAGGGGCATAGATTCATGCTAGTTGCTACGGATTACTTCACCAAGTGGGCCGAAGCCGTGCCTTTGAAGAATATGACTCATACGGAGGTAATTGACTTTATTTTGAAGCATATTATCCATAGATTCGGTATTCCACAAACATTAATTACAGATCAAGGTGCTTTTTTTATGTCTAAGGAAGTGAAGAATTTTACCAAATCTTATGGTATTAAATTATTGAGTTATTCTCCTTACTACGCTCAGGCTAATGGACAAGCCGAGTCGAGTAATAAGAAATTGTTGAAATTAGTGAAAAAGAAGATTGAGGAATACCCAAAGAGGTGGCATAAGGTGCTTTCCGAAGCATTATGGGCGCATAGGATATCTAAACATGGTGCCACTAAAGTCACTCCTTTTGAATTGTTTTATGGTCAAGAAGCTGTTTTACCGGTGGAGGTAAATCTTGGTTCTCTTCGTTATATCAAGCAAGATGATTTGTCAAGTGAAGATTCCAAGACGTTGATGGGAGATAATCTTGATGAAGTCATCGACAAGCGCTCGAAGGCATTGGAAGAGATAGAGAAAGAGAAGAAGAGGGTGGCCAAGGCGTACAACAAGAGGGTGAAAGCAAAGTTGTTTCAAGTTGGAGACTTGGTTTGGAAGACAATTTTGCCTTTGGATACTCGATCCAAGGAGTTCGGTAAGTGGTCTCCAAGTTGGGAGAGTCCTTATCGAGTGTGTGGCATTGTTCGAGGGAACGCATACTTTTTGGAGACACTTCAAGGGGAGCGTTTTCAGCGAGCAATCAACGGGAAATACTTGAAGAAATACTTCCCAAGCGTTTGGCAAGACGCTTAGGAGGAACTATGGCCGGTAATTGGATTATCGTCCTAAGACCAAAACATGTTCATCAAAAAGGCAGGAGGGGGCATGTGTTTACACCCAAATTTAGCACCTAGGATTAAAATAGGAAAGATTGCCAAATTTTGGAAGTCTACCGGTTTCCTCCGAGTGGGCCGGTCTGACCGCCGTGTGTTGGGTGGTCAGATCGCCGGTTGAGAGCCGGTCAGACCGGTGGTGTGTGGCCGGTTTGACCGGCAGGACCGAGTCCGATTGTGTTTCATCGGGTCTCGAGGTTTCCTTGCTCGGGAAGGCATGTTTCGGGTTTCCTTTGATTTCTACCCCGAGTTGGACGTGGAGGAGGGCCTGTAGAGGGCAAGACCAACCCCTATATAAGGGACATGGCCGGTTCATTGTAAAAAACCAATCTACAATCAATCAATCGAATCGGTTTTCATATTGCTTTTAGTTTTCTCTTAGCTTGTCCATCTTTATCGGTTTGCGCCGTAAACCGTCCGCCGCCGCTGCGAGAGTGCGACATCTCTTTGTAGGTTTGTCCTGAAGACCTTCCGTTTTGCCCACGAGACGGGTAGTTATCTAGAAATCGGCTCCGCTAGCCGGTTTAGTTATCAAAACCCATCTAGGTTTAGCTCTTTGCTAGATCGAGGTGGTTGACGACTCTAGGATCACCGCAAGGCTTAACGTGCTGCGATCGTGCTTGTCAACTTATCAAAAAAGTTGCCAACAGCATCTTTTAAGTTTGTAATAATTTTATACTTATTAATTACGCCCTGATGGTATATCTCATTTTGCGTGCGGTAAAAACTAACCTTCAACTTCAACGATCGAACGGACACGCGAGTAGTGAAAAATATTCTCCCTTTTTATAAAAAGGCGTACTGAGAATTTGTCAACTTGAGACCATGATCCACCTGCTAACCATCTCCCTGTGCCGTCTCGGAGTTAGCATGCTGTGTTCTGAAACTGATCGCAAAAAAGCAGCGATCAAGATACTGGATTACTGGTGATGTACCAACTCCCTTTTTTTTTCCTCAAAAACGAAGGTGAGCTGTATTTCATTTTATTAAGGGGAAGAAAAACAACACAAGAAAACAAAAATAAATACAAAATAGGAGGACCCGAGCCCTCCTACCGAGACCCACACACACTAGACCACCCGGAGAGTTTAGTTGCCTAGGCTTGCCGTCCCACTAAGGAGCTTTTGAAGACCAGAAGCTCCTACAACACACTAAAGATAACCCTCATTTTCTACCACTTGCAAGACCGTCGCAACTTTAGGATTGGCGCCATTGAAAACACAGTTGTTGCGGTGCTTCTAAATCTCCCAAGCCACTAGGGTCACCAAAGAGTTAATCCCCTTTCGTACCTCCTTCAGCTGATTCTTGGTCGTTTCACTCGTTTGGCTCCACCACCTTAGAAAGCGCTCGGTAGAGGACGAAGGCGCAACCTCGGCTAACCCCAGCCTCAAGAAGATTGCCGTCCATACTTGGCGAGAAAAGATACATGATATCAAAATGTGTTGGATGGATTCTTCACTTTGATCACAAAGGGGACAACTCACCGAGTGCTGCAGCCCACGCTTAGACAGTTGATCGGCCGTCCAACACCTATTATTGACAGCCAACCAAATGAAGAATTTGCACCGGAGAGGAGCCCAACGCTTCCAAATATGTTTCCAAGGAGCAAACTTGATCGAATCCAGGAAGTAGGCTTCGTAGGTAGATTTACAAGTGTAAATATCATTTGCGACGAGTTTCCACACATGCTGATCTTGGACATCTTGAATATTCTACTAGATCCCAAATGGGCAGGTATTCATAAATAACCTGGACCGAAAGCCCCCATTGGATGTCAGCAACCCAACTCCTAATTTTTTTTGAGAAATACCAAATCTATTTTCAAACTATATATATCAACTTTATCTTCTTTTATAAGCTGGAATCCTATGCGTAGATAAAAAAAGGCCTACACAATTATTACTAACAAGGCTCTCAGCCTTTCAATTTAATTAGCTGAAAGTTATTGAAAAAGAAGTAAGGATTCAGGCCCTGTTTAATTCCCACACAAATATTTTACACCCTGTCACATCGAACGTTTAAACACCTGCATAAAGTATTAAATATAGGATAAATAATTAATTGCACAGACTGTGACTAATTTACGAAACGAATCTTTTAAGTCTAATTGCTCCATGATTTGACAATATGGTGCTACAGTAAACATTTGCTAATGCCAGATTAATTAGGTTTAATAAATTCATCTCGTTGTTTACTAACGGATTCTGTAGTTAGTTTTTTTATTATAGCCCGAACACCCCATACGACACCCTATATAATACCCGATGTGACACGCCAAAACTTTACACCCCTGTATCTAAACACCCCCTCAATCTGTTTGTAAAAAAAAATGTATGTATTTTTATGAGGTTATTTTTTGGTTTATTCTAAAGGAAAAGGAAACTCGATCACGTTCAATTTTTATAAGGTTTGTTGAATTAGCGAAGTACAAATAGAAATTGAAATTATCTCTTTTTTGTATGTTGAAACTGTTTATATCTTTGTATTGTGTATGCTGTAATATTTGTGTATGTTGAAGCTATATATGTATGTAAAATTTCATTTTAGTCTTGTCAAATCCCTACGTCTGTGTGTTCTCGCTATTTCATTTTGTTCTTTGGAACAAAGGTTTTTAAGAAATTTTATAGGATATGAATCATTTGAAATGCTCCTTTGGATCAAAGGAATGGACCCTTTCAAATTCCTATGAAATGGCCAAATTCATAGAGATTTTGGAGGAAATCTAACATAAGCTTCAAGCTCTTGGGAAAATTTCCTTTATGTCATCCTCTCTCCCTGTGAAGCATTCAAACAACAAAATTGAGAAATTCCTGTATTTTCATTTTGTTTAAGATTACATTGATGTGTCACTTTAATTCTTGTATTTTTTTTCTATGCTGCGTTTCTGAACTCCTACTTTCAAAGGAGCCACATATTTTCGTGTTGTTTATACTTTGTGTTTTAGTTCATAGAGATGAGAGGAACAAATCGCTTTTGGCATGCATGCATGCTGATCGACAAGAAGGTACTACCTCCGTTTCATGTTATAAGACTTTCTAATATTGCCCACATTCATTTATATGTTAATGAATCTAGATATATATGTGTGACTAGATTCATTAACATTTATATAAATGTGGCAATGTTAGAAAGTCTTATAATATGAAACGGAGGAAGTAGAAAATAAGTAAATTTTTGTTATGTTGGCTGGCCAACCGGACCAGCCGCCTGACTCTGCTGACCTGCATTATTCGTCACACAGTTTGAAGCTTGCCGATCTGATTTGAACACACAGAGCAAGGAGAAAAAGAAGCCTATGCAAATGCTCCGAGCACAAAACTTAATTACTCTCTTAGGTTCAAAAGCTCTAGCCAAAACTTCTGTACAGTTGGGGCACGTTCTGGCTTTGAGAATAAGGCCTCGTTCGGAACCTCCTCGATTTGCTTAGCATGCTTTAAACGATATATGTTTAGAAAATCTTTTATTTAAAAATTAAATACTCATTATTATTAATTTCTTATCTCATTTTACGCACTACCACGTTATTAATTACTTATCTCGTTTTTCTACTACCACTAACTAATAAAGGGCTATAAGAAAGCTAAATGCTAAGGTGGATAAGAGACGAAAGGAGAGAGATGAGAAGCGGACTATAAATTTACAGCCAGATTAGGCACATGAACTAAGAAAATCTATGAAAAATCTGTGAGACAGACAGGTGGACCATATATATTTATAGTGAAAAGTTAACCACTATATGAGTGAGCTAAGAAACAGGCTATAAAGATCTATACAGTAAGAACTGAGCCTAACAAGTGTGCCTATTCAATGTTTTATGTCCTAACTTGCCTACTCAGTGTCAGCTACAAAATGAAATTTGCACGAACATATCAATGATTTAGCTACAAGTTATTGTTGCAGGTCCTGTGTTACAGAAAAAATAGACTCACTTATTTCACAATGTATGGCTCATACATACTTTGGCTTCAAGTTGCAGCCACATATGACTTGCATTTCAGAAAAAAAAAATTGACTATGGCGTTTGAAAATCTATAGGAAAGAAAACCAATATCATTTAAAAGAAATTCCCAGTTCCAAGTGCACAGAATTCACAGAAAATATCACATGAAAACACTCCCAAAGTACATAGCACATTTAATCAAAGTTTAGTGGTCCAGTGCATCGAAACATTCAAATATATAAACTGCCATCAGGCCAAGACAAATAATGTGCAAACCCATCTGACAGCACTAGCTGAAGCAGCATAGCTATCCAGCAGCAAAACGGAAGTATCATGAAACCAAAATCGGCATGCAACATGCGAAAATCTGCCATTGTATTCATCTATAGCGATCATGGTCACGCTCGGCTCCTCGCTCCCAGCTCCTCTCATAGCTGTGATCTCTGCCTGTGTCCCTCCCCCTTTCCTTCTCACGGTCTCTACTTCGGCGCCGCTCCCTTCCATGACTGCCTCTATCTCTGTTCCTGCTATCCCGTTCATCGTAGTCATGGTCTCTGCCCTGATCTCTGCTCCTTTCCTTGCCTTCTCTTCCAGTGGAGCCTACAATGATGATGTATAAATATAATAGCGTACAGTACAAAAATAAAAGGCAGAATTTGTTGTTAGCTCAGGGACATGGCAAAAGGAAAATTGGCTTTCTTTGCCAGAAAGTAGGTTGTTTGTCCAGCATTATGTGTATGTACTTTGTGAGGATTTGTTTCAGTGTACAAGTACAAATTGTAAAGTAAATATAGTTTGAAATTTTCCTATGTCAATAAGCATCGAAATGTCATCCTCTACGATAATAATTTTGCCACAATAGTTTACAAAGAACATGAGATAGGATCATAGGACCATACCCTCCAAACATAATCAATTAACAAAAAAAAAAACTGAAATGGGCATGTGATAATACCACGTTGCTCGACCTCCCATCCAGCACGTCCAGACCCAGGAAGAGTTGGTGCATTTTCAGTTTGTTGTGTTTTAGCACGAAATTTCTTTTTGAGGTTGCCAAATTCATCATACATCTCTCCGTCATCCTACAATGAAAGCAACATTTAGACGCAAACCTAAGACTTCACACATGGGACATCAAATAACATATCCCACCTCTTCAGCCTCTTTGCGGCGCCTTTTAACTTCCTCTAGCTCTTCTTCATCAAGTTCTTTATACCCACCACCCCGGCCACCTCTGCAAAGAGATGTAATTGGTGAGAAAAGTTACATGATAATAATTCTATATAAAAGTTATATAGATGTCACTTGCCATTTTATGTATAATAATTACATGAGTTGCTTATATAGGCAACATAACCATATGTACTCAATTTATCGTACCTATTTATATAGGGTTGGTTTGGTTTGTGGCCTAAATAGTCCTTACCAAATTTTGTCAATGCCCAAATTTTGACAAGTTTTGGCATGACTAATTTTGGTATGGCAAAGTTGTGTTTGGATTGAAGCCAAAACAGCCTAAGTTCACTATTGAAATGGCATATTTTCTTAGGCATACCAAAATTTGGCTTCAAACCAAATAGACACTAAACACTATTGAAATTGCCAAATATTGGTAAGCCTAATTTAGGCCTCAAACCAAACCAGCCCATAACTTCATGCTAAAAATTCAATGTTGACAACAAAGAGTAACAAAAAGGAAATCAAGCAAAAAAGGTAAGGAAAAATGTTACATCATACTAATCTTTCTTTTAGTGTTTATTTTGACACTTGATTTTCAAGATGAATTTTCAATGTGCTAATACATGGGAATGATTACACTGATGGTGCCCCAACTGAAGCTGGGATGCATAATTACAACCCAAGAGTGAATTAAGCCCAATATGTTGCCTAGTTAGTGACATAACATACTACACCCAACTGAGTTGTCATAACTCTATAACCAATGGATATCACAATTAGCAAAAGATGCACAGTGTGACTGCAGCTAGGTGCACAAATTGTCATTACCATAGGTTCACAGATTTAGGACCTGTTCGTTTGGGCATTTGGCAGTTGCAACTTCCTCGTTTTCCATTAGCACGCTTCTTAAACTGCTAAACGGTGCGTTTTTGCAAAAAACTTTTTATATAGAAGTTTCAAATAAACCCATTTTTCAAGTTTGTAAATAATTAATACTCAACTAATCATGTGCTAATGGCTTGCCTCGTTTTATGTGCAAGTGAAAAGCTAACAGCTACCGCTCACTAGAACTGAACCTTAGACATACCAAACAAATGGGATAAAATGCATGTCATATTGAACTTCTCTGTGTCTAGAGTTGCTCGATCGAGACCAAAAGCTCACTATAATTCATGCCAAAGCAGAGGCAAATAATATATTTCAACTATTTGACTGATGGATATGACACATGCAGGTTGTGCATACGTCTTACTCTTACCTAACACCACCTTCATTGTGACCTGGCTTGGTGGTGTTACAGATATTACATTTCATCCGCTTTGCCCAATTTATGTTGCCACACCTGGAAAACATTAAATGAAGTATCATCACATAAGCGGTTTTATAACATTGTACAAGGTACAACCATAACCATTATGCTTTTATTACTGCAGATCAATTTAATCAATACTACTACATAATAATATACTAGTACTACAATCCACTATGGTTCGAGGAGACAACAACATGTCATCATCCTAACGATGTTATAAAATACTTGTGTTGATGGAATAATATTTAGATGAAACAATATTGAAAAGCACTAGTAGGTTAGTAACAACTAACAAGAACCATAGATTACAAGGTCGCCACTCACTGATCAATATATTGCAAAATCGATCTGAAATCATTAAATTTAAGATGAGAGTTGCGACAGCTATGAAATTTAATTTTCTAATAGCTATTATTACCAATATTAAGTGTTTCTCCAATTGGTGCATAAACACAGGGTACAAATAATATTGATGATTTGAACAGGCACAAATAGGCATAGAGAGCACTGCCCAATTGGGTTCATAGGCCAGACAGGCAACAGATAATAATAAATACAGATAAGGAAAGGACAGAACAAGTTAGGAAACAGCAAGCTTCTGTGGGTGTTCGTACATTGGGCAAGGCCAATCATTTGGACCAAACAGTCCAGGAGGACCACCAACAGCAGCAGCAGCAGCAGCACGGCTGCCTCCTCTTGCATCATCACTTCCACGGCCTCTACCCCTACCACCACCACCAGCACTTGATCCACTAACACCAGCAGGGCGAGCAGCTCCACAGAGATTACAGACACCACGAAAGGCAAAGTTTACATTGCCACAACTGGGAGAAGAAGCAATATCAGAAAGTATTTGAATACACTGTGAAGACCATACTACTATACTAGCCAGCAGAAGAAATAGAGTAACAAGGGAAGTTGCTCACCAATCAAAACAGACCTTGTATTTGGGCACAGCCAATCCCCATCTTGCTGCCAGGCTTTTCCTGGACCATCACCGCGCCCTCTCCCTCTGCCTTCCCCGTTATCTAATTCATCTTGTCCACCAAGTTCAGCAGAGTTGTTCAAACTTGCAGTTGCAGAGCTATCATACATGTCTTTGTTTTTTGACTCAGCTATATGAACCTGAATGGTGCTTCCATGGAAATCTTTGTTATTGAACCATTCTACTGCAGCTGAAGCAGCATGCGGATCTTCATAGGTGACTGTCGCATCACCCTTTGGTTCATTGGTAACTTTGTCCCTATATATCCAGATTTTTGGACGCCCAGTCCTTTTGTCCTTCTATTGAGATCGAGAACAGAAAATGACTAATTATCACAACACTGAAGCAAGGGCTTAAAGAATCTTCAGTAATTTTTGAAGTGGCTTTAAAAATGTTACCTGGGAAGACCCCATACCTTTAGCAACCCTATGGTGCCAAAATATTCAGCCAGCATGGTCTCATCGGTTCCAGGAGGCAGATTGCATACATAAACAGAACCATTTGGGGGGCCTCTTGACATAAACCCAGCCATCTCCCAACTGATAGTCCCAGTTACAAAAGATTAGTACCATTGGTTAAATTGTATTGCTGATTCTCGATGCAACATTACTAATAATCATTAATCAACAGCAAATTAGAGTACTGGACAGAATGGTAGTACAAACTAACCCAAAGATGGAGGGTCGTACATGTAACAAGCAGTAGAAAAACTTAAGCACAGGATTAAAGCCTCTATATATTCTCTTCATGAACCAGTCCGAGTTTTAGAACTTTAACCCTATATAGCAGCAATCGCAGGACCCCTCACAGTCACAGAACAAAATCGAATCCGTGCAGCTCAACGCCGCCCGGCCAAAATAAACCCTAGCTAGATCGCGACCGAAAAGCCAGGGGCGGATCCAACTTGGTGCATGGGGGTTCAATTGAACCCCCAAACTTTTGGGGGAACAAACAAACTGTTACTTGTATTAAGGTTAAGGCTCTGAAATTAAGAGAAGAGCTTCTTCCAGATCTAGAAGAGAAGCTAGGGTTAACGAACGCAAGCAAATTACAGACAAGAGTAGTCCCCGGTGGTAGAAAGAGATGATGAATCAGAAAGAGGATGTGGATGCTCACCAGGATCCCCTCCACTCCCCTCCTCTGCTCGCCAGATGGAGATCAGCGCCCCTCCTTGTTCAGCAGCGAGATGGCGCAAGGAGCTGAGGAGACGGGACGGGAGATTTTCTTTTAACTATTTGCCACTCTCTTCGATGGAGAGCATATCAAGTTGGAACTTTGCAAACCAACCGTTAGAATGTTATTCCAACGGATGAGATCACAAAGTACCCATTACAACGGTACATTTTGCATTTACCACCCTGCTTGACATATGTTTTACTGATTTAGGGTAGCAATACACATCCTTATTATTCCCAATTTTCGTTCGGAATTAAAAATCATTAAATAATACATTTCAAGAAATTATATTAAAAATTAAATCAATTTAATCAAGTGAAATAGTGAGGGAATTAAAAATTTCCTTTAAAAATCAATGGCCGGAAATATTTTGTAATATTCTATGTGCCCTAATATACTCTTCGGATTTTTCCGTGAATTTTCGGAGCTCGGGAAATAATTTTAATATCACAAAGTTCATTTAATCAATTTTATTAAAAAGAAAATCAATAAAACTTCCCCTTCCTCCCTTTCGGGCTCGGCCCAAATTCCTCCCCCTCCTCCTTCCCAGGCCGGCCTCTCCTCCCTCGGCCCACTTGGCCCTCTCCCTCTCAAAGTCTATTTTACCTCCCTAGCCCGTTTTCCCCTCCCTCTCTCCCTGACAGGTCCCCACCTGTCATCCCCGACATCCATCCATCCCGGCCGGCGTCGCAACCGTCGTGGCCACCAAATCCCCCCACCCCATGTCGACGGCTCCTTCGTGCCCTCCTGTGCGGGCCCGATGCCGACCCCTCCACTCTCCTCTCCACTTCCCCTGCAAGAACCGGCGCCGAATAGCCGCCCACCTCCTCCACGATGCCACCCCTCTCTCTCTCTTTTCTCCTCGTCATCGGCCAGTTGCCGCCCCAATCGCCCATGATTCCGCCGCCCCGAGCCCTTAAAAAGGATGCCTGAGCCATCCTCTTTTCTTTTCCCATTTAGCCCGAGCTCTGCCACTTGCCGGCGTGCTCCAGCCACCGCCTCCCGCCGCTTTATCCACAGCGGAGCCGCACCGACACCACCATTGGCATCGCTGTGCCGTGCTCCATCCTGGTATCCGTTTTGCTTCCCCAAATCGCCACCGTAACCACCCCTCCACCACGAACCCGAGGCCGCTGCCGCGTTTGTCGCCTCCGACCCCCTCTTGCCGCCGTTTCCGACCTCCTTGCGGTGCGCCGTTACCTCCTTCGGTTCCGCAAGGACGAGGAGACGCTCGACCGCACCTTCCTCGCTGTCGGGAGCCGTTGGAACCCGACCCCTATCGCACACTGGTGAGCACCCGCCCCTTTTCTTTCTTCCAGCCGGCGATTCAAGCCACCGGGAGTCTCCTCGTGCCCTCCTAACCTCGCCATCTTCTTCCCCAGGTTCTAGAGATCCCCGGTCGCCACTCCTCGCCCGTCGGCCGTCGTTGGACCGCCACTGTTGTCCTCATCCTGAGCGACGCCACCGCCTAGTCCCCGCCGTCGGCCACTCCCCTTGCTTCCTAGCCGGTCCGCACACTCGGTGAGCTCCTCTTCTCCCTTTCCCCTCCCTCCGCCGCCTCCCGCGCGTGCTGCGGCCCCAGTGGTCGTCGCTAGCGACCATCGGGCCGTGAGCCGTCGCTCCCCGACCGGTCGGCCGGTGAGCCGGCTCCCGCTCGCCCGTGGCCGCCCGATTCACCCCGGATGAATCTGGGCCATCCACGTGGCCCTCCCCTATGCCGGCCCACGTTGGTGCCCTCGTGACGCCATGTCGGCGCCACCTCCGTTTACTGGTCCGCCGTGGTCACCATGTGGCTTCCACGTGGTGCGCCCGCGGGCAGCACGCGCGTGGACTCGGTCCACCATGCGCCCACCCCTTTGAGCCGCCAACAGGTGGGGCCTGCTTGTCAGCGCCACCTATTCCCCTCAGTGACGTCATAAATGGTTATAATTGCGCAATAAATTCGGATTTAATTATAGAAATTCCTTTAAATGGCTCAAAAATTCTAAAATTCATATCTAATTCATACGAACTCCAAATTGAGCTGTTCAACTTGCAAAATTCATCTAAAATCAAGCTCTGCATGTTTGTTTACTTTTCATGTACTATTTACTTGGTTATTTATTAGAGTTTTTCCTCATTTTACGTGCCAGCGCGTAGATTCTGCCGTTTCGGAAGATCGCAATCGCAAGGATCAGTGTTCGGAAGAGTGTTTTGAAGAAGCAAGGCAAGTCACACATTCCCCTTGAGCATTTTGATCCTATTTTACAAATGTTTTAACGTTTGCAAATAAAATTGCATGTCTTGCTAATTACATGGGAATAGGGTTTACCTATCTGCTCACTTGTGCCATGTTTACTTGATATCTGTCCTTTGTCAATGTTGGGTGATATATAGACTAGCTTGTATTACTATGATGACCTAGCTAGAACTATATGCTTAGCCATACTTAATTACCACTAGCTCAGTTGATGGGATAATTACAGTATTAGATATTTAGTATCATGACGAGCTGCGTGCTCGGGACATCCGGCCATGTCATTGGTCATAATTATCCAACTAAAATGCGACTGAATGGTGGGCTATAGGTGCATGGTTTTGCTGGTCGCACCTATGGCAATTGAGGACCGGTTCGCGGGAAATCCTGGAAGACATACAACGCTTGCCACAAGCGGGAATGGGTAACTGCTTAATATGTAGTATAGCTTTCCTTTGGCTGACGTTCCCAGGCTAGGGTGGGAGTGATGGAGTTTGGATGGGCCTTGCGACAGCCTTTGCGGCTTTCGGATCCACCGTGGCACGAGGGGGAGCTGCTCGTTGCTTGCTGGGGACGGCGGCGAAACCTGAGGTGTGGTGCGATTGGTCAGAGGGGGTTATATGAAGGGCCTTGTCACAATCACTCGACATGGTGACGTGTCCGGCCAGGCGTGGTGACATGTCGGTGGATTGTGTCTTGTGGGTACATTTGTGCACCTCTGGCTAGAGTAAAACTATTTGAATAGCCATGCCCGCGGTTATGGGCGATTGACCAGATTCACCGTGATTAGTCTCACCCCTAATAAATCGACTCATTGCACTGGTTAGTTCAAGTGGTTTGGTTGAGCCTGTTCAACATGGTGTAGTGTTGATCAGTGGAGATTTAATGTTACCTTAATTAATCAATTGTTTTACTGTTTTGCTCAATAAAATGCTTTACAATTGCTTTTATGCAAATAGCCACAAACCTCTCCTTGTATCCCCTTGCACGTCTGCATCATTGTTGTGGCTTGCTGAGTACGGTGGTTGTACTTAACCTTGCTATCATTCCCCCTTTCAGAAGTGTAGTGCTTCTGAGCTGAAGACAAAGTTAGAGGACCAAGGCTCAACCCTAGTTGAGTTTTGCCTGTGGAGTGGAGCTGAAGCCCCACTAGGTCAACCCTAGTTGTGTTTTGCCTGTGGAGTGGAGCTGAAGCCCCACTAGGATTACCTTTTCCACTGCTTCTGCTTTCGTTTTGGTGTGAGGACTAAGTTTCTCTTCTGTAAGTATTTTACGCTTTATTAATGTTTGGAACTATATATTACTTGTTGTTTTGTGTACCTGGTTGGTCCTAGAAAATATTTAATACACAAAATAGTCTAGAAATTTAGGCTAAATTTCTGGACGTGACACTTATTGTGTTCAACTTACTCCCTCCGGGCTGATAATACTTGTCGTTTTAGACAAGGGTGAGGTCAAATTTTAGAATCTTTGATTATGAATTATTTTTAAAATATTTGTCTTTTAAATATGGTGACTTCATGTATAGATTAGTCTTAAAAAGTACTTTAATAAAATCATATATTTATTAACATATATATATATATATATATATGATAATAAAAAAATAATGGTTATTGTTTGGAGACTGTGCCCTTGTCCAAAACAACAAGTATTATCAACCCGGAGGAAGTATTCAATTAGAACACCAACCCTAAACAAACATGCTTAATGTGTACAGATAAAAAGCATTCAATGCTATGAATCCCATAGTATATTAGGTGATAATTTGGGAGGTAGAATTTCTAGCATGTGGAAATTGAGCCAGTACATGTCTTCTAAATCAGAAGAGGTATTAGAAAATTGCCCCCCCCCCCCCCCCCCCCCCCCCCTAAAACAAACAAGTATCTCCATTAGAAGGGGAAATAACTAAAATTAGTTGCTCTCTGTAGATGGCCCCAACCCCAAGACAAATTCACACGATCTCACCCGTGACGCTTTTGCTTCCAAGGTGGCGGTTGCAACCAGAAGAAACTCAGCTAGTCTTGCAACCAGAAAATTCACTGGCTAGACATGTTGTGCGGAGTTACAACTCACTAACTGAAACCGACTTTATGGTATGTTCTTAGTCGCACAAACAATAACAGGAGCAACATCTCGCATAACCAAAATAAACTTGTACATGTATTCATCATAAAAGGATAGGTGCACATGCATTGGTCAAACAAATCTATATACTGAAAATCACAAGCATCCAGAGTGACTTCCCCGAATAGAGCCGCATATACATTTTAGAAACAAAAAACGATTCAGGGAGATTGATGTGTGAGTTACATATACAGAACTACAGCAAGCAAGCAAGATTCTCACGTACACTCAGTAGGTTGTCCCAACATATCTCTTATCTACTATTATAAAGATTGAAGACGTTTCCGCTGGGATTTTGGTACGTCATCCGTTTTTAGTTGGTTTTCTAATTTTATCTTTATTCTCTACTATTATAAAAATTAAAGATTTTTTTTGCCAAAAAGTTTGGTACATCATCCGTGTACCTGACCGTCCCCAATTCTGATTCTAGTGCCCACCATGAAAACGAGCGAGCAAAGGAAGACCTAAATTCATTAAGAATTTCGACAGAGTCTTCCCTGTAAATATGAACATCCACGACAGACACTTATATATTAAGCTATTAATAATATCATTCCCAGAGTGCTATCCATCCATATAATCAATGGAAAGAAACTAACAGATGTCTAAAAGATTATTACAAGACCAACCCATAATATAGTTTAAGGGTGTGTTTGGTTGGGCTGTGTCTTTTGGAAAAGCAACTGTGGAATGTGACTTTTTAAAAAGTAGCTATGAGGAAGGCAAAAGTTCGTTTGGTTACACACGTGTGGCTTTTGGAAAAGCTTTTCCCCTGACGAGTGGACCCCACATGTCATGTACACATATCTTTCTCCTTCCTCTACGCGTTCAGCATGGCGGCGGGGCGCGTCCACATCGGGTTCCGGGGATGGAGCGGGGAAGCCGCTGCCGCCGCCCCAGCCACGGAGCTTGTCCGTGTGCTGCACGCGTGTCGCTCTACTACCCGCACGCACCCTCCACGTTCGTGGCCGACTCACCCCTGCCATGCGGGCTGCCCGTGGCGGCGGCACTCCAGCTGGCGCTGGACACGTGCCTACGCCCCGTCGACCACATCAAGGCACTCGGGCGTCGGCTGAGGCGGAGGGCAATGACCTCTGCAATGTGATCCTGGAGCAGCACGCGCATCTGCCCTAGCGCCGACCCCATCTACCTGTGCCACCGCTCGCCTCCTCCTCCCCCACCCATTGCCATCCTCTTCTCTTCTTCATCGCCATCGCGGAAGGATGCGGTGGAGTCGGGGACGGGGAGGGCGGGGATGGCCTCCCTCGTCTCCCTTGCTGGTGAGGAGGAGGAGCGACGGCGGTGGCTCGGCGAGGAAGGGCGGCGGCGGCAGCGTCGGGGTGAGGAGGAGCGGCGGCGGCGGGGCAGTTCAGCGAGCAGGAGTAGCGGCGGCGATGGCGGCCCGGCGAGGAAGGGCGGCAGTGTTAGCGGTGGGGCGAGGAGGAGCGGCGGTGGAGGCTCGGCGAAGAAGGGTGGCGACGGCGGTGGCGGGGCGAGGAGGAGCAGCAGCGGCAGCTCGGTGAAGAGGAGGAGCGAGTAGCGATGCCCGTGGGAAGGGATGGAGAAAAAAAAGAAGAAGCAAACCGTTTTTTTTAATGGCAGTGATAGGCAATTTTTTCCCCCAAAAGCAGGTGAAAGCAGGGGGTAGAGTTGCTTTTGATTTATACTACACCAAAAGTTGGCTTTGGGCAAAAGCAGTTGTGGCTTTTGGGCCCTTTGGTTGGCTTTTGGCTTTTGCAAAAGTAAAAGCAGGTTGAAAAGCCTAGCCAAATACACCCCATGTGTCATTATGGACCTAAGCAATATAGCTTGATAGTGTGCAAATAGATGTGTATATAAGGGTGCTACTTCCCAGCCATGCATGCCGATCTCAATGTGTACCTAAAACCAAATAAACAGAAGAGTGAGTATAGAAATACTCAACAAGTACAATATGGAACTAGAAAACACATACACACATGATTGGAAATAAAGAATGAGCAAAAAGTTTTCTTTCTTTGAAAAGAAATAGCAAGGTTAAAGAAAATATAAGTTCCCATCCTGGGCATATATGAAATGAAATAGTAGTTTCCATTCCGGACAGTTGTGAATACATCTTAACATTTGCCCGACAAAGCCGAGTAAGCGCGATCAGCGCTTACCCACAGGAACATGAACAGAAAACCAGATAGCACATCCATGGCTCGCATGGAATATGAATAATTGAAACTGGAAATAAATAACCAAATTGAAACCACATTGCACATCCATGGCAAGCATGGTACTTGAATTATTTAACCAGAATTGAGTCTGGAATATTGAAACAAGAATAATGTCATAAACATAAGATACACTTGAAATCTAAATGGCATGAACAACAGTCTGAACATAAGCAGTTACATATCACATAGAAATATAACAGAAATAGATAGATAGAGCAAACAATACATGAATCACACAATTAGTTCGTCATGCACTTGCTTTTAACTCCATCGGTCAAACGACGTAACACCTCTCGTACCGGAATTCCCCACACCTATGGAGCAAATCTACATATTAGACTCTATTACGTTTGCTAGGACTAACGGTAGAAATGTGGACCAAAAACCTAAATTATTCAACGACCCGCACATGAAAAACCTATATCAATCCATTAAATGTTATAGACATAACTCATGAATCACCCAATTAAAAATAGCAATAATAGCACTTCAAGCATCTACAGAAAATAATCTACAACTTTCATGTTGAGTGGAATAACTGATTTTACCTATATCAAGCAAAACGATAAACTGTATCGGATTTAGACCCGGTCAGCAGCACGGTTTCTAGTGTTTCTCCTGAACCGTTTATTGGAATCGACTGAACCAGCGGCTTAGAAAGATAACAACGAATCCTACAAATCTTATTTAGGTCACCAAACTTGAATCTCTATGAATAATTGCAAGATTCGAAAATACAGTTTCAGCCTAGGGCCGATAAAATAAATTCGAGCTATCGGAAACGGATCGTCTCATATATAAATTAGAAACAACTAGGGACTAAAACTTCGAGCTATCGGAAACGGATCGTCTTATATATAAATTAGAAACAACTAGGGACTAAAACGGATTACCTAGCCGTACTAATTTGTAAGAAATACAAAGAATTCGGAAATATCCACCAAATTCCCCAAATTTCCCCTTCTCTCCCTCCTTCCTGTTTTCTCTTCTTCCCTGGTGCAGCAACAAACAGCAGCACTCAATCAGCAAGCAGCAGTAGCAGCAATGAACGTTAGTAGCAGCAGCAAGCAATCAAAGCAGCAGCCCTAGTTCACATCGACAGCAGCAAGACCTCACCAAGAAGAAGCGGAACGGAAAGAAACCACCGGTTGTGATGGAGGATGAAGGCTGCAGCAACTGGCAAGAGTCGGGGCGGCAGTGGCGACGCAGAGGCGGCGGTGGTGACAGGTAATGGCAGCAGCAGCGGCAGGGGCGCAGGAGTAGCGGCGGCTAGGGCTTCAGGGTATCGATCTCTCCTTTTCCAGAATTGCAAATATACCACTACTTTCACCCTCTAATTCAAAATAGCCATTATAAAACCATCAATTGCAAATTTGCCATTGAAATCGGTGCATGTACACGGCGTATGCCATTGCCGTTTGGTTTGGTGCAATTAAGAGGGAAAAAAATTATAAAATTAAAGTAAAAAAAGGGTCAATTGCATATTTGCCACTGGATTGAACCGGTATTGTGAATTTGTCATTGAAAAAACTGTATTTGCAAATTTGCCACCGAAGCCAGTTCGAAGCTAATATACTTGTCATTGGACTGGCAGCTTAGACTAACGGTGTTAGAAGGTTTGTTTTTCTAAAAATTAGGACAAAGATGCCCGTGCCACAAAATTGCAAAATTTACATCATTTTGGCATAGACATTAGAGCATCTAAGGCAGCAAGAAAATAGTCGAACTTACTGGCATCATCTTGACATGAGGGTTGTAACATACAACATACAACCTAGTTCAATCTCCTAGTTCCATAGTCTTCCATGCTGTTTGTTGCTGCTGCTGTTGATGTAGTGTTGCTGCTACATGCTACCGCCGCCGCATGCTGCCGATGGTGTTGCCGGTGCCGGCTCCCGATAATGGTGGTGGTGGTGCTGCCGCTGCCTCGTGGTGGTGCTACCGCTGCCTCATGGTGGTGCTGCTGCCGCCATTGCCTGGTGCAGCTGTTGCTGCCGCCGCCAACGCCGCCTGGTGCTGCTGTGGTCGCTGCCGCTGCCTCTGCCTGCTTTTGCCGCCGTCACCTACTGCCACAGCACCCGACGACGCCGCATGCCATCGCCGACGCCCTTCTTCATAAGCTCTTCCATGGCCACCTCTTACTTCATTGCAACCGATTTTCGATTGATCAGTTCTTGATTTAGAAGGGATGAGGAGATTTGGGTTCTAGGGTTCATCGAGGGAGAGGGGATCCTTTCCTTCTAGAGATAGAGAGAGAGTAGATAGGGGATTGAATCTGGAAAGAACAAAATAGTCTTATCGTGTTGCCTTTTTTTTTTGGGAGAATTGCAAATATACCACTACTTTCACCCTCTAATTTAAAATAGCCATTATAAAACCATCAATTGCAAATTTGCCATTGAAATCGGTGCATGTACACGGCGTATGCCATTGCCGTTTGGTTTGGTGCAATTAAGAGGGAATTTTTATGTTGATTATATAGTCTAGAGAGGAGATCAACGGCCCACATCGATTCGATACCCATGACTTTGTTCGGACTCTGATTACTACAAACTTATAGTCTACTTCGCACTACACGACGAGCTCTACGCATTCATGGTTCCTGATCGTCTATTCGGACAATGGTTTAAAAGTTGGACTTTTGCGCGTTTGTTCTAATATTTTCCGAAATACACTAATTCAAAACTCGGGTATTACACACTTACATGCTCTCTCTCCAATCCCTGCTCAACCTCGTCAGGCTCCAATTCACAAATCCATTCACCAGGGAGAAGAGAACAACTTGGGCCAGGTCTGGTTGGGACGATGTAGGGATATTGTTCCCATGCGAGTCACCAACCTTCTCTGCCGCCGTTAACAGCTTCACCGTACTAGAGCAGCAACGCTGGCTGGTCGGGGAGTGGTATGGGCTCAATGTCCGGATCAGCAAAGCAGTCAAGGGCAAGGCCGCTAATGGAGTTCAGGGATTAGGTAGCGCCGATGCCATTCGCCATCGCAGAGGATGGATTTATCTGGCAACCATAAGACCCGGCCAAGCTCTCTTGGAACAAATCAAAGTAGTACATTAGAAGCTGAGGGGGGGATATAATCTAGATAGAAGAAGTGTGTAAGCACTTTTTTTTTGGCCAAAATATCCAGCCGGGTGTGGGCGGTTTTATGCAAAAGTGCATGGAGCAGGTGAGAGAGTGGATGAGAGCTTATCATGAACGTCCAGATTGGACGCAACGGTGGAGATTAGTATTTCCAAGTTTGCAACGTTTGGTGCATTTTCACAAGATTCGATGTGGTAGTTAAGGATCCACATATCATAGATACATGAGGGTTCACATGGTATAGACTATGAGTGGTAAATAATTAAATGCCACATCTTAAAAGTGACATATAGTTAAATATCATGAGTTACATGGATGAAAATGGTTCGGAAATGAAAAGTGCCCGTTGGAATTTTTTCGGAAACTTTCCGAAACAGAAACGAATTTGGAATTTCTTTCGAGGAAACGGAAATGAATTCAGTTTTTTTTTTCGGAATCGGAAACGAAGTATTTCTCATATACAACTGATTATCTTTAGACTTTTCTACTCTAAATAATTAGATTTATACTATGTGCCATAGTACTTATAATTAGGGATGAAAACGGAGCGGATACGGACGGATAATGCTCATACCATAGTTTTTTTTCATATTTTTTGCCGGATACAGAAACGAATATGAATAGCTCGGATACGGAAACAAATACTAATTATCTAGAATACAAATAAGGATCATATGATCGGACACGAATACGGAAACAATTTTTTCTCCGAGCACGAAAGCCACCTCAACTTCTAATAGAAACAAATATCATCATATATAATTAGCTAATTTTATATAAAATATAGTATAATTTATAAAAATATTTAAAAGTTTAAAGAATATTAATAGTGTGGAGTAGTGTTAAGAGATGGGCTACTATTAAAATATAAAATGGTATATTGAAGGTTGTAGAGTTATAAAGAAATGGGGTATGCCTCATGGTCATAGCGGATATCCGAATAGCACTGTTCACCGATATTCGTATCCGTCAAAAACCCTGATACCATATCCGTATCCGAACTATTCAAGAATTATCCGCTCCAAAAGGTATCTGTACTCGTTTTTCTCTGGAGCGGACGGAAATTATCCGCTTCGTTTACATCCTTACTTATAAAGTTATAATTGCGGTTATAGATGAATATAGTTCTTTTGTCCAAGAAAATAAAGTGTATAACACTAATCGCCATTAGCACTACACGTTTTGGAGAGGCGGGACCTGCCGTGAGGGGAGTTGGACGTGACCTTCTCTGCTTGTGCGATGTGAGTCCCTCACGAAACCACAATGGTGGTCACTTTAGGTGACTGTTGATGGTCGTTAGCGATCAGTTTCGACCATCAATATTACCAAAATAGAGGAGAACTAGTTATGCTTGCATTGCATATCCATGTTAGAATAATAATATTCCACTAGTATTTGGTTCACTAACCTGTTAACAACCAAATTTGGTAGCATCTGTGTTGGAGAGAAGATTAGATCGAAGCAAAGTCAGAAGCGGAGATCGAGTTCGGAAATAGAGCAGGAATCGGCTGGAGTCCGGATCGGCTACGGTTAGGATCGGCTGAGTCTGAGTCGAGCTAAATAAGCCGATATAGCCGATTCCGACAATATGACTTGTACGCGACATCGGGTTCAAGTTAATGTACTTCAAGATGATTGCCACGCATGAATAGAGTCCTGGGAAGGCAATTGTATCTATTAATTAGGATATTTTATGTAAATTCCTTATAGATAAGTGTGGGCAAAAGTCTGCCGCAAAGACTTATTGTATCTTAGAGTTTGTTAGAGATAATGGTCGTGTCTGGTATGGGCATATCTTGTAATCTTCGGGTATAAATAGACCCCGAGTCCTATGTAATTTTTAACACACACATTCAATACAATCTCGGCGCATCGCTACCTTTTTGCTTTAGTTTTGTTTCGACGAGTTCTTGCTTTCGGGTTGAGCTGCATCGATCTCGATCTTCAACAAGAGGTAAAATTCGTCATGATGGATTGTGTTCTTAGGATTAGTGCTTCCATCTTCATGATACTCTAATCTTGTTCATGTAATTCATCAAGTTATCATATATCTTACATAATCTTTAGCAATATCACCATCTAAACTACTATCGGCCAATATCTGTATCCAGAAGGCAACCGATTAGGTTAGATCTTGACGTTGATCTAGATTATATAAGATATCTACCATTCTATGAAACTTCTAGCGGTTTGATTGTCTAGATATTGTTCTTCTTTTCATACTTAATGCTGCATCAATTGAGTTTGATCTAATAAGTCATGTTTAGAATATTGATCTCTAGCCTGCCTTCTAGTTGCCGATTAGAATAGCATCGGGGTTTCAGCCGATCGTATCTGATTTAGCCATATTTATCCTACATGTCTCATTGATATGCTAAATTTGCCCTTAATATCAAGATATTGCTGCATCTAAATATGTTAGGCTTTTGTTTGATATATTATACCTGCTTTAATATCCTGATATGAAGTAGTATCGGAGTATTAGCCGATACACGCTAGATCTATCTGATCGGCTATGCTATAAACATATATAGTCCTGTTATTGATATATATTTCGATCTAAGTGATTTATACTGTCTCGGCATGATGTCCGATCTATCCCAATCACTCGATTTAAGTATATATCGATACAAGGAGTATATATCATTAATATCTACAGTCGATCGAGTAGATTAGGTGTTTATTTACTTATTCATGACTGCCGATTGATACACAGATGACATCGGCCCAAAGATAAATGATATGTCATCGGCATCTAGCCGATCGGCTATCATTTATAGGTTTAACCACGGTTTCTTTACTTTTATTTCTTGTTGATTACAGGATCAAATCAACTGGCACGCTAATACATCCGAAGGCGAGTTTTGGACCTGCACTGGAGTTAAGCAGATCTCCCAGGCCACGTGTTTTCTGTCAACATAACCTTTTGCTGAGAATAACCATAAAGTGGAGGAGAATCGACATCGAATCAGACGATAAATCAATCGGACAATGTCGAGAATCAGACTTATGTATGAATGGGCCAAGAACTTAGAATTGACACGATGAATTGGGCCAAAATTCACAAGTCTGCAGTGAGCAACAGAAGAGGAGGCCACCTGCCGAGTTTGGGCCAGGTCGACCCAGCCCATGGTTCGACCGAACCATTGGGTTCGGCAGAACCCTTCTCAGCGCCATCCGATCCAGTGCTTCGCTTGGACGGTGTGGATTAGCCCCCAATGACGGTTGGAGGGTATTTCCGACCATTCCAACCGTCACAACCATCATTGGGAGGCTATAAAAGGAGTTGCCATTCTCACTTCACTCACACACCTCAAGCAAGAGTTCTCTCATATTCTCTCAAGTTACTTTAGTGTTCTCAAGCTAGTGGAATAGGAGTAGAGTAGAAATCGGAGTCCGGAAGCCTTCGGAAGAGTTCAGGTATGGCTCTAGTAGCTCTTCTCTTCTCTTTTGTAAGCTTTGTACTATTATTAGAATACTCTTCTTTATATGTTGATGGTATTGGAATACTTTTCGAGTATATGAATGCCAATTATGTTCATGTTATACTGATTATACTGCTAGCTTATCTGGGAGATGCTTTGGTACGGGTATAGTGTTTGCTTATGCAATTACTCTATGTCATGACGATGATATTAGAGTAGTATCTGGTAGTTTAGGTGTGGTGTCTAGATTATGTGATATCATTATTTGGAGTTATATGCTACGGATAAGAGGTGGGCCGCTGATGGTGACAGCTCAGTACGGGTATTCCTCCGCGCATGTATATAGTCCTAAGTTAACTTCCTGGGGAGGGTACTCCTTCGTATTTAGCCCCAGTTGTATGGTCATGATAGGCTGTCGTAAGGAACTCGGTGGTCAGGGGTGGCTTCTCGAAGTACCAGGAGGGCATCGGATAGAGGATATTAGCTAGTATGTCAGATAACTAGGATGCATGTATACTATGTGTACTAGAAGTATAGGAATAGATTCTCTTTCTATTTTCTTTCCACTTAGCCTAGATATTTTTCATATGAGAATGAGTAGTTTCCTGCTTGTCTGTCACACTACCCTTTGATTTATCTTAACCCCTGCTTAGACTATGATTATTTCAAGTAACATATAAATTATTGGTTAGGTTCTCTCTATTATGATCTTCCTACGGGATTAAATAAATACGTGTTGACGGCCGTTATCGATCAGTTTCGACTGTCAATATTACCAAAATAGAGGAGAACTAGTGATGCTTGCAATGCATATAAATGCTAGAATAATAATATTCCACTAGTATTAATACACATGGAATACTAGTGGAATATTATTATTCTAACATTTATATGCATTGCAAGCATCACTAGTTCTCCTCTATTTTGGTAATATTGACGGTCAAAACTGATCGATAACGACCGTCAACACGTATTTATTTAATCCCGTGGGAAGATCATAATAGAGAGAACCTTACCAATAATTTATATGTTACTTGTAATAATCATAGTCTAAGTAGGGGTTAAGATAAATCAAAGGGTAGTGTGACACACAAGCAGGAAACTGCTCATTCTCATATGAAAAATTATCTAGGCTAAGTGGAAAGAAAATAGAAAGAGAATCTATTCCTAAACTTCTAGTAGTATACATATATCCTAGTTATCTGACATACTAGCTAATAACCTCTATCCGATACCCTCCTGGTACTTCGATAAGCCACCCCTGACTGCCGAGTTCCTTACGACAGCCCGTCATGACCATACAACCGGGGCTAAATACGGAGGAGTACCCTCCCCAGGAAATTAACTTAGGACTATATACACGCGCGGAGGAATACCCGTACTGAGCTGTCACCATCAGCGGTCCACCTCTCATCCGTAGCATATAACCCCAAATAATGATATCACATAATCTAGACACCATGCCTAAACTACCAGATATTACTCTAATATCATCGTCATGACATAGAGTAATTGTATAAGCAAACACTATACCCGTACCAAAGCATCTCCCAGATAAGCTAGCAGTATAATCAGTATAACATGAACATAATGTAAAGTTGGCATTCATATACTCGGAAAGTATTCTAATACCATAAATATATAAAGAAGAGTATTCTAATAATAGTACAAAGCTTACAAAAGAGAAGAGAAGAGCTACTAGAGCCATACCCGAACTCTTTCGAAGGCTTCCGAACTCCGATTTGTACTCTATTCCTATGCCACTAGCTTGAGAACACTAAAGTAACTTGAGAGAATATAAGAGAACTCTTGCTTGAGGTGTGTGAGTGAAGTGAGAAGAGGAGCTCCTTTTATAGGCAAGTAATGACGGTTATGATGGTTGGAATGGTCGGTAATACACTCCAACCGTCGTTGGAGATCAATCCCAGCCGTGCATCAAAACCCTGCATCCATCGGTGCCACGGGAGGTTCGGCAGAACCATGGGCTGGGCCCACCTGGCCCATACTCGGTAGGTGGCCTCCTCTTTTGCTCCTTTGTGCAGACTTGTGAATTTTGGCCCAATTCATCGTGTCCCATTCATGTATAAGTCTGATTCTCGACATCGTCCGATTGATTTATCGTCTGATTCGATGTCGATTCTCCTCCACTTTATGGTTATTCTCTGCAAAAGGTTAGTGAACCAAATACTAGTGGAATATTATTATTCTAACATGGATATGCATTGCAAGCATAACTAGTTCTCCTCTATTTTGATAATATTGATGGTCGAAACTGATCGCTAATGACCATCAACAGTCGGTCGACCACAATTAACCCATCCCTGGTCATCATTACTCCAAAGAGGTGATCTAACAAACTGTCAGGGTTATGGATACCACATACCTAATAGTAGTTGACTAAGCTCGGCATGGCCCACCACGTACCAAGTCTTATGCGAAATCATACCTCATATATAGAAGGAGTTCTGGATAAGGAAGGACAAATAAAGTTCTATATGGAAACTATAAGGACTATTCGGATCGTATCCATACTTGTTTCTATTTCTTTTACCTCAATCTCGCATGTACCTTGGTACCAACGATCCCTATACTATGCAAATTCCATCGTCGTCGTGTGATGTCGTGATAGCGACAACCAAGACCGACTAGATTGCTGTTGTCACCAGGATGATAATGTCTAGGATTGACTGGATCGGGGCGACAACGGACAAGGTTAATGACATCACACGGTGATGACGAAACTCGAGATCCCTAGACCTCTAGAGGGACTGAGGACGGGGCCGTAGGTCCAGGAGCTGAACCTCCGACTACAATAATTCCTCATCATCTTCGTCGTGGTCAGGAGGCAGTTCTCGCAAGTTGCGAGGACGCCGTCCATCTATTACTCTAGATTCCCTTTAGGTGGCCGAGGTACGACTATGATTGGTCTCCAACCAGCAACATAACAATCCTCGTACCACGACTTCTAATGGTAGAGGTATGACTACGACTGGTTTTCCACCAGCAACGTAGCGATCCTCGTACCATGACTTTTAATGGTCGAGGTACGACTACGACTGGTCTTCCACCAGCAACGTAGCGATCCTCGTACCACGACTTCCAATGGTCGAGTTACGACTACGACTGGTCATCCACCAGCAACGTAGTGATCGTCGTACCACGACTTCCAATGGTCGAGTTACGACTACAACAGGTCTTCCACCAGCAACGTAGCGATCCTCGTACCATGACTTCCAATGGTCGAGTTAAGACTATGACTAGTCTTCGACCAGCGGTGTAGTGATTCTCTCACTACCTCTGCGATTTGTTGAGTACAACTATACACCTTGTCTTTGCCCAGCGTGGTGGTCGTCTCATCATCTACATCAATTTCTGTAAGTGTTTATATGTGCAATATTTATCCGTTGATCCCCTTTTCTTATATCACCTCATCTTGAAGGCGGTCCTATTGTCCCTTTACGCTGTTCTGACAAGCCTCTGAGAGACCTAAGGGAATTTCGGCTTGGGACGCCCAGAGCGGATAATGCTTTGTTGGATGCTAAGAGCCAAACGACCATGTCAAATCTGGTCATGTAAGAGTGCTCAATGGACGTGTATTAACCAAGCCATGTAATCGGAAATTGACTTTTCCAACTTCACGGCTGGGGGCTAGGATTTGTCAGCTTCAGCATGGTTTGTTATAAGATTTAAGCTGCCTTTGTGGAAAATGGCTTTTCCATAAAAATAGCTGGGGGCTAGGAAGAGTTCCAAACTCCATTTGCTGAGGGCAACTCTTGCGAGAGTACTCTTTTATTGTCACACGCAGATTCAATTTATTTTCAATTTTTCCATACATATTATAACATGTTACCCTTTGAGCGTTCGCTCGGGGACTACTTCTATTTAATATTTTGTTCTGAGTATTGATTTTAGGAAAGTTCCATTCAACGCTGTCGAACACTCCATGTCTCTACGGTCTTACACCGGGATTCGACTAAGCGAGCACGACAAATGTTGACAAGAGAAGTCGCAGATGACACCATGAGTTTATTTCAGTTGAAAGCTTTGTTGCAAACTCTACACCCTCTCAATTACCCGAGAACGGTCGTTGGATTTCGACAAGGAATATGGAATAAAGCGATGGTGTACCCGCCGAGATGGAATTTCTTGACTTCAATCCAAATTCTCGATTACAGCAAGAGAGGAGACTTAGTCGCATGCTCCGTACCTTCTCGGTCGACATCGGAGATTAACCTAGATAAACCCAATATAGTGCCTGCGGAGGCCGATAAAGGGAATATTGCGACGGGAGACTTAGTCGCATGCTCCGTACCTTCTCGGTCGACATCGGAGATTAACCTCGACAAACCCAATATAGTGCCTGCGGAGGCCGATAAAGGGAGTATAGCGCTATCTCTAATCTCACTGAGAACGGTCAAGTGAGCACGACGACAGTTTTTCAAAGGTCTTCGGTCGAGAACATGAAGTCGGGGGCTACTGTCTGGGTTATGGATACCACATACCTAATAGTAGTTTTCTGCACACTTTGTCCTCACTCGTGTGCACCCGGGAAGAATTTCCCGGTCGGTCACCCATCTCGAAATTGCTCTAGGCCAAGCATGCTTAACCTTAGAGTTCTTTCGAGATCAGCTTCCAGAAAAGAAGTTGCAACTTGTTAATATGATATTCTATTAATCCTATTAAGCCCTGAGCTGGGATGTCACATCGGTGGTGTGGACATGGCTCACGCGGGCGGCGTGGATGCAAGACTATGAGCAATGGAGGATGAGGTCGAGCGGTGTGGACGGGGCGTAGCGGCGCACACAAGGGCGACGGTTTGGGGAGGCAGCGTTGTGACCATCGGTCACAAGGTTTCCCCCGAGCACGTGTCGGCGGCGGATGGGATGGACGGCGATGAGGTGGGCCAGGATGTCGACATCCTCTACAGAAGGAGGCTTGCAAGGTAAGCCTCACTGAAAACTTCCTCTCCAATTCGGTGTGGACTCAGCTCTTTCTTTCGGCGTGAACCCTTCTCACTATCGCCAGTTTTCATGGGGAGGGCTCCGGTGGACTGGGAGAATGGTGCAGGAGGGAAACGAGCGACCTTGCTGCTCAGTGAGAGGATGGGGTGGCGACGAGGTTGGACGCGGTGCGTGGCGTGCCTGCGTTGCAGGACAGGTTGGGGTGGCGCATCAGCCTGCCTGGCTCGGCATGCCACTAGCCTGGCTTGACATTTCGTCGAGCAGGTGGTGTGCATGAGCAGCCGGCTGAGCAAAAGGAAGTGAATTAGACTTTTAGGCTGCAGGAGGGATGGGCCTGCTGGGGAGGAAGAATAGACTTGGGCTGGCAGAGAGGATGGTGGCCCAACTGTAATAGCAATGTTTTGTAGAACTGTAAATGGAATTTGTAGATTCCAGATGTAATTGGAAATTGTATCTGACACTTGTAAATGGACTACAAATATGTAATGGGAGTGCATAATTGGACATTTGCTTTGGCTCTGGATTGAAATCTGGAATTGGGGTTTGGAACTGTACAAGAACTGTTTAATTGGGGTATTTGAATGGGATTCGGTTTGGCCGCTCAGCCGTCCACGTACTTGACTTAGGATTTCTTTGCGATCGCTCGAGCGAACGAAAGACAACAATGCCGAGGGGCTTTAGAAGCGACGCTTGGCATACAAATCCATCAGATGCGGTAGGGTTCCAAAGGTAGGGCGATATAGACGATAGGTTTATGTGCGGCATATGGCATACAAATCCATTTGTCACGGTGGGGTTCAAAGGTAGAAGTAGAGTCGAGAATATATGGGTCGACGCACGACAATTAAATCCGTCGAGCGATTTTAGAGTTTCAAGCGAATGGCCGAACTCGGGGATTTTAAGTAGAAGGAATTGGGGAGAATGGAACCCGAGGGAGACCGAGTTGAAAAGACGAAGTAGGCTTAGGTTCATCTCTAAAGTTCAATTGGTCCGAGGAAGGAAATGATGTTATGACAAAGGAAAGGGTTTCGGGCTTCGATTAGCTTCGCATCGAAATGCTTGACGAATCAGACGAAGAGAAGAGAGGTCCAAGAAGGATGCCGATTGGAGTGCATCCTTTAGGTGGATCGATTTGTCCGAATGATTTGCTCAAGGAGGGTTTTAACTTAGGGGGAGAATTGAACTGCGGAATTTGAACCCGGAGGAATTACAACAAGGATTGAGATTCACAAGGATGAATTAACCGAGATCTTTGGCACAAACAATT